>NC_135308.1:127281372-127604099 GCF_048772815.1 Callospermophilus lateralis
TTGGAATAGAGAATTGGCATTACTTCTTTAAATTTTTGGTAAAATTCAGAAGTGAAATCATCCAGTCCTGGGCTTTTCTCTGATGGGAGACTTTCTATTACTGATTCATTGTTGTTACTTGTTATCAGATTTTCTATGTCCTCACAGTTTAATTTTTATAGGTTATATTTGTCTAGAAATTTGTACATTTCTTTAAGGTTTTCAATTTGTTGGCATATATTTGGTCATATGGGATCCCAGTGATCATATATATTTGTTATTAGTTGTAATGTCTTCTTTTTCCATCTGATTTTATTTGGCTCCTGGTCTATAGTAGTGTTCCATTCTAAAGTTGCTTTGTTGATTCAAGTGGATACTATTTTCAGTGATAAAAGTGATTTATTTATTTATTTTAAGTCTCCCACTATTACTGTATGACAGTCCATTTTTCCTTTTATATCTAATAATCAACATTATATAATTGGGTGATCCAGTGTTAGGTGCATATATATCCACAATTTGTCTCAGAGAGGCTCTTATTTTGTCAAATGTAGTAAGGTTTTTTTTTGAGTTTCCTGAAGTGGATAGTCTGTCTTCTAAGATTTAGAAAGTTTATAGCAATTACTCCATTTAATAGTTTTGTATGCCTTTTCCCCTTCTACTGACTTGCTTAATGGTATCTCATAAATCTTAAGAGGCTTTAAAAAAATGTTTTTTAAATTTGACTAGGTCATTTCAAAAGACCTTTCTTTAAGCTCAGAAATCCTTTCTTCTGCCTGATCTGTTATGCTGTTTAGCTCTTAACCATGTTTTGTTTTTTTTTTTTTTTTTTTTTTTTTAAACTTCAGTTATTTAGTTCCAAATTAGTTTGGTTCATAGTGATGATCTTCTTAATTCCATTGAATTGTCTGTCTGTATTCTCTTTTCTCATTAAGTTTCTTAAATAATTCTTCTGAATTCTTTGTCAGGCAATCTATTGATTTCCCTTTATATAGCATCTGTTTCTTTGTAGACATCATATTACCTTTTATGTTTTCCATACTTCCTGTGTCCTTATTTTAATATTTGTGCACTTGATTGATGAAGTGACTATCAATTTTATTGGGTGGCTTTCAGAGTAACAGATTTTCTCTTGGTCATATGTCTTAGGACCTTGGACAGGCTATTTTGATTTTGATTCCAGGTAGATGTTATACTGCAGTGTTTGTGCAGCTTCTTTAGCTGTAATCAACATCAGCATTGTCTGCACCTGATTCAGTGGCTTAGGCTGCAGAGGTTGTAGGCTTGCATTACCAGCTGGGATCAGATATTTTAGGTGGGGCCTGTTTTCTGGCAGCTCTGAATACCCATCAGTTTCTACAGGCTGCATGGAAAGAGTGCTACCATTGTGGACTCACATGAGTACAGCACAGTGTGCCTGGTAACAAGGTACCTGTCAGTGTCTGAGGATTGCATGGGGGTAGGCCTCACCAATGGGCCAAAACTGTGCCCATTGTCTGAGGGCTATGCAGATGAATTCTCAAGATCTCTAGAAACCAAATGCTCAGGGTAAACTGCCTAGCTCCTTCCAGGGACTAGTGGGAAGGGGGTATTTGGCTGTTTTCCAGAACCCTTGATAGGCTGGGCCACTTAGGGAAGGCTGCTTCTCAGGATCATGCATGGGTAGGCAAGGACATTCAACTCTTCCAGGGGCTCTGCAGACAAAGCTACTCAGCACATGCTTCACAGCTGCTTCCTGAGATTGAAGGTGTCTATCTGATTTCAGAGCAGCAGGAGCATGGGCAAGGCCACCTCATGATCTCCCAATGACCCTTGCAGGGCAGAGTCACTCAGGGTGGGCTGCCCAAGTGTCTCCTAGGGATATGGGAGGGTAAGTGGAGCTACCCTGCTGGCTCATAGGGCTTAGGTGGCTGATTTGCCAGAGGCAACTTTCTAGAATCCTGGGTGGTAGAGTCTTAAGAGGGCACTCAGCAGGGAATAGCACAACATGGGCTGGGTTCTTTCTCAAGGGCCAGGCAGTGTAACCTGGTAGCTTCCAAACTGGACTCAGAGCCTCTTTGTTTTTTCTTTCCTTGCTGAGCAAAGTCCTCCTTGGTTCAGGATTGATCTGGAGAGACTGGATGAAAAATGCAGTGTGCTCAGTTCCCTTCTTTAGATGGGTATGTATCTCTGTGCTCCACAATGTTTCTGCCCACGCAGCACTCCAGTAAAATAGCTGTTTTTCTTTGTTTTGATTCTTGTGTGAAAAAGAAAGTGCAGTAGTCACCTCTAGTTAGCCATCTTGCTTACATCACCCTTGGGAGCCATTTTAAGTAACAAAACCATTAACACAAAGCACAAAAATATAAAAACGTGATACTACAAAGACCGAAACTAAAAAAAGGAATCTTGTTCAACCAAGGTGTGTACTGGGAAACTCAAATTTTCTGCACATCCACAAATGACTGTGACAATGCCAATGAGTGTTGTCTTTGGAGTTACAAATAAATTTTACTGGGCAGATAAATTCACAACTATGGTATCTGTGAATAATGGGCAACAACTATACATAATTCATTTGTAAAAAAAAAAAAAAATTCTAGAAACATTAACAAACCTACCTAGAGAGGCAAAAAGAAGATTAGTGGTTGCCTAAGGATGGAAATGAGGGCCAGGAGGGAGGAAATACAAAGGAGCAGAAAAGACTTTTGAGGGTAATAGGTGATGGATATACTCAGTTTTGTGATCACTTCACAGGGGCATTATAAGTTTTACATTTTCAAAAACTTATCAAATTGTAACTAACTCCATGCTATTTATTATATGCCAATGACCCCTCAATAAAGCAGTTAAAACTAAAACACCTATATCTATATCAAATGTGCCATACTGGTGGGAAAGACAAGAAGACATATTTATGAAATTTAACCCTGATGAACTGCTACTCTAGGGGTGAAGGAAAGTGAGTCAAGGAATCAAAGGTGACTTGATGTTCCAGACTTGATTGCTGGTTTGATGATGTTATTAGTAATGGAACCAGGGAATAGAGAAAGATAACCAGGTTTCTGAAGGTCAGAGAATACTGGTTCACTTTGAGGTTCCCGACCTGATGCCAAACTGTTTTCTCCACATCAGATCAGAGTTCTCTCAGCAGCTGTCCCACTGGTTGTGAACATGAACTCTTGGTTTCTCTATACCAGCTCATCTCCCCAGTGATAATTTTGTTCAAGGCATCAACACTTTTAGCCCTTTCTGTTAATCTCTATATTCAAGGAATCCTGATCACTTCTGCTCATTATATCTAGTGCAAATTTCTTGGCCTAACTTTTAAGGCCTTCCAAAAGTATGGTCCCATCTGATTATATTTTATCTCATGTACTCTTTTTTTTCTTTCTTTTTTTTTTTAACCTGTATTTTATTTACTTATTTTTACATGGTGTTGAGGATCAGATCCAGTGCCTTGCATGTGCTAGGCGAGCACTCAACCACTGAGCCCCAGCCCCAGCCTTTATCTCATGTACTCTTAATCCTACTCTCTGCATTTAAGTCAGAGTGGCTCATCTCTCCAGCACATCCCAGATTTATTCTCACATATGCTATTTTTTCACCCCTCTAAAACCTAAGAGTCTATCAGAACTGAACCTGTATCCTCTTACATATGCGAATTATGCACCTTCTCTAGAAGCTTATTAGTCAACTAACATAATCAAGGCACTGTTCTTAGTACTATGAGGTGATGCAAGATGAATAATGATGTCTGGCCCCAAATGTGCAGGGCAAGAGAAAACCCACAGTATCAACTTCATCAAGTAAAACAACACAATACTAAATTGCAGTTGCTAAAATGAGATAGTCTGCTCTGGGTGATTAGAGAAAACATCAGGGAAGAGTTAATAACTGAGCCAGATCTTGAAGGCTGAGTAGAATATAGTCACATGCCATTTGAAGATGCTTGGATCAAGGACAGACCATATTATACAGCCGTGGTCTCATGAGATCATATTGCTTAGTGACTTTATAGTAGTCTTAGTTTGTGTACCATGATGAAATCTCCTAATAACACATTTTTCTGAACATGTGCCTGTTAAGTGATGTGTGACCTATTAATGTTGAAAAGCAGACGGTTTCACAGGTGAAGAGAACAGAAGCCAAAGGCAGAGAAGCAGAAAATGGCAAAGTTGTATATATCATGAAGGCGGGGACTGCATCACAAACATCTTAAATTTCTCATAGCAAGTAGGACAGTAATCAGCACAATCCATACTTACTAAGTACTTGGTGTGTTGAATTATACTTGATTTTAAGAGGTTTCATCTAGCTCCTAAGTGAATAATGTGTATTTAACAAGTGAGGTAGAGAATGATATCTTTTATAAGCCTGAGTTAAGTGGCATGAATTTATACCACTAAAGCCAAAATTGAAAGGATAATTTAAAAATAACTTTAATGGCTTTTTCCCAGGCATATCTATTGCAGTAGGATCTAATCCCTGATTGCTTAGATATTACCTGTGCAATAAGCAGAAGATAATACCACCTTTCCCATCAGTTTAGTTAAAATTATGACATTTGTAACTTTTCAGATCAATTACAAAAGGGCTCATTATATCCATATTACATTTAGAAGCAATCTTACCATATATTAGATTTACAATAGTAACTGACATAGTTTTTACATTATTTGGGATTTCACTGAAAAATAATGTTTTATTCTGCTAATATAGAAACAACCAGAGTTCAAAAGAAGCATCACTTTAAATTCTTACTCCCAAACTTCCAGGTAAAAGCTCCAGAACAAAATAAAAAATTATGAAGAGCTGTAATTTTTTAAAATTTTTATTTTTTAAATTTCTGGAGGGACTAAACCCAGGGACACTTTACCACCAAGATAATCCCTAGTAGCAGTTTTTATTTTTTATGTTGAGACAGGGTCTCACTAAATTGCTAAGTGGGCAGTCCTCCTGTCTCAGCCTTCTCAGTTGTTGGGATTAGAGGCATGCAACACTACACCCAGCAAAAGCTGTAATTTAATAGTTGTAGACATGCCCATGATTATAAGCTTCTAGTTCCCTTACTACTGTGAGCCAACCAGTACATACCATTTTTAGGCTAATAAAATGAGTGAAATCACTACCCTAATTTTGTATGTCACATGGATTATTGAGAAAAGAAGATCAATTTCACTGTGTGGTAGATGACAACTTGGAAAAGGAATTAGGGATTATAATAAAAATAGATCCCTAGCAAAACCATGCCTCCTTACCACTGGAGCTGAAGTCCACAGGCCCGATCCATTTGAAGGCTGGTTTACGGCCTCGCTCTTCTGTTACATGCACTTTCTTTATCAGAGCCAAGCTGGTCAGAACATTGGCTATATCATAGAGGCGTCGTACCTTTGCTTGAAGATATAAAACACAATTATGGTCATCCCTTCTGTGACACCATTAAATTTCAGTTTATGTGACAGGTAATGTTTTTCAGATATCAAATAAACCTCAAAAGGAGTGGGGTAGGATGAGACTAATGGCTCTATCATGAAAGTACCCAAGATTTATGCATTGGATGTGTATGAAGACAAATATTCAAGGAAGGTCACTATGTCCTTCCATTTCCACAGCTTCACACCTCTTAGAAGAGAGCATCTGGTGACAGGCAGGGAGCACTGTGATTGCAAAAACACCATGGGAGGACATGATTAAAGGCTTAATAAATGTAATTCTGATATGTGGCACATCAAGAGCTTGTCCTGAGTTTTCTCCCAGCAAGAGGTTGTGGCACCTGCTTCTTAGGGAGCTGGCCTATAAAAATGACAGGGATTCCCCAGGGCTTCCTACACGGCTGCACTCCTGGGAACACAGGAACTCAATGTCATGAGGTACAACTGAGCTAAAGACAGCAGCTCCTCATCTGGCATTCTGACCACGCTGCAGTGTGTTCTCTGAATCTTACGGTTTGGGGAGAGACCTTTGAAAAATGCAGAAATTAGGGGAAAAACCATAAAGTATTTCTATTCAAGAAATTTAACAGGTATGAAATCCACCTGACTTCAGGACTCAGATCAAGCAAAGGCACTGGATTATTGTCTAAAAATATCAAGTTTTCACCATCATCCTAACAGATTTGGATTTTATCCAGGCATTTCACCCACAAGGTAGCCATCATCCTAGTTTGGTGGGGGAAAACAGGTAGAAGCTAGCAAATGATAAGCTCATGATTTCCCAGCTTGAAAGGACTGCCAGGAGCCCAGGGCACTGGCTCAATAAGGAGGATGGCATTAAGTGTGTCATCTGGAAAATCTCTACCTGTCCAGCAGCCACGTCCCACCACCCAGGCCCTGACCATTCCTCTGTTTCTTACCTGTAGACAACTTTCATCTCCACCCTTCAGAAGAGTAGGCAGGGGGTGGGGAAAAAAGGGGAAAGAAAACTCAGATATTCTGTCTCTAAAGAGAAATGCAAAGTAATCCATACCCTCCCTGACCGTTGTTCTTGGGATGGCATTCTGCATCTACTGTACCCTGTAACAGTTGAGGAAAAGGCTTTTGACAGGAATTTAATGGAAATTCAATTATGTGACTAGCTAATTCTCACAGCAAAAGTACTTTTATGAGCACATTCCTCAAAAATAGTATGTATATTTTTTAATCTCAGAGGTAGAAGATACCAACATATGAAATACCACCCTTTTGTGCTTAAATGGATCGAGGTGAAAATTCTTACTTTTAAATTTACTATGATCTGGGGTATCCTGGCTTTCTTCTATCAGTATCTTGGCAGCCACATCCAAAGTAACAATCTTGGTTTTGGAGACAAGGAACAGCATGACAAACTTCTGACTCATAATTCTCAGAGACTTATCTTTTCTACTGTTTGCAGATGCTACACAGGGGAGGAAACAAGAACATCAAAACATGGAATTTACCACATGAAAGACTATCATTGGATAGTTGTTTGCCATAACTATCCAATGCCACCAGCATATGGAAGGATCATCCTTGTCACAGGCAGAAGCCTACAGGACACACATCACAAATATCAGCTCATAAAGAAATAAGGATTTTCTTATGGCCTATAAAATCACTCTGTCATATGCATAACCTCTTACGTGTATTTAAAACTGCTCTTAACACTTTATACTTATATGTTATAAAACAGAATCTATATGGTAATTTTCCTGAAGGAACAGATTTGTAGACAGATAAAAAGAGAGGGTAAGGATCAGGAACTGTTTACAGAACGTCAACTCTCCTCTCAAAGGCAAGAACTCCATTTTTCTTTCTTTGTGCTCACAATATAAAAAATATACCCTAAAAATATAGTTAGGAATCCTATTCAAGAGTTTTCAGAAACAGGGGAACAGATAAGATCTATATAAACAGACTCATTAGATGTGTGCCTTGTGGATGGCAGGTAAACCACCCCTGGCAGGTAGCTGCGGAAGGATAAGTGCTGCCTCGTGGGGTGCAACTAAAAGGCCTGACTTTTAGTGAATCTAATGAAAACCAAGCCCACCCTTTTTTCATGCTTTGTCATCTTGCCAACGAGAAGGAGAGTGAGAATGATGAAGATCAATGGCAAATATGGGGAAAAAAATACTAGTTGCGGAAAAACGAGAACAATGCAGATATAAATTTTTTAAATTCTGTACAAAATGAAGGAGAGGGTTGTCTACCTTTTTACCAATACTTTGTTAATGAGGCTCTCTTCTATGTAATCTACTCCAACATATAATTAAAAAATTGAGAAGATAACTTCAAAATAAATTATCATAAAAAGAAAACAGAATGGGCCCATCAATCTATAACGGGGAGCACTACATGATCCATGGTCCAGACATGCCAAATACCAAGTGAACTCCACCAGACTGATTTTAAGTCAGGTGCGGTGCTGATGGCCCAGTTGGGAAGCCATCTGTCTCCCTTTCTTCAGTAAAAAATAAAGGGACATTTTTCTCTGGGTTATCAATCTGGCACTTCTCATTCTACTAGTGAGCAGAAAAGATCATCGCTCTTTCTGCCATTATTCATGAGGTTACAATGGACTCACAAGAGGGATAGTCAGGTTCAGAGAAATCCAGTAACTGTTGATCTTGGGAATCTGGACAACCATCTTTTCTGCGTTCTCCAAATTTATAATCCATCAGGTCCAGTTCCTTCTGTTGCAGGTAGGCCATCTGCTCTTCATATTTCTGCTCCTCTCCAAGTCTCTGGAGGGTCCTAAGGGTTTTTGGCAGGCTATGCCGTCCATGCCAGCCATACTGATTCTTGGCCACCCGGCTGACCAGATGCAGTGACTCTAGCACATTTACAATGTCATAGATGCGTCTCCTTTCCACACCTGTTTGAAAAACAGAAGCAAACAGACATGATGCAGATGAACATGGACCAAGTCTGGGAACTACTTTGTATGGTGCCCAATGTAATGCCCATCAGATGTGAATGATCAATAAATTCAACCTGTAAGGATGCAAGCAACAGAATTTTTTTCTTCTTTTGATGCAGTCCTCAAACAGATCTAATCTAGAACACCCTCCTCAAGATGGTGAATAGTTCCATCTGCGTGACATAATGGTATAGCACCTACTCTTTAGACCCATCAGGATAACCACACAAATATTTGTACATATTGAATTGGTAGTACTGAATAATATGCATAACAGTATGTCTACAGGATGAATGATGAATGGATGGATGATTGTGGCTTATATTCCCAATTATACAGACTATAAAATAAACTAACAACTGCCACATTATTATTGGACAATCCTTTCTTAGGGTTTGAATGATGTGAAAATATAACCTTGAAAACTTTCTTTTCTGTGAGGAGGGGTACTTGGGATGGAACCCAGGGGTCTTTACTACTGAGCCACACCCCCAGCCCTTTTTATTTTTTATTTTGAGACAGGGTCTCACTGAGTTGCTTAGGGCCTTGCTAAGTTGCTGAGGCTAGTCTTGAACTTGCAATCTTACTGTCTTGGCCTTCCAAGTTGCTGAAATTACAGATGTGCAACACCATGCCTAGCTAACCTTGAAAACTCTTAATGGCCCAGTGAAGCAAGTGAATGGTAAAAGGGCTTTGGGTACCCTTTTCAAATGGCTAGAGGAAGCTATATCCAGGGCTGGAAGAACATGAGTCTCCTTTTTCTCGTCATGGCTACTGACAACACTCCCTGTGTTCTCTTTTACCATATCCTGCCAAGCAGTCCAACAATGAAGCACAGACAGGGTGACCACTGAAATTCTGCAATTCATCAGTTTCCTCCCACTTTCCCTATACTACTGAAGTAGCTAAGATTATGAGCTATCCACTGAATTACCGAAAATAATCACTGTGGAGGGCTCTGGGTCAGACTGCCTGGATTTGAATCCTTGATCTATCCCTTACTAGTTGGGTGATCCTGGAAGTTATTTAACCTTTCTGTGGCTTGGAATTTATCTCATAAAATGACAAGGATTAAATGTGACCATAAATGTAAAGGGTCACCAGTTGGTGTTAATTTTCTCTAAATATTTTACATAGCATTAGAGATAACCTAAAATCCCTGCTAACATAAGAGGTCATAGTAGAAACAGATTTTTAAAAAAGTCTCATGTCTAGGACTCATTCTGTTGTGCAACAGGCCCCCAGGCCCACTGTTCTTTTTTGCTCTCATCTAAGTATCCGTAACAAAAGCCTTACAAAAAACCAGACCAGCTACAAAGATTCCCTCTTTCATTGCACATGCCAGAAGCTGTTATATAATCAGATCAGACTCAGTGAATATAGCTTTGGGCCCTTCAAAGATTTAATGTGAGAAAGCCACCAAATTAAAAGGAAATTCTGGAGCTGAGGGGAAGTTCTATCACACGTACACAGAGGCACTTCACAGTCACATCAGAACATTTCAGCTCATGACCCTGAAAAATCTGCCCTACTCGGAAGCTTGGGCTTTGGTAGCAGGTGCCTGCAAGAAGGTGCTGGCAGGAGCAGCCAGCAGCCCCTTGACCACAAGTGCCTGGTTCTTGATTCCAGTGTGTTTTCACATATTAACAGATCTTGTTTAGAGTGTGACAATCTATAAACCTTCCCATTAGAAATGTCATGTGAATGCAAGTGAGACACCCCAGGGCCAGCCATATGCCCAGCTATTTTGTTATTTCATATTTGATAACAAGCTGTTAAGTCTCCATCTAGTGGCTAGACATCCCAGGCAAAATAAAAGAAGATCCTGACCACTTGGAGAATAAGATGTTTATCTATGCACAAAGGGTGCTTAGCGGGTAGTATTGGTAAAAAACCAACCTAGCAGTTACTTGTCTGCTTAATCATTCACAATTTCAATCTTTAACTGGGGGTTGATGCACTAAAAAGGTCCATTTCACAGGTCTTTAGACCTGTAGATTACTCCGGGGGCTTGCTCTCTCAGAAAGGTTCCCCCTAGCATTCAGCCTTCTTTTTCATTTGTATTTTTAATTTTTTTTAAAGTTGTAGATGGACACAATACCTTTATTGTATTTATTTCTTAATGTGGTGCTGAGGATTATAAACCTAGTGCCTCACACATACTAGGTAAGTGCTCTACCAAATGAGCTACAACCACAGCCCCTGTTCATTTGTATTGAGCTAGTCATGACATTAATTGTACAGTTAAGGAATTACCAACTGTTGCCACCTTTCCCTTGGTTTAGTTCCCTATGGAGCTTATTGAGAATAACTCTCAACCTAGTAAAATAGTTTCAGAGGCTGTGCTGTTTTCTACTAAAAGTCATTCCCACTTCTTTAAATTCTTACCCATAATATCAGTGTCAGATCTACATGGTACCAGAATCTGGGCAATAATAATATTTGAATGTTCTGCTTATCCTTGATTAAACTATGGTTTTGCAGCTTGTAACCCAGGTATAGCAGGGAGTTTAGATTCACCCCCAGAGGATGGTCACTAATGAAATAGCTTCTAGGAAGGGATCCCATTCCCAAACTCATGTGAAGAGGGATGGCATGTTTACTTGGCAGATCAGAAATTACAGGCATTAGAAAGCGATTAAAAAAACCCTCTGGAGTTCTGTTCCAGAATGATCTGCAGCCCAGATGAGAGAAGTCCACTCTTCCATCCTCTCTGGGAACTGGAACAAATTTCTCCAACATCTTTTTTCTACAGTGACATCAGTTAAGACCCCTGAATGGAAGTTGGATACTTCCCTTCCAGTGAGGACACTGAATAAGCTATTATTTTACCCTTATTTTCTGTAAGACTATTTTCCAGAACCCTGTGCCTCAAGGGGCTCTTCACTGGGGCTCTGTCCACCTGGCTCATTTTCTTGTTTGATTATCAGAAATCTGAGAAAATTGCATTATACTTCTAGGTTTCAAAACAGATCCCTAACCCCAGCACTCTACTTCTTCCTAGTTATAGAGACTGACAGGTCTCAGGGAGAAGGGAACAATCTAGTAAGAACTGAGTAGAAACTGTTCCATATAATAGCAAGAACTACCCATGCCAAGGACTAAGTTAGGCATGTTATTCCATTATTCCCATCTTTGCAATGTCTCTGTTGCTGTGGTCCCTATGGTATAGACAAGAAAAGATTAATTAACTTTTTTAAAGCTCTTACAGCCTCAAGAGCTGGGCTTCAAATCTACTCCATCTAACTCAAAGCTCAGCTCACAGTTTCCCCACAACTCACTGTCTACTCATTATCTCAGTTTCCAGCAACCAAAATCATCTTCTTAGCTATCAGTTTGAATAATTCAGATTGACACTGATCTATTGGGGCACATTTTTTTTCTGGGCTATAAAAGGAATAGGATTAAGAAACAAACAAAACATTGGTCATTTATCTACTTAGCTGATTTCTTCAAAATATTTTTCCCTGGTATGTAAAATCTTATTTTTTAAGGGTACACTTATACCTTCAGATCATTGTGATTTCTGTATTTTTAAAGATTACCAACATGATCATCCTGAATCCAACTACAATCTATATCCACTAGGGGTCTCTATTCTGAAGCAGCTGTACATATATCACAGCCTGTATACCCATCACACATTATACATGCTCATGCCACGTGAACACGGGTATTCTTCTTTGTTATGAGGTTTAACTGTTTGAGTTATGTCCAGATGTGCTTTTTATTGTTTGACATGCTTGCTGTGAATATCATGGTATACAGTTTCAAACACAATGCTCTTGCTCTCAAATATAAAGGAAATAAAACCACTTCTGTAGGATCTCTTAGAAACATTAATAAAAATACAAAACAGAATAATTCTAAATATTTTCTGAGTCTGTCTGAAGATGAATTTAAAATGAGATGTTAGGGGCTGGGGATGTAGCTCAGTGGCAGAAAACTTGCCTAGCATGTGTGAGGCACTGGGTTCGATCCTCAGCATCACATTAAAATAAATAAATGAATAAAATGAGATGTTAATTTATAATCTAAGGCTCAAAAACTGTTGCCTCTTTAAAAAAATATATTTTTTAAGGTTAAAACACTGCCCCCTGCCCCCCCCCCCAAAAAAAAAACCCTGCATTTTTATTTGGACTAGGATGCTTCCTAGAATGAAGAGACATTTGATGGTGATGAACAAAGCTCTTCCTGCTCCTCTGTCCCATCCTTTTGGAAAGAGCATTCTTTAGTTAATAAAAGAGGCCACCTGAAACCTTTTGCCTGCCCAAGGAAACCAGTTTCCCACTGAAACTGGAGACAGGCCTCTAGGTAATCTGGTGATACATACCAAGACTGACAGCAACTTCATCTAGAGAGATGGTAGTTTTCTCAGTTGACAAGGGATAACTTGGATAGCGAGCTAGAAACTTCTGGCACAGCAGTCCTAAACTTTTCTGTTTTCTGCTTGGCCTCTGCTTTTCAAATTCGTCCACAGCACTGTCCCCAACATCAAGCTACAAAAGGCATAGAAGGGAGGAGGGAAATGTCATGGTTAACATCCTAATGGAGAAATCACTATGGTTGGTACTGGCAAATGGGGGTGGGGAGGTCATCCCAATCCACACCACCCGAGATTCTAGTTAAAATACATTTTTAAATATAATTTTCTTAATGTTTTCCCTATTGCTTTCCGTGGACTGAAGCTGTTCACCTTTGCAACACAAGGATGAGTCTATTTAAAAAATTTTTAAATAAACAATGTAATCATATATAGGTTATTTGGTACACCATTGCTACTAGCATGCTCCTTGAAAACAACTGAATGAGCATCACCAGGAGCTTGTTGGAGATGTAGAATCTCAGGCCTCATCCCAGACCTGCTGCACCAGAATCTGCCTTTTCGTAAGATACTGGGTGATTCATATTGACATGTAAGTTTGAGATGCACTGACCTGCACTAAATTTCCTAACTTGTACATTTTACAATCAACTAAAGGTTGATGAAACTGCACAAGGGTCATTAAATAATAATCTTTGTTCTTATTCTTTTTTTTAAATTGCAAGTATACAATAGCATTGTCTCATCAACCCACATTTGAAAAAGTTCAAGAAAATAAAAGTTTCAATGAATGGATAGAGGAAGAAAAGTGATTTGATTATTTCAAAAGATTCAGAAAAAGCATTTGATAAATTTCATTTATGATTTTAAGAAAAGTCCTTATAAACTTGGAATAGGAGAGAACTTCGATAAAGACTATTCATAAAAACCCCAAAGCAAGCATCTATATTAATAGGAAAACCTTGGAAGCATTCCCTTAAAATCAGGAAAATGATAAGAATGCCCATTTTCATTGCTCCTCTTCCACACCATATTGGAGATCCTAGTTAGCACATGAGAACAAGAAAAAGAAATAGAGGCACAGGGATTAGAAAGGAATAAGCCTCATTTCCATTCTGTAGAATATATGAATGGCTATGACAGCCTGCTAAAAAAAAAATCCCAAATCACTAAAAATAAAGATTTAGCAAAGAAGCTAAATACAAGACAATGTATTTTAGAAATCAGCTGCATTCCTATATAACAGCATCAGAAAATGAATTTGAAAAGATATAATTTTCAATAGCAACAAGACTGATAATATTTTTGTGGTTATTGTTGCTATTGGCAGTATGAGGGATTGAACACAGGGCCTTACACATGCTAACCAAGTGCTATACCAGTGAGCTACCCCTAGTCCTTTTTAAAAATTTTGTTTTGAGACAGTTTCACTAAGTTATCTAGGCTAGCCTCGAACTTCCAATTCTTTTGCCTCAGATTCCTAAGCACCTGGGATTGCAAATATGCACCACCAAGTCCAGCAAGACTGATAAGGTTTTTAGGAATAATTCTGGAAAAATCTATTTGCATAAAATACTAAACTTAAAATAACTTAGATGTGAGAGAATACTTAAAACTTAAGAGAAATACACTATCTTCATGGGTAGGAGGATTTAGTACCACAAGTAGATTAACTCATCTTAAGCTAATATACAGATTTGATGCAATTCCAATTAAAACCTAATTTAATGTATATATGAAAGACCAAAGGGCCAAGAATAGCCATATAATACATTTGAAGAAAAATAAGTTGAAGATCCTGCTTTACAATTTTTAGTATAAAAGTGGACCAACTGTCCAATGGAACAGAAAGGAGTCCAGAAACACAACAAACATAAACGGAGATCTGACATATGGCTGAGGTTGCACTGCTAACTGAGGGAAGGAAGAACTCACAAATAAATGGTGCAGAGACAAGTGATTATACACACAGAAACATGAAGTTGTATTCTCGACTCACTACACATATAGACAAAGGAGAATATTTTTCTAACCTTGGAATAGAAAGGATTTCTTTAAATAGACATAAAAACATCAGCCTTAAAAGAAAGGATTTACATACAAGGACTATGTTAAACTTAAGACCTTTTGTCCATTAAGAAACAACAGAAAAGGAATAGACAGTTACCAAGCTGAAAGAATATATGTGTAACACATACAGTTGATAATGGTTTAGTGTCAATAATCACCTCCTACAAATCAATAAAAAAAAAAAACACGATAAAAATTGGCAAAGAACACAAATAGGCACTGCACTGAAGGTAAAACATGGCCAGCAATCATGTGGAAAGAAGCTTAACCTCCTGGATAATCTAGGAAAAGCAAATGAATTGCCCAGTAACATATAAACTGTACAACAATATTGGCAGAAATTAGTAAGTTTGATAATTTCAAGTGTCACAGAGGATATGGATCAATAAATGCTTATATATTAGTGGTGAAAGCTAACAGTACTTTAGAAAATAATCTGGCATTATATTATAAACATTTTCATATCCATTGACCTAGCAATTCCCCAATACATACCCTAGAATAGTAGTTCTCAAATAGTTTGTTCACAGGATTCCTTTATATTCCTAAAAATTACTGAAGATACTACAGAGCTTTTTATGTGGGTTTTTCTATTGATGTCTACCATATTAGAAATTAAAACTGAGATAGTTAAGGTGTTTAGTGAGAAAAGATCAGTGTTTTATAATATATATTTTCAAATCCCTTTAGTATCTGATTTCATAGAAAAGAATGAGATTCTCATGCTTGCTTTGTATGCAATCTGTCACAATATCCACATTTTGTAGTTACTAGAAGGTTTCAGTAGACACTCAGGAGGCAATGAGACTTCAAATGGCAAATATCTTGGTAGTATTTTGAAAATAGTTTTGACCATCTTTGACCCTCTGAAAAAATCTTTGGGGACATTGAAGTGACAACTTTGAGAACCACTGCTCTAGGGAATGCTTGTATATATATTCTAAGAGACATTAACAAGCATATCATAGCTTCATAATTCATATTAGTCCCAAACTTCAAACAACCCAAATGGCTTCCAACAGAAGAAATAAATCATGGTGTATCCATGCAATGGAAAGTTACACAGCAATGAAAATGACAGAATTATAGCTGTGTGCAAACATATGAATGAGTCTTAAAGAGATATGTTGATTGAAAAAAGAAGACTGTTTATTATGTATAGTTTCAATTTTACAAAGCCTAAAACCCAAACACTATATAGGAACACACACATGTAATAGAGTAATTTTTAAAATGGCAAAGAAATGATAAATACAAATTAAGGAAAATGGTTATTCAGATGTAAGTTATTCTGTTCTGGTTTGGGGCTGGGATGTAGGTTGCTGGATACTAAAGATATTGCAAATATAAGTGTACTTCAGTGATCAAACAGTCTATAAAAGGCAATAAAGAACCAGTTTTTAAAAGATATTAAAATACTTTTAAGGCCACTCAAATTTTAGGCACTTACTTCCTAATAGTAGCGAGCACATCAAGTGACTGTTCAGTTAAAATCTCCTTATAAAGTTTGGGTTGAAAGCCAAAAATTTGATTGTTTTAGGGGGCACATTAAAAATTAGTTATAGCAAGTAGATATTAATTATGTTACCTTCTCAAAGAGGTTATAACAATTCCCATTGGATGATTTTTACTTTTCTATCGTTTGTCAATAAAATTTAAAAAACAAACTAATATTTATATTCCTTTGACAGCAAAAAGCACAGAATTTTATTTAATTTTTATGATCCCAATTAAACCAGGGCAGGCCCTCAACTCCTATACTGCAGATGAGTAGACTATAGTACAGAGACTATGCCATTTCCCCCACTCATGAAGCTGGTGATTTGAAAACAAGCTCCTTGTGCTTTCTACATCAAATATAACATAGAAAGGAAGCCAAAAAATAGCTTAGACTTAAAAGAGGAATTATGAAAATTTTCTAGCTTCAAGCATGTAGGAATTACTCTCAAAACTGTATGATGTGCATCTAGTTATATGAGAGAATCTGTTCTACTAAAGCAATGATATGCATAGTAGACCAAATTAATTTTGTTCTATTAATTTCAAGTTGAAATTCAGGACATCTTTTTCTTAATTTTGGCAAATTTTATAGCTTAAAATATATACCAAAAGGAGAAAAAATAACTAAGAACACTAATATCTGTAAGTAACTTTCCTTAACAAATCTAGAGATAAGTTTTGATGTAAGAGTAACAATGAATAACCAGAGTTTTTTGTTGTTTTTTTTTTAAGTATAGACATGCTACTTTTACAATTCTGGTTCTTCATAGAACAGGCAATTTAAAGATGGTTTAACATTAATAAAGCCCAAAACAAATGAACTGATCATATATGAGCATAATGGGATTTCCCAAGTCAACACTATTAAACTTAAGATCCGAGCAAAATTAAAATTCAAAGTTTTTTTTAAAACTAAATTCCTTCATTAAATCAAAATCATTACAACTAAATAAAAACATCATTTTAAAATCTGTTCTGATCAAGGGAGTATGATACAAAGGAGAAAAAGCATTCATTACCAAAAAAAGATATAGGTTGAGAATACAGCTATTAATAAAAGATTTAAGTTTAAATAAACATAAAGATATTTACAGCATAAAAAATATGCTTAAATATAAGTAGAAATAAAGACATTAAAAAAATAAAGACATTTTTCAGAAACTGAGAAACTAAGTATTCTGACTTTTTAATTAAACAAGTAAAATTTTTTGAGTTCTAACAACGCCCAGCGGAGCACAGTCTTTTTACCTGTAAGGAGTCTGAAAATGCATCATCCTTGTTTTCAATGGGTCTGAATAGTCCCTTTTTCTTCTCCCGATCCCTTATGTCTGGACTGGCAGCACTAATGAGCATCTTCAGGTTAGCTGTGGGTGTCCATGGCTCTACCTGTTGTTTGTCGACAAGCTTAACTGGAGTAATGGGATTTCTTTCTGGAGTGAAGATTTTTTGCTTTGATAAATCAATTGGTTCATTTTTTATTGGAGTCTTTGGGGCCATCCTTGATGGATCAACAAATATATTCTCCTATTTAAAAAAAGAGACCTTTTAGCAAGTATGAGAAAGGACAGGTGACAGTCAAGAGTGAAATTTATTCCCACCATTTACTAAGACCTGGGAAGACAAACAGTACCATATGTTTAGGAGTGAAAGGTATTCAGGATTGGATTAACAAAAATTAGACAGAGGTTTTATGGGCATTGAACTGTGGCTCTAGTGAGAAATGGATTATAATCATCTACTTATTTTAAATATATTTTTCATGACCTCTCTGTAAGACAAGTCATGAATGTATTTGTAACCTGTAGATGCTTGTAATAGTTGAGGATGATGAAGGCCAATATGGGTTAAGTCCACATTGCTTCTAAGCGCCAGATTTTCTGGAAACTCTACTTAGAAGTTTGCATTAACTAGTTAAGAGCAATTATGCTTTTGTAGTTCAATTTTGTAATATAGCAATTAGTAGCAGGAACAGTTACAGAAAATGCATCCAACAAAATACATTTTAAGCCAACCTAGAGAGCTATTTAATGTTCTTCTCCTAGAGCAGTGTTTCTCACCCCATCCATGGTAAAGGACCAATTTTTTTGTTTTTGTTTTTTTTTAATTTCCAAACTCCCACATGCTGATATATGATCTTACTTTATAGGACTAATATGCAGTTCTCACCATAAGTGATTTGTTACTTAAGTTTGTCACTCAAAACAACCAACAGCCTAATCAATAAGAGATCACTGACCATAGTTCAGATGTCCCAAAGATGGTATCAAATTGCTATCAAGGTTTCTAAATGCTCAACTCACAAATTTCGTTTTTATTTTTTTGCAGTTCATGTACTACCACCTGCCTCCAGATTACACTTTGAGTAGACTTAAGTAATAATCCTAAAAAAATATTAAATTTGGGTCCATTATGAAAAAGGACTAAGCACACAGAAACTACATTTGGAACTACCAAGTAATTAAAGCAAACTTTCTCCTAAAATGTTCTTGCCATTCAGTGCCAGAGATAGTCTGTTCTTTCTATAGTAGAATTCATTTCCTGTCAATAGTGACTCACATGATTATGAAGGTTAATTACATATCTGTCACTCCTTTTCTTGTACAGGTATCACTCTATAGCTACTGCATGCTTGGATCTTGGCTGGTTGGTGGTTTAAAAAGTATTTTCCTAGACATGAACAACACTGTGAAGAGGCAACGTTGCTTGGAAAAAACTGGAGTTTATGTTTGTAAGCAACTCTTGTTTCTTGGATCAGTAGAAGCTGCCAGCTAGCCATGGTGATGTTCTGTCCTCGTATATACGGTTGCAGGAAGGGAGTGGATAGTGGTGATTTCTCATGCATAAGAGCAGTAAGCACCCCAACCCCAGAAGGCTGCATCTATCCATCTATCTTTTAACTAGTCCCTGATAGTTAGCCATTCTGATAGAGAATTCTAAAAGTGAACTCTTGAAGGAGATTACTGAATATTTACTATGTCTCATATCCTATTTTATGTACTATACATGTATCAACTCCTCAACTGACCCTGAGGCATAGGTATATTATTTTTTCTAGTTTACAGATGAAGAAACTAAAGCACAGAGAGGTTAAATAACTTGCCTGAGGTCACATACAATCCTATTCTGTGGTATGTAAGAAACAGCTCAAAGCAGAAGTTTCTGAAATTCTGCATCTAGAATTAAGTTTGTCCTGGGTGTAAATTGGAAGGAAGATATCTTTTTCAGAGTTCAAACAAAAGGTACTCAGAAGCCTACTGATCCTCACTAGCATCTCAGGAAAGGCAGTATGGCAAAGGTTAATGCTGACAGGATCCAGAACCAGCCTGTCAGGCGTCTGCTGCTACTCAGCAGTGTGAAAGCGGCACATTCCCTTACCCCACTATTCTTCCATTCCATCAAGTGAAAATGAATTTCATAAAAATACTAACCTCAAGTGTTACGAGGTAGTTTCTAACACTCAAGAAGCTTAGCTATTACCTTTCCCCCTTTTTCATTCCTGATTACCATTCATTCTGGCACTTAGAGTTAATATAATGTAGCAAATCCCATTATTATTTAACTTCCTAGGTGTAATCGTGCCTCAGGAATGAGACTGTGCACCTGTGGGACTCAGTTCCAGATGGCTTGGTCCTTACAATTTGTGGCACAATGACCTGCCTATTACAAATGTGTTAAGGTTCAGACATGAGGTGTCTCCCCAAAACTCATATGTAAGATAATACAAGAAAGGTTAGAGGTGAAATGATTGGGTTATGAGAGCCTAAACCTAATCAGTGCATAATTCACTGGTATGGATTAACTGGGCAATAACTACAGGCAGGTGGGGAGTGGCTGGAGGAAACGGGTCACTGGTGGCATACCTTTGGGGTTTTTATTTTGTCCCTGGTGAGTAGAGTTCTCTATGCTTCTTGATTACCATGTCTCGAGCTGTTTTCCTCCACCATACCCTTCTAACATGATGTTCTACCTCACCTGAGGTCCATAGCAATGGAGTCTGCCATCTAAGTACCAAGACCTCTAAAACCATGAGCCTTAAATAAACTTTTCTCCTCTAGTTTTTCTTTACTGGTCTTTTGGTCACAGCAACGAAAAACCTGACTGAAACAAGGTGCTCGAAGAACACTATGCTTTGATTACCTAGTTATTCCAAGAGATTATGGTCATGGTAAAGTGTTGCCCAGGCTTGCTGAGTGGACAGAGATCTACTCTGTTTCTCTACAGTACCTGTCCTCACAGAGACAGTAAGTTACTACTATTTCCCTAGTGAGAGATAAATTCAGAATGGATTATTTTTCATATCCTTTGATATATTTTTACTACAGTTTAATACTTAAAGTAGAAGAGTTAGTCCACATGGTCGGGTAGGACTGTCTTATATTTCCACATCAAAATTATAAAATGCCATGAATATTGTGTTCTGAAGTCTCAAGGGGACATCAACTGCAATCTAGTCACACCCTGTTCCACCTGTTTATCTTGTTATATTGACAGTGCACAGGGCAGAGAAAAGGAGTCTAGAATGGCAATTTAGCAATCTGGTTCGTCTCAGCTCCGTATTGTTTACTGTCTGGCCCCAAGTTTCCTTATGCATTAAGTAAGAGGTTCAGACTAATCTAAAGAGCTTTCTAGCAAGGCTCCTAGCTATGCAGAGGAGCCTGGGGTGCGCCCAGATCTATGCAGGAAGCAGTGATTCATTCCTCCAGCTGTTGGTAGCAATGCCAACAGTAAGTCCTTAACTGGATCACCTTGGCTGGAGAGAGGGTTGACACACCACTTCCTGGGAGGCCAGGACTGAATTCAATGGCTGGTAGAAGTAGCAATGACAAAAGTACCTGGCCTGGTAACTTACCCTTCCTTTCCCTTCCTCAGGCCTTGAACCTGCAAAATCTTAGAAATCACTTTCTCAACTGTAAGCCTAGAAATGTTACCTATGAAATAGACCTTCAGTTTTCTGACAAAAAGGAAGTAAGGTATCTTGGCTTACTTGCCAGAGGTGCCATGAGGATCAGCTCAGATAATGCAGACAAAAGGACTGTCATCCATGAAGTGCTATATGAATGTTTATTATTATCATCAATAACAGTACCTGTGCTATGATGACAGGTTGAATGGCAGTATGCTGCTACAGAAAGGGCTCAGTAGTTGAAAGATCTTGGTTCTAGTTCTGGTTTTGTCACAATACAGCTTTCATACCACAACCTCAAATAATATATCTAGTCATAAGCATTGTCAAGACCCTTGACTATATGTGACCAACCTCTTTTTCCGTTCCCTCTCATGCACAGCCCATTGTTTCCCCCAACAGTCCACTTGCTTTACTTTAAATCTGCCCTGAACTTTATCTCATCTAAGCTGTTTCTCACACATTTTGTTCTCTTTAATGCCATTAGACAAGTTTTGCCTATGGAAATCCTACTATTGTCAGGAAATATCTCCTTCTGGCTATTGATCAACAACTCTACTTCCTGCCAGAGCACACTTTCAAGGAGTTATCCACACTGAGGGCTTTCTACCACCTTCCTCCCAGGCATTTTCAAACCGCCATAGTAAGTTCCAATCCATGCCTCTCCCTCAAGTCACCTCTCAACTGCCAAATCACATCAATGGTAAAATATCTTATTTGACCTCAACAGTTATGAGTGTCGATGGCTCTTTATAAAACTCCCACCCCTTAGCTTCTGAAAATACCATACTTTTTCTCCTGGATCTCTTCAGACCTCTGACTATGCTGTCTCAGTCTACTTCACTGGTTTCTTCTTTCGCTCTTACAAACTACAGGAGTCACACTTAGCCCTCCCTTACATTTACTCTCTCTGGGATGCTTCACCCAATCTCATGTGTTCAACTAGAAAGTCAACCTATATGCTAACAATTCCCAAGTTGGGTTCCAAGGCTAGACCTTCAATGAATTCCAGTATCGGAAAACCAGCTGCCTCCTGCACATATTTTTCTACCTGTAAATCACACACGTACAAACATATTCCAAGTTAACCTCACCTTTTTTCTCCACCACTCCCCAAAGATGTGAATAACTATAACAGCCATGCCCGCTAAGTCGGGGCATTATTACCAAACATGCCTTGCTCATTTCTGCTCATTTACTAGCTCCCTTCCTATCTATCTGCCTATGCCCCTAGCTCAAGTGTTAGTAACTTCACAAGTCCTCCCAACAGCTCAATCTTTATTATTCACTTCTCCATCCCCAAATGTCCACTTTTTACTTTTGCCATCGCCAGATACATTACAGGATCTTGCATCCCCAAGGTACAAGGGAGTCTTATTTAAAATCCTACAACTGGAAGTAGTAAGTTTGGTAATAAGTTAAAATGAATTTATGTTTTAAAGAAGTTTCTCCATGAGTAGTCAGAAGAAGCATGTATTAAATAGTACTTATAGATCTTGACCCATGTATAGACATCAAGGAAGAAGATCCTCTAAATGACAAGTGATCTAGCAGGACATCATTCCAGGTATCCATCCCTCAGAGGGATTTCCAGGGAGAACAACAGAGCATCACTGGCTTCTGGTCACTGATTTCTTGAATACCCAACCTCATGTTGTTTCTTCTATCTGAAACGTCCATCTCACTTGCTCTTTTTTTCTTATAGATTGAACTTCCTCATTCAGTAGGGCTTAAACCAAATGTAACCTTCTCTGTGAAACTTTCTAACTCTTAGGAATTTATTTCTTTCTCCTCTAGTCTGCCAAGGCACTTTGTTCCCTCTCCTATTTCAGGACTGTATTAAATCATAGTACAGTTTGCTAGTTTTATATCTGGGTCTCTGAAAGTCTCTGATGACCAAGGGGCCAGACCTGCATCATATTCACCTTGTGCTATCAGTTTAGTTCAGTACAGTGTGAAGAGTATGTGCTACTGGTGCTTTATAAAAACCCAGTGGGAGCAGTATTATTATTATTAGGTCCAATTTTTTAAAGGAAAAAAAAAATGGACTAAGAAAAATAAGGAGACTCATTAAACTACTGAATCACTAACAAATAAAACAGGCTTTAATTAGAGGTTACATAGCTAATAAACAAAACAGAAAATCAAACTTGGGTCTCTGTGACTCCAATCCCCACCATCCCTAGAAAGCCTTCTTCCTTCTATAGCAATGTGGAAGTAAAGAAAAAAAACGCCTCGTGGTCTGAGGAAGCACTCTGTTCCCATCTCTTACATTCTCTCTGAGATAAAATGATCCTTGATTATGTATTCTATTCCAAACATTTTAATCACTTTCCCAACCTCTTCTGAGGTTTGAACTTTTCTGCACACCCATTAAAATATCAAAGTGCAACTGGACATAGTACTTACTGAGGGTAACTATAGTAGAAGGGTCCTTGTTGAAAGTATTTGATAAGTAGAAAGACCCAGAAGGATAGACGTGGAGCACACTGACTTAGACTATATATAAGCATATACATAGTCTTTCAAGGTGGAACAATCCTAATTACAAAAAAAAAAAAAAAAAAAAACTTTTGCTCTGAAACTCCCAAAGCCCAAATTCTGACCATATCTTAAAGTCTGGACATTTCTACCCTCAAATGCCTTAGGTAATTTTTTTTAAAAAAAGCCCTCTTTAAAATTTTTGGTATTCTTCTTTTCCCAATAAAAATCAAATCAAATGCTGGAAAAACATATAATTTTATACCTATCCAAAGCTAATAGCTGTTAAATATTCTTTAAAGATCCATATAACCACAGGTGTTTTGCAACCAGATTCATTGTTGATTTTAAACCTAAAATAATACCAGGATCCCAGAGAAGTTCAATGCCTAAGGAAATTGCTACTCACAGCTTTATGTTCAAAGTTTCTAAAATTAGGTTTGTTATATGTATTTGCCTCTGCCTAAAAGTGCTCAGACGTTCATTGTTACCAAGCTATTACACCTTTTTGGTAAGATCATTTGCTGCTTTGTGCAACTGTGCTGATGTGGGTAAGGTGACATTTTAGATACTGCTATGACCAATTTACTTGATAATGTTTCTTGCTGATACAGTATCACAAATTCCAAGGGATGCAAAAAAAAAAGGGGGGGGGGAATGAATGGCTCAGCACAAAACTAGCAATAGTGTTGTAAAATATTCAAAGAGTATGTTGGTCACTTTGTCGCCACATATGGTAGGCACAGATCATGCTCTCACAGGGCAAATGGGACAGTCTCTACAACTGGTTTGTTGGTATGAAGATATATGTCAGGATTTTGATAATCCAGCATTTATGTAAGTACAATGGCCTATCTTCTTGGGAAGTGAGGCTAACATTTCTATAAAGATTAGCTAAACCACCCTTAACAACTGCAAGTATTACAAATTTCTGATTGCTATGTCTACATATCTTTGATTTATATAAGTTGGCTCCAATACTACATCTAACCTGACCTCTCTTTCCACTGCACAAAGAGTGGGAGTAGATTTGAAAAAATAGTGCTTTAGGTGGCTCCATTTTTTAAAAAAAGTATACTTCTATTAGGCTCATCAAAAATTATTAAAATGCTTATACATACAAATAAAAGTTGTACTCTGGAACACTAAATTGGATTAGACATCACTTTTCTTAATATGTTAGACATTAAGGTATTTAAGTGTACTTACCTTTTGTGCATTTTCCCCATCTTCAATTGTAAAATCTAATCTGGCCTGCCTGGGATTGATCAGGTCTTTTAGTGTTAAACAATTCACCTCCATCTGAAATGCATAATTACTTTAGAAAACCATTTTATCATTAGATATTTTCCCCTCCAAAAAATATTTATTACTCCTTCCTGAACATGAACTTCCCCTTCCCTAAACAACTCCTGGGTATTTCCAGGAATGCAGCCACCCTTCAACCACCCTCTCTAAAACTCACATGGACACTTAAAATGATTAGTAATTACGAAATTCTGGGAAGGAAAAAAGTATAATATGAATTCTTTATGAAAAGCAAGAGGGCAAAATAAAGTTCCCAAGTCTGAAGGGTGTTGGGTAAATCTGTCAGAAAGTATAGGGTCTCTGCAGGTCAGTTAATTTTGGCGCAAAGAACTGGGAGGAATTAGGCTTTGAGGGGGTTTGAATCAGGGTGAAGGAAACCTGATCGCTAGAACAAACCCACTCAGCTACCTCCGCAGCTCTTTCCCAGGCCTCCAAGCGGACCCCAAAGATAAACCCCAAATCATGGGGAAGGGCCAGTCCATTTCACGGAGAGAGCTGGAGGCGACAGAGCCCCACGCGCCGGGTCCCGCGGTAGAGCACCTCAATCCTACGCCAGCCTGGGAAGGAGAAAGGTGGCAGCCTGGCAGCCGGGCGGGAGGGTCCACTTTTCCCCAATTCCCGCCTCCCCACCAGCTCTGGGGCCGCACGCGTACTTACTCCCGCTTTGCGAAGGAGGCTTTCTGCCTCTACAGGGACCTGCGTGGCCCCACACCAGTGCGGGACGAGGGTGCAGACATCAACACCCGGGCGGCGACATCGGCAGGGCAAGGCGAGGCATGCAGAGCCCCGCTCCGAGTGCCCGGTGCTGGCGGGGACCCCGCGGCGTCCGGGCAGCGCCAGCGTTCCTACGCGGCGAGCGCGACTCCAGTCTGTACCGCGGTCCCCGCTAAAACACCTCCACTGGCGCCTTGAGACCGAATTTGAGCATCCGCCAATCAGAGGCGGCTGGCGGGGCGACCTCGGCCAATCGCGCGGCGGCAGGACCCGGGCTGGCCGCCCCTCTCAGTCTTGGCGCTCCAAGCCGCGCGTTTCGCCCTCACCCGCCCAATTGTGGCCGCTTCACCCCCCTCCTTCCGGGTACCTGGAAACCTCGTCCCGGGAGCCAATGCGGGCAGTGGACGCGGGGGCCGCGGGAAGCAGCGGGGGCGGTGGCGCGGGGCGGCGGGAGGAGGACGAGGAAGGCGCTTTTGTTATGCATAAAAGACCCGCTCACGTCCCCGCGGCTGGCGGCGCCCGGCACCAGGGGTGGGGAAAGCAGATGGAGTTTGGAAAAACGATACACACACACCCTGGATGCTACCGCCGCCGCCCCTTCCCCCAGCAACCTGCGAGGTCGCGAAGTTGTCCAGACTTGCTGGGGCAAACTTCCTGACACCCAAAGGCTGGAGTGACACGTGAACCATGGTTACCACTGTAGGGTTCGAGCAGATGGCACGCCGGTTAGCCCTGGAAACTGGCCTGGAAGCCCAACCAAATGTTTCTTAACACCCCCCCCCCCCCCCCCGCCACCCCGCCACCCCGCCCCAAGTCTAGTGATGTTTCTTGGTGTCGCCTTTTCTGAAGAGTGCAGGAAATTTCCTCAACATTGCTAATTTGTATTAAATGTTTCACTTCCTCCTTTGAATGTTAAGATTCAATACTAAAATAAGAATGTTAGTAGAAACAGTCTCCCCCTACCCCTAGAGATCTCTTTGTTCAGAACAGTTTTATTGAAAAAATTATTTCGTAGAGTTCCCACAGATGCAGCGCCCAGTTTCAATCACTGTTAACACTATAAGACATTTGTTAAAATTAATGAACCAATAATATACCAGCCAATTGGTTTATTATTCTTAAAAGTCACTATTTTAGTCATATTTCCTTAATTTTTACCTAAGGACTTTTTTTTTTCCTGTTCCTGGATACAACATTACTTTTAGTTTTCATGTCTCCTTAGGTTTCTTGGCTGTCAGTTTCTTCATTTTTGATGACTTCCACAGTTTCCAAGAGTACTGGTTAGATATTCTATAGGGAATTCTTCAGCTAGATTTTGAAGTGTTTTTGTTTTGTTTTTTTTTAAAGCCTGACTATGGACATTCCCCTACAAACTATATACTTCGTTACAAGGCCAGCATTTTCATTATCCCTTCAGGGCTCCACTCTTCATCCCTCTGTCCTCAAATGTATGTGAGGGACCCACAGCAGAATTCACAACACTAGTCAAGTCCTTTACTTTTTATGCTATTTAGATTGCTAGTAAAAATCACCACCAGGCCATATGTTAAAAAAAAAAAAAAAACATAAAAGCATGCAAAACATGAAACATAAAGATACTTTTTATAATAGAAATAACATTTTGAACTGAAATATTTCTTATAGGAAGCATAGAGAAGAGTAAAAAGTAAATTGCAATTTATTCAGTTACATCCTTATGAAGTAGAGAATTTAGATGAAGAAACCTTTCCTTCCTAACTATGAATTTCCTGTTGTGTGCCATGATATTCTAATAAATGACCACAAACTGGTTGGCTAAAAAGAATAGAAATTTATTCTTTCATTTTTGGAGGCCAGAGGTCTGAAAGAAATCAAGGTGTTGTCAGGACCTCACTTCCTCTGGATCCAGAGGAAAATCTAGATTCTCTTCCACTTTCTGGTGGCTGTTACCAGTCATTGACTTGTAGCTGCCTGCTCCAATCTGCCTCCATAGTTACATTGCCTCCTCTTTTGTTCATTAAATCTACCCTTGGTCTCACATAAAGACACTTGTCATTGGGTATTCCAGGATGTTCTCATCTCACGATTCCTAATTGTTATAGTTTGGATATGAAGTATCCCCCAAACTCTCATGTGCTGAAGGCTGGTCCTCAATTTAGGAATATTCAGAGGTAGAGCTTTTGGAAAGTATTTGGGTCATGAGGACTCTGACCTCATCAGCAGATTACTCCATTAAAAGCTGAATGGACTACTGGGAACTGGTGGAAACTATAAGCAGGTGGGGCATGGTAGGAGGAAGTAAATGGGGGGTATAACCAGGTATGCCCTTGGAGTCTATATCTTGTCCCTGGCTCTTTCCTCACACTTTTTCTCTGCTTTCTGGCTGCCATGAACTAAGTAACTTTTCTCCACCATGCTGCGTACCATGATATTCTACCTTACCTTAGGCCAGAGCAAAGGAATTTGCTGACCATAAATTGAAATCTCTGAAACCATGAGCCAAACTAAATCTTTATTCCTCTGTTGTTTGTGTCAGGTATTTTGGTCACAGTGATGAAAAGCTAACACATTAATTTAATTATATCTGCAAAAATCCTTTTGTAAAATAAGGAAAATAATCATGGGTTCTGGAGTACATGATGTGGATATGCTTTTTGGTGGGCTACCATTCATCCCTTCACATTATTAAAGTCCATTCATTTCTCAGATATTTCATATTACTGTGTTTGTTTCTTTGAAGTTAGGCAGTTTTATGTTACCTTTTCCTGGCATTTTCAGAATAAAAGTACCTTTTCTATTTCAATTCAAACATCTAATCAAATCAAGAACGCAGTTAGTATGTATCTTCAGGCACCTGAAGTTTCACTGATTTGGAGGAAAACTGGAAAACTGGTTGATGGACAAATTCAGAGACATTATTTCAATACATTTATTAAATTGATGATTTTGAGTCTCAGATTTCATAGGTAATCTGTCAATCTCTCAATTATTCAGCTAATGGCTATGTTGACTAAAAATTAGGCTAAGATTGCCCCTACATGTGGCTTCTCAAGCCTTGCTGAGTGGATCTGTGTAACATATCTTCTTCTTTTAATATTTATTTTTTAGTTGTAGTTGAACACAATACCTTTATTTTATTTATTTATTTTTATGTTGTGCTAAGGATCGAACCCAGGGCTTCCCATGTGCTAGGCGAGCGCTCTACCTCGCTGAGCCACACACCCAGCCCTAGCATATCTTCTTAAATTGAAGGTCGCTGTTTAAAATGGGCTTTGTCTTCAGCCCTTCCTGGATTTGAGAATGTGATGAATTTGCTTCTTTAACTGCTAGAAAGTTAGAGAAGGCAGAACATTTAATTTTGTCTGACCACAAGCAATGTGAAGAGAACAAGTCCAGTTGGCTCCTGCTCATGACCTTAGCAACAATAAAAGGAAGATAATACTATAGTTTTAACTCCCATTCTTAAATGATATCCAGATGTTAGCTATTCAAAGAGAGGGCCCTCAGTGGTGATTATATGTCCCATAGGTGTCAGAGGGAATTCATTCTTTATCTGCTGCAGATCCCTGGTAATCCTTAGCACTAAGGAGCAAGTGCTAGTTTTCTTAATAGTTATGTGATTTTCATTCTCATCAAATGAGAAGGTAGAGCATGTAGTTTAGTATGTGTGTATGTGTGTTTGTGTGTTCATGCTGAAGGCAGGGATGGGGGAGGGAACTGTGTCAAAATAAACATGGACAACAAGAAGTCAGGTGAATTTTGAGTTGGGTGTTTTGGGAATGGAGAGTACATAATGGGGTGTCCTTTACCTGCTGTAGCACTTATGCTGCAGGCTTTAACATGGCCATTTGGAGATACTACAGTGCACGGGACAATAAAAATGAGACTGTTCTATGACACTGGAACTGACATTCTGTAGAAAATGGGCACGATAAGCTTCCCCTGAATCTCTAGTCTTATCCAGAAGGAAAGGAATTCACTTTGAAGAGTGAATAAATTCTACACCAAGTTGGCCAGGAATTTTGGGGGGGATCTGGAACTAAAGATATTGCCTACCTAGGCCTCAGTTTTCTGTGATGGTAGGCCTAATCTGGTGGACCTCTGAAAAACCTGCTTATCTTGTTATTTTAAATACTTATTGAATGATTAGTATCTTCTTAAAACTCTTTGTGACTGACTTCTAATTAGTGTGAATGTGAAAGAATATTTGAAAGCACATTTTAACTTCTATATTTGGTGAAACTGAATAATTCCCTACTCAATAAATCACAGTATGTACATCCCTAGATGTATACATATATTTTAATGATGAGAATGTAAAAAAAAAAATCAGGCCAAAGACTAACCTTTGTGACTTTCATTGTTCTCACCTTAGAATTAAATGGCTCTGAATGTAACTTTTTGTACCTAACAAATAGCACTATTTTAAAATCATTTATTTATTATAATACTTTGTAAGACCAAATGAAAATATTCTCATTGTATAGTGGAGGAAGGAGTTTGGGGTTGGTGGCTTACAGATTCAGAACTTAAGTTCAAATATCATAAACATTGTTCTTGTTTTTTTAACCCAGGCCCACTTTATCATTTTCTACCTTGGAAAAAAACCCAGAGAAATGGGATATTGAGCCCAAATGGAGTGTTTTAGTCAACTCTTGCTGCTGTGATCAAAAGACCTAACAAGAACAATTTTAGAGGAGGAAAAGTTTACTTGGTGCTCACGGTTTCAGAGGTCTCAGTCCAAAACAGCTGGCTCCATTGTTCTGGGCCCAAGGTGAGGGGGAACATCATGGTGGAAGAGTATGGCAGAGGAAAGTAGCTCAAGACATAACAATTAGGGAACAGAGCTAGTTTTTCACTAGGGACAAAATATATACCTCAAAATCATGCTCCCAGTGACCCATCTCCTCCAGCCACACCCTACCTGCTTAGTTACCACTCAGTTAATCCTTATCAGCAGATTAATGAATCAATTAGATTAAGGCTGTCATAACTCAGTTTTTTCACCTCTGAATGTTCTAGTATTGTCTCAACATGAACTTTTATGGGGCACCTTATATCTAAACCATAACATGTACATACATTAGTCCAGGGCTTCACCAGTCAGGTGGGAATGAAATGTACAAAGATGAAAAGCATTGTCTACATGAAATCTCTGAAGCCAGCTATTCCTGGAAGGAGTAACCATTTAACCAACATCATCCGTGTAATATATTAATGTGTCTTTCCTTGGACCACACTTGGGGGTTATCATAGCATTAACCTTGAATTATAAAACAGTTGTTTTCTCTGGAAAACATTATATAGACTAAAGATGCTCCTTGATTTTACAATGGGGTTACATCCTGATAAAAGCCTCCTAAGTTGAAAATATCATGTCAAAAATGCACTTAATACACCTAACCTGTCAAGTTTCATAGCTTAAGTCTAAGTTACTTTCAACATGCTTAGAAATTGTACACTGGCCTATCGCTGGGCAAAACCATCTAACACAAGGCCTATTTTATAATAAAGTGTTGACTCATATAATTTATCGAATAACTATGTCCAGAAAATGCTGGCAACATAGTGTACCATAGAGTAACAGTAGTTTAGCCTCTTGATCACATGGCTGAGTGGGAGCTGCTGCTTCCTGCTGTTGCCCAACTTGGCAAGGCAGGACTGGACTGCGTATCACTAGCCTGGGAAAAGATCAAAACTCAAAATTCAACTCACAGGTCCTGCTGAATGCATATTGCTTTGGCATCATTGGAAAGTCTTAAAATGTAAGTCGCGCTATTGTAAGTCAGGAATTTTCTAGGCTTATTCAAAGACTCACCTTTCCTTCTGAGTGAATTCCCTTAGTCTCCAGTCACACATACTCCTCACAAGTCTTTGCAACCTTCCCTGACATCTATGGCCCCCACTGCCACTGTGGGGTGTTTTTTGCCCCCATGGTGATGTGAGATATCAGGTGTGTCCATACAGTGTGGTTTCCTTTTGCCACCAAGCTGTCACTACTCAGAAGGTCAGGGATGCTCTGTGATGTCACCCTGCCTTCACCAAGGGTGCCAGTTGCTGCTGCCATTGAGTGAAAGCAGATCTAGATCACTGGGCTTGCAGGACTGGTGTGGCTGCTGCTGGTGGTCCTGCAAGGCCTCCTGCCACATACTATGGGTGGTGGCACCAGCCCCCTTTCTCCTACCCCCAGCAAAGTCATATCAGGTCAGAGCTTCTCTAGTCTCTAATATTTTGTTGGAGTTATTCTTTCCCTTTAGGGAAACTTGTCTAACATCCTTCAGGTGACTAATTCCTCTTAATTTCAATTATTCAACCACTTTTAAGTGGATGAGGTTAGATTCTGCCTATTCCTTTTGATGCAAGGAGGATTTCTTTTTATTTTCAATATCTATTTTGACTGGATTTCTTATTGTTTGATAGTGTTCCCATGTGATCACTTCTACTATTTTCTTAAGCTTACTGAAATTTGCTCTAGAAATCTGTTATACCATTTTACTATTCTCTTTACTTTCCTGGTTGTTATTAAATATTTTATTGGTGTTTGCAATTGCAATGACATAATGCTAAAAACCCTTTTGGGTAGTTTTTTTTTTTTCTCATTTCTCCAAACTTTCTGTGATTTGGGGTTTTTAAAAAATAATTAAAAATTCCAAAAAGATTCCACCTTAGGAATTGTCAATATAAATCCAGCAAAATTCTTAGCTGAAAAATAATATGGTTATATTAACAATTTCTAGTGGCACTTTAAAAGGAGTAAAATATTATAAACTGAGCTGAGGCGTAACTGAGAACACATTATGCAGACAAGAAAGCAGATACTTTCACCAGAATAGGATAATGTATGTTATAACCATAAGGCTTAAATTAAACAAATAGAAGGAAGAGACAAAATTTGCAGAGTCATAAGAAAATAACTGGACTCTCGTCATTGTATAATGATTCTTTAGTTAAATATGTAATTAGACAGTAAAATGAAGGAAACCCATGTACAATCTGTGAGGCTGAATAGAGGCAAGTGTTACTGAATTACAAGGCAATAAAAGAAGCATCTTGGAGTTTTCCTAATTGTGGTGTGTCTGATGGTTAATTTTATGTATCAACTTCTCTATGACAGAGTGCCAAGATATTTAAGCAAACATTATTTAGAATGTTGCTGTGAAGTTGCTTTGGATGAGATTTCTGTTTAAATTGGATTTGAGTAAAGCAGGTTGCCTTTCATAATATGGGTAGGTCTCATATAATCAGTTGAAGGTAGAATAGAACAATTGATGACCTCTCCCAAGAAAGAGGGAACTCTGCCATCAGACAGCCTTCAAATTTCATCTTCAATATTACTTCTCTCTGGTTCTATAGCAGACTACCTGTGGACTCCAACTGCAACTGTTTCCTAAGTTTTCAGTTTGCCAAATGCCCCCAGCAGATTTTGGACTTGCCAAGCCTCTACAATCACAGGAGGCAATTAGTTGAAATCAGTGTCTTTCTATATACACATCCGGTGGGTTAGACTCCTAATACAAGTAGCCTAATTTTTTTATTTGTTTGTTTGGAAATCATCACAGTTGGCTGTTTGAAAGACCTCAAAACAATCTTGTCTATTGGATCAAAGGCAATCTCATTGTCACTGAAGAGGAATCCATATTAATAGCATTAAATCTCAATGCAAATTATTTATGGGCTGGGCCACTCAGAAAGCATTCATAAAACCTTTGGCTAGTTCTTTTTAGACATTAGTTATTAATACTTGCAGTGAAACAATAATACTATTATGTATTGGCAGTCCTTTTTACTATAGAGAATATCAAGTACTTTACGAGCTACTGGGAGCCAGTTTCTGCTCACAGTGCATAGATAGCTCTCAGACTTGAGTCAGCCAGAAGCATAAATATCATTCGTGCTTGGATTTTCGACAAGAAGCCTTTGGCACTACCATAAAGGTATGTCCAGGATCCAAGTCCTATTTACCACCTTCACCGCAACCATCTGATTCCAAACCAGCTTCATATCTCTCCCTGGATTGTTTTAATAGTCTCAAAACTGATCTTCCTTCTTGTTGTCCCTCTGTGACTTCGTCCTAAACAACAGCTGTAAGGCATCCAATTAAAATGTCAGCTTGTGTCTTCCTTCTGCTCCAAACACTCCACTGACACTCCAGCTCATTCAAGGTAAAAGCTAATGTAATGGCCTACAAGGTCTGATTTATTGATTGATTGATAGATTGATGCTGGGGTTTGAACCCAGGGCCTTTTGCCTGCGAGGCAAGCTCTCTACCAACTCAGCTATATCCCCAGCCCTGGCTTCCCTCTGCTTCTCTAATCTTATCACCTTCGGCCATTCTCCTTGTTTGCTTCACTTTAGCCACACTTGGCTCCTTGCTAATCCTTGGTCACCCTGCTAGTCTTCTGTGAACTCTTGTCTTCCTCAGAACCTCGTACATAGCTCTCTGCTTCATTTCTTTCAGGAGCATATGAATTTCTATACCAAGGAAACTTTGAAAACTAAGTGACTTAACAAAGCAGAAGTTCATCTCTCACTCACGTCGTACTCTGAGAACATTTTCTTGGATGGCAGGTGACTTTCCTGTATGTGGTGACCAGGACCCAGGCTCCTTCCGTCTTGGTGCTCTTCTGCATGTCCCCAGGTAGATCTTCAAGTCCTCTGTTTCCAGCTCCTGGCAGGGGAAAAAGACAGTGAACAAAGCAAGTATCACTTTCCTCACACTCTGAGAGAACAACCAGTCTCACGGCCACACTGGATTCAAGGGGAATGGTGATCATGGTTACAGGCTCTGCTCTGCCGCAAGAAACTAACACTGTGGATGGAGGGCAAAGACTCGGCGCAGCTAGCCATTTCTGCCACAGACTGCCCTCTGTCCATTGAACACCTCTGTGGTGTCTTGCCTAAAGAAGACGACCCAAAGTTCAACCCAGTGCCCCACTTATGACAAAGTCTGGGAACTCTGGCTAATGGTCCACGGATTTCTGAATTAAAAGACAAGTCTGCTTACCTCTTTACCCCTCTACACCTCATATAAGAAATATGGACCAAGAACATAACTATAATAAAAACTCTCATTTGGAAAGGGGAGGGTTGGGAGATCCATAGCACTAACTGATCTGTAGTAATGAGAAAATCCAATGGGGCAGGCTCTCCAGGCGGAGGACATTCCTCATTAGACTTTAGGGGAGGAAGTTCCTTGTTCCTTGTCCTCCCAGGTCCTGGATTCTCTTTTCTGAGATTTTCTTTCTTGTCCACTATCCTTCCCAGGCAATATCTGAGATTAGCATCCATGACTATGACCTCAGTACTGTGTGGTTTTCACAGCCTGCTTCCTGCTGCTGCATATTTGCAGTCCTGGGAGGATGTTTTACAGTTATAGGATTTTTAAGGCCCAGCTCACTACTTTTATGATTTCTTTGGAAACATTATTTCATTAATTCCTAGTCAGTCCTATATGCTGGCAACCATATCCAAAGTTCTTTCCTAGAAATAATTCTTAAGTCTGCTCTATTTCTTTCTTATACTTTCTTATCCCTGTACTTCCTTCTTAATTTAATGTGGCCAACTTGGAGCCCCTTGAGACAATAGGATTGAACCTCTGCTTAATCAAAACAACCTCATGTGTGTTTTTGCTCAAAACATTTTATTTTTAGTGTTTTAAATTTTACATCTTTTAAAAAATATTTATTTTTTAATTTAAACAATACCTTTATTTTGTTTACTTACTCTTTATACGGTGCTGAGGATAGAACCCAGGGCCTCGCATGTGCTAGGGCAAGAGCTCTATTGCTGAGACACAACCCAGTCCTAATTTTACATCTTTTTTTTTAATATTTATTTTTTATTTTTAAATGGACACAATATCTTTATTTTACATATATGTGATGATGAGGGTAGAACTCAGTTCCTCAATCATGTTAACCATTGAACCATAACCCCAACCCCTCAAAACATTTTAGATAGTTTTATCTCCTATTTCTGTGTCTACAATCTGTCAGCTTTCCAATCTTGAAAATTCCCCTTGATTTTTAGATTCATTTTATCTTTCATTTCTGCTCATAAGCCAGCCAATGATTTTCCTGAACACCTGCCTTTCTTGTAATCCTTGTTCAATTTAGAGGATCATTCATTTAATATCTCTTATGACCTAAATTATATTCCCCCATATTCTTATGCTGAAGTCCTAGCCCCTAATGAAATTGTATTTGGAGACAGGACCTTACGGAAATAGTAAAGATTAAGTGAGATCCCAACCAGGCACAGTGATGCACACCTGTTAATTCCAGCGACTCAGGAGGCTGAGGCAGGAGGATCATAAATTCAAGGCCAGCCTAGGCAACTCAGTGAGACCCTGTCTCAAAATAAGTGAGGTCACAAGGGTGAGGCTTTTATCCAAAAAGACTGGTGACCTTCAGAGAAAGAAAGACTTACCATTAGTGCAATTGCACAGAGAGAACACCATGTGAAGACACAGAAGGTGACCATTTGCAAACCAAGGACAGAGATCTCTCATTGGAACCCATCATGCTGACACCTTGATCTTAGACTTTTAGCATATACAACTGTGAGAAGACACCACGTTTCTGCTGTCTGAACCACCCAGTCTATGGCATTTTGATGTGATCGCCCTTGGGGACCACTGTCGCATCCCTGGTGTTTTGAATCTTTCATGTCACTTGCTCTAATATTACAAGGCTCGCTTGTTCAGTCTTGCAAGTGTTCACAGGTATAGTTTCCTATTTCTTTTTTTTTTTTTTTTTAAAGAAAGAGTGAGAGAGAGTGAGAAAGAGGGAGGGAGAGACAGAATTTTAATATTTATTTTTTAGTATTTAGCGGACACAACATCTTTGTCTGTATGTGGTGCTGAGGATCGAACTCGGGCCGCATGCACGCCAGGCAGGCGCGCTACCGCTTGAGCCACATCCCCAGCCCAGTTTCCTATTTCTTAATGTGAGTCTCTGCTTTAATTTTTATAGTTTAGAATTAACTAAAAATTTTAAATTTAATTTAAAAATTAATAGATATTTTAATTTTATACTTTAATAATTTTAATAACAAACCTACAGGAACAACACAGAAGACAGACAACTTTAAAAACAGGTACTTGCATGTAAAACAACTCAGAAAACTATAGTGAATGGAGGGAATCTAGTGTAGAATAAAAATCCACAAGCATCATTTAGTTTTCATCAAACAGGAAGTGGAAATGTTTTAAATGGAGTGTTTTAAAACCATCCCAATGCTGGTATTTTACAAAGAATTTTAACAGGTGTATTTATAAATGTTGTAAAGTCAAACTGCTGAAACTTGTTCCCTGAAATTTTTGACTTGCATTAGTGTTTTTAAATGTCTGCATTTAAATTACAAATTCACATACAAGTGAAAATGGAAAAAGTGTCAATACCTGATTTCCGTCCTCTGTTTTTTCATTTTTAATCATACACTTTGGTATCTTTTGACCCCATGGGGGAAAAGAATCCACTGTACATATTAAAATGTTCAGAACTGCTGTTAACAGGAAGGAGAGATTTTTTTAAAAAAATGAAATGTTTCCCATCATGGCAGATCTTGAGTTGTCACATATGTGGTATGCCAGCTGGATGTCTTTTGGCATAATTGTTAGGTATTTGGCATGGATAGCACACAGGTTAGTATCTTCAAAAAAAATAACCAACCAGGTTTCACTTGCTTCCTGAAAAGTACCAACAGCTGCGTTCAGAAGCACAGTTTTTTTTTCAAATTACTTGTTCTTTTTAGTTATACATTGCAGTAGAATGTAATTTGACATATCATACTTACATGGAGTAAAACTTCCCATTTTTGTGGTTGTATATAATGTGGAGTTATACTGGTCTTGTATTCACATATGAACTAGGAAAGTTATATCTGATTCATTCTACTGTCTTTCCCATTTCCATCCCTCCCAGCCCTCTACCTATTGTGAGTCAGCATCCCATATCAGAGAGAAAATTTGTTTTGGTTTTTTGGGACTGGCATATTTCACTTAGCACGACAGTCTCCAGTTCCATTCATTTACTGGCAAATGCCATAATTTCATTCTTCTTTACGGATGAGTAATATTCCACTGTGTATATATGTATTACATTTTCTTTATCCATTCATCTGTTGAAGGGCATCTAGTTTGGTTCTATAGTTTAGCTACTATGAATTGAGCTGCTATGAATATTAATGTGGACTTGTTACTATAGTATACTGATTTTAAGTCCTTTGGGTGTATGCCAAGGAGTGAGATGACTAGGTCAAATGGTGGTTCCATTCCAAGTTTTCTGAGGAATCTCCATACTGCTTTCCAGAGTGGTTGCACCAATTTTAATCCCATCAGCAATATATGAGTGTAATTGTTTTCCCACATCCTCACCAATATTTATTGTTACTTGTTTTCTTGATAATTTCCATTCTGACTGGAGCGAGGTGAAATCTTAGTGTAGTTTTAATTTGCAGTCTAATTGCTAGAGATGTTGAACATTGTTTCATATTTTTTTGATCAAATGTATGTCTTCCTCTGGGAAGTGTCTGTTCAGTTTCTTAGCCCATTTATTGATTGGGTTATTTTTTGTGTGTGTTAAGTTTTTTGAGTTCTTTGTATATCCTGGAGATTAATGCTGTATCTGAGGTGTAGGTGGCAAAGATTTTCTCTCGTTCTGTAAGCTCTCTCTTCACATTCTTGATTGTTTCCTTTACTATGAAGAAGCTTTTTCGTTTGATACGATCCCATTTGTTGCTTCCTGATTTTATTTCTTGCACTTTAGGAGCCTTGTTGAGGAATTTGGTTCCTAAGCCAGCATGATGGAGATTTGGGCCTGCTTTTTCTTCCAGAAGGCAGAGTCTCTGGTATAATGTCTAGGCTCTTGATCCACTTTGAGTCGAGTTTTGTACAAGGAGAGAGAGAGAGAGAGAGAGGAGTCGAATTTCATTTTATTACATATGGATTTCCTGTTTTCCCAGCACCATTTGTTGAAGAAGCTATCTTTTCTCCGATGTATGTTTATAGTGCCTTTGTCTAGTATGAGATAACTATATTTATGTGGGTTTTTCTGTGTGTTTTCTATTCTGTACCATTGGTCTTCATGTCTATTTCAGTGCCAATACCATGCCATTTTTGTTTTTATGTCTCTGTAGTATAATTTAGAATATGGTATTGCTTCACTTTTCTTGCTAAGATTGCTTTGGCTAGTCTGGGTCTTTTATTTTTCCAAATGAATGTCATGACTTCTTTTTCTATTTCTATGAAGATGTAATCAGAACCTTAATAGGAATTGCATGAAATCTGTATAGCACTTTTGGTAGTATGGCCATTTGACAATATTTCTATCCAAGAACATGGGAGGTCTTTCCATCTTATAAGGTCTTCTTCAATTACTTTCTTTAGTGGTCTGTAGTTTTCATTGTAGAGATCTTTCACCTCTTTTGTTAAATTGATTCCAAAATATTTTATTTTTTCTTTGAGGCTATTGTGATTGGTATAGTTTTCCTCATTTCTCATTCAGTTGACTCATCACTGATGTATATAGGAACACAATTGAGTTATGGGTGTTAATTTTATATCTTGCTACTTTGCTGAATGAATTTATGAGTTCTAGAAATTTCTGGTGGAATTTTTGGGGTCTTCTAAATAAAGATGCATGTCGTCAGCAAATAGGGATAGTTTGAATTCTTTTCCTGTTTGTATCCCTTTAATTTCTTTCATCTGTCTAATTGCTCTGGTTAGAATTTCCAGGACTATGTTGAATAGATGTAGTGAAAGAGGGCATCCCTGTCTGGTTCCAGTGTTTAGAGGAAATGCTTTCAATTTTTCTGGAATGATGTTGGCCTTGGGCTTAGCATACATGGCTTTTACAATGTTGAGGTATGTTCCTATTATCCATAGTTTTTCTAGTGTTTTGAACATGAATGGATGCTGTATTTTGTCAGATGCTTTTTATGCATCTATTGAGCTGATTATATGATTGTAAGTCTATTGATGTGATGAATCACATTTATTGATTTCAGTATATTGAACCAACCTTTCATCCCTGGGATGAACCCCCACTTGATTGTGGTACACTATATTTTTCTATGTTTGTGTATGTGATTCACCAGTATTTTATATAAGGATTTTTGCATCTATGTTCATCAGGACTATTGGTCTGAAGTTTTCTTTCCTTTGTCTGGTTTTGGTATCAGGGTGATACTAGCTTCATAGAATGAGTTTGGAAGGGTTCCCTCCTTTTGTATTTCATGGAATAATTTGAGGAGTTTTGGTGTTAATTCTTCTTTGAAGGTCTGGTAGAAGTCAGCTGAGAATCCTTCAGGTCCTGGGCTTTTGTTCCTTGGAAGACTTTTTTTTTTTTTTTTTTTAAGAATGTTTTTTCTAGTTGTAGATGGACACATACCTTTATTTTATTTATTTATCTTTATGTGGTGCTGAGGATCAAACCCAGCGCCTTACACAGGCAAGATGAGAGCTCTACCACTGAGCCACAACCCCAGCCTCCTTGGTAGACTTTTGATGGAATCTTCAATTTCACTTTTGAAATGTATTTGCTTAAATCATGTATGTCCTCTTGATTCGGTTTGGGTAGGTCATATGTCTCTAGAAATTTGTCAATGTCTTCATTATTTTCTATTTTATTGGATTATAAGTTTTCAAAATGGGTTCTGATGATCTTCTGTATATCAGTAGTGTTCATCACAATAGTTTCTTTTTCATCATAAATGTTACCAATTTGAGTTTTCTCTCTCTTTCTCTTTGTTAGGTTGGCTAAGGGTTTATCAATTTCATTAATTTTCTTTAAAGAACCAACTTCTTGTTTTCTCAGTTTTTTTTGGATTGTTTCTTTTGTTTCAATTTCATTGACGTCAGCTCTAATTTTAATTATTTCCTGGCTTCTATTGCTTTTGATGTTGATTTTTCTAGGGCTTTGAGATGTAATGTTAGGTCATTGATTCATTGGCTTTCTGTTCTTCTAGTGAATGAGTTCAATGCAATGAACTTTCCTCTTAGAACTGCCTTTGCAGTGTTCCAGAGATTTTGATATGTTGTATTGCTATTCTCATTTACCTCTAAGTATTTTTTAAATTTAATCCCTTATTTCTTCTGCTATCCATTTGTCACTTAATAGCATATTATTTATATCGCCGTCTATTCTAGCTGGTGACCTAATGCTGGGTTCACAAAATATGACTATTCCAATAACTTAAGAAAATGACAAATAAAGCACACAAACACACAATAGTACCTTTTCAAAATCCTTGAAAGCTCTCTGATCTTAAGGGTTCGTGGAAATAGTGTTAGCCACTGGAATTCTTTATTCTTATGTAGGGGACACACAGGGAAGGTTCCATGGAACATTGTATCCCAAAGGGGCAAAGGGGTAGGGTTCCAAAGGAAGAGGTGAGTGTAACTTAACCCCAGGGTGATGCCCACACCTGGAACCACACTTTGTTATCTGGGCTGGGGTAATGCCCAAGTTACTGCGGAAGGCAATAATTGTTCAGTATCCCAGGGCATCAGGACTTAAAGGCATGTTTATCTTGGGCAGCGCTCCCAACATATTTAGTCTCCAGGTGTTATAGTAGTTTCTATTTTTTATTCGATCATTGATTTCTAATTTCATTCCAATCTTATCTCTATTTTTTTTAATTTGTTAAGAGTTGCTTTGTGGCCTAAGATATGGTCTATTGTAGAGAAGTATCCATGTGCTGCTGAGAACAAAGTGTATTCAGTCATTGATGGATGAAATGCTCTATATATCTTTGTTAAATCTAAATTATTAGTTATATTTTTTAGTTTTATATATTTTTTAGTTCTATAGCTTCTTTGTTTAGTTTTTGTTTGGAGGATCTATTCAGTAGTGAGAGAGTTATGTTAAAGTCACCTAGTATTATTGTGTTGTGGTCTGTTTGGTTCTTGAAATTGAGAAGGGTTTGTTTGATGTACATAGATGCTCCATTGTGTGGGGCATAAATGTTTATGATTATTAGGTCTTGTTGACATACAATTCCCTTAAGCAGTATGAAATGTCCTTCTTTGGGCCTTCTGATTAACTTTGGCTTGAAGTCCACTTTATCTGTTATGAGGATGGGAACCCCTGCTTGTTTACAAGATCGATGTGAATGATATACTTTTCCCCCATCCTTTTACCTTCAGTTTGTGGATATCTTTGCCTATGAAGTGAGTCTCTTGGAGAGAGCATATTGTTGGGTCTTGTTTTTTAATCCAATTTATCAGTCTGTCTTTTGATTGATGAGTTTAGGCCATTTACATTCAATGTTATTATTGAGATGTGATTTTTATTTCTTGTTATTTTGATTTTTTTTTTGCTCTTTAATTTGAATTAGTTTATCCATTGATCCTTTTGTGTAGTTCTTCCCTTTGCTGGAGGAACTACACTAAAGTAGTTCCTTTTATTTTATTTTTATTTTTCATTTTATTTTTCATTTCTTCTCATAAAATATTGTATTTAGTATATTTTGTAGTGCAGTCTTTATATTTGTGAATTCTTTTAACTTTTGTTTACTATGGAAGGTTTTTATTTCATCATCAATTTTGAAGCTTAATTTTGCTGGGTATAGTATTCTTGCCTGGCATCCATTTTCTTTCAGAGCTTGGTATATATTATTCCAAGACCTCTTAGCTTTGAGGGTCTGGGTTGGTAGACCAGCTGTGATCTAGGTTGGTTTTCCTCTAAATGTTACCTGTTGTTTTTTCTGGCAGTCTTTAAAATTTTTCCCTTTATGTTAGACATTTTCATGATAATGTGCCTTGGTGTGATTTTGTGTATTTGGGTCCTATAAGCCTCCTGTGTTTGATTTTCCATTTCATTCTTTAGGTTTGGGAAATTTTCTGATATAATTTCATTGAAAAGATTGTGCATTCCTTTGGTTTGTATCTCTGTGCCTTCATGTATCTCAATAAGTCTTAAATTTGTTCTTTTCAGTTTATTCCATATTTCTTGTAAGTTCTGTTCATAGTCTCTTAACATCTTTTCTCCATGGTCAACTTTGTTTTCAAGATTATATATTTTGTCTTCATTGCCTGAAACTCTGTCTTCCTAGTGATCTAGTCTGTTGGTTATGCTTTCCATTGAATTTTTGGTTTACTGATTAGAAATATGGTTTACTGATTCCTTCATTTTGAGGATTTCTGCTTGGGTTTTTTTCCCCTCAGAATCTCTTTTTATTGAAGTGATCTTTTTCTCCCTGTATTTTCTCTGATTTCATTCCATATATCATCCTTTCCTTTGCAGATCAGTTTAATTATGTACATTCTAAATTCTTTCTCTGACATTTTTTTTCCACTGTGGTGCTGATGGATTATTATTGGAGTTTCTTGGTTTGTTTGGGGCAATTTGTTACCTTTCTTTCTATCTTTCTTTGGTACCAGGGATTGAACTTAGAGCACTCGTCAGCTGAGCCAATCCTCAGCCTTATTTTATATTTTATTTAGAGACAGGTTCTCACTGGGGTTCCTTAGTGACTTGCTTTTGCTGAGGCTAACATCGAACTCACGATCCTCCTGCCTTAGCCTCCCCAGCTGCTGGGACTATAGGTGTGTGCCACCACACCTAGCTCCCTTGCTTTTTCATCTTGTTTGTGTGCCTATAACAGTATGCTTCTGAGGCAGTAAAGTTTCTACCCTGTGGACTCATAGTGTCCCTGAGGGTTTCCAGAACCTCACTGTTTAGGGGGAAATAAAAAATAACATCAACCTATGCAAACAATATACAGCATTAAACCATAAACCAAATAGTTCCTACTATGACATCTACAATGTTAATTATCACAATAAACAGAAACGATATGATCATGTATTGCCTGCAATAAAAACATCAAGTTTACAAAAGGATTTACAATTTCAAATGGTGGACAGGGAGAGAATAGAAGTGATATAAGATGTGATGATTATGAGGGAGGAGGAGAGATGATAGAAGTAAAAAAGGAGAAGTGAAAGAGAGAACAATAGAGATTGGCTATTAACAGAAGAGAGAGAATTAAGGAAAACAGGTAAGATAAAAATATAGATAAAATAAAAATTTATTAAAAAAGAAATGAAAAGAATACAAAACCAAACCAAAATATACTAATCAAACATCCTAGTCCACAAATAACTAATCCATGAAAAATAACTTTTCAAAAATGCTAGCAATGAGGAAAGAAAATATGAGTATGCATAAATGTCCATGTACCATCAAGGTCACAATTAAACATAGAACAGAAGAAGAAAAAGGGAATAAAGAAAAAAGAAAAACATAAGGGAACAATGATCTCTATGAAAAAAAATTCTTTCCATTGGAGTTCAAAGATTCTCAGCTTCTCTTCTCAGCAGTTTTAGGTGGAATTGTCTGGACTGTGATGCTCCACCCTCTGGATTGCTAGAGTGAGAGAGGTAATTCCATAGGTGGAATTCCTGGATGCAGGATTTAGGTTTAGGTGGGTTCCAGGTTCTTTGCTGAATGTCAGTTGGTCTGGAGATTTTAAATCAGTGCACCTCCAGTGCCCAGTGATTGCCACTCCATGCTGGAAGATTGTACCCCAGGGATCTTTCCTGGGTTCCACTGGTGTGGTGGAGGAGCCAGTTCTTAGTCCATTATGTCACCTGAGGACCCCATGTTTCCTGGGCTGGGGTTCAGTCTCCAAAGTCAATCTCTGCCATCCTGCCTTTTCAAATTCCCACCAAGGTGCATCTCTCCCAGCCAGTCCTGCAAACAGCTGTATTGGAGGGTGAGGGGTACAGCCAGGGGTGTTTCCATGGCCAGTTGTCCCTCTCTCCATGTTTGATTTTCTCCTTGTCACTTAAGCACATTCTATATCATATAGTGTACGTTTACTGGGTCTGTACTTTGGGCCAAACTCCAGTTTGCCAGGAATTGGCTCCCTCAGCTTCTGGCCCCCATGCCAGGGCTGCAAAAATAGTTCCTTCCTTTGTCCTCCAAAAGATGCCTGGAGAGATAGCAGCTTTTTTCTTGTACAAGAATATTGTGCAGCACATGTTTCAGTTTAGTTGGGCAATGTCCTTGATCTCTAAATGCTTCATTCCCAAATATGCCTCAGGCCTCCTAAAAATGCAGGTTCCTTTAATTCCCTTATCCCTCCACTTTGCTTGAGGATGGACTGCTCTGGCTGGTGCTCCCCACTACATCTTTATAGAAAGACAAGGGAGAGCAATGGCACAACCTAACTTGGGATTGACAGCACCACCTAGCTGAATTAAATACAGAGGTTTAAGATGCTGGGAGGGAGAACTCTAACCACACATTCAGGCCAAATCTCTAACCTCTAAAGGGGTAATGGTTGGCAAGTTTTGTAATTTAAATATGAATATCCCCAGCACCAACCTTTTGCTGCTTTGTCTTTGTCTCCTAGTAATGCTGTGGGAAATGTGGGGTGTGACCTAATTTGAGTAAAAGGTGAAGCCTAAACTAACTCTTGCTGCCTTGTGATTGGCCTTACCTTAATCAGAGCCTGCCTTTCAGGTGGGGATTACTTGCTGTGGAATAAAATTAGAAAAGCTGTTGCTCTGAACAGGCAGAAACTAACCAATTATGTGGAATAAATATTACCTTAAAAACAAAGGCAGATTTCTCACCCCAGACAAGGTGGATAGCTACTGCAGCTGGTTGCTGGAAAAACTCACTGAGTATTGCCCACCCAAAGAAGACATGACAACTCCCTGACCAGGAAAGTCCCAGAGCAGTCAATAGTCTAACTCTGGGCAAGCACCTTGGCCACCAGAAAAACTGGGCCAGGCCAACAAGATGAGAAGGAAAATGATAAGCAGATTGGAGTCACCAATGCCACGAGGGAACTTAGGGTCCCATGGAACACACAAAAGAATAGCTCTGACCCCCACATTCATGGGCTTTGCTTTAGCCCTGCCTCTGTGGCCATAGCCCCCACCAAACAAAGAGAATTGGTGATATCTTTGGTGATATGCATTCTCGGGTCTCTTAAAAGCAAGCATTCAACTAAAACCTTTCTTTTCTCAGTTAAATACTCACTAAAAGAAAAACATTTTTATAGGCTGAATTCAAACCAGCAACCTTCTGCTTGTGTATGAACTTGGTAACCAAGTGCTTCCACTTCAAATCTAACATGCCTAAGAGCTAGGTTAACCAAGTGTAATTCACAATTCCACCAACAGGTCTTACCAAAGAACTCAATTATCCTTTCTCAGTCTCTCCATGAGTAACCAGAAAAGTTAAATAAAGAATTTTAAGGTTAACAAAAGACCTTCCAATTATACCTTTTAATGGAATTTTTTTGTAATTGTTTTTTAGGATTGATACTAAAGACAAGTCTGAAAATTATTAAGAAGCCGACGATCAGAAATATTTTATTTTGCAATTTTTTCATAATGGTCCGATTTAATTTATCCATTAAAGAAGGCTTGCCTTATAACTGAATAAAATAAAAGCTATAATAAGTATTCAACACTTTTTACAACCTTTGGAGTTCCACTTACAAAAAGTTATAAAAATTTTTCTTTTTGTTTATTTGTCTGATTTATAAATGTGTATACACAATGATTATATTTACATTATGACTACATTACATGATATCTCAAATTGGTGTAAATTAATGAGTGTACTCCTAATTTAAAATTTTTAAAAAAGGATCTGAACAACTTTAATTCACGTGGTTTAATAACACTCAATTTAAATTGGGTAATCAAATGAATATAAAGATGTCTTTAACATTATTAATACAAATTTTTTCATCTGGTTAAATAATTAATAAAGTTGCTAATTCCTATAATATTTTAAATTTTGCATCCATTTGCTTCTAACAATTGTCTTCAACAGGAAAAACATAACTAATTCTGTGATCTACATTTCTTGATGCCCTGACTTCTACAGTTAAATATAAATAAATTAAATTTAAGATAAATGGAATTAATTATATAAATCTTTATTACAGGAGGTACATATTGAATAGCAAAGTTAAGTTGCTAACTGTTAAACATAACATCAAGTACTCTTAACTCCTTAAACTCCATGGGGTAACATACATTATTTTTGTTTTCATAAACTGGTAAAAAAAAGATTTAAAATTGTTTTATGTCATCACTAAAAACATGTTTACTAAGAGTTAAGTTCTAACAGGTATAATTCTATACAAAGGGGTCCAAAAGTTTTGACTACATTCCAATTAAAATATTTCATCTTATTAAAATGGAATAATTTATCTAAATTCATACACTTACAAGGTATGTATGAACAAAATAAGGTTCTACAGATAGGAAAGAAGAATTACAGGGTTCTAGAAGGAAAAAGGAAATATTTCTGGGTAAGAAAGTCTTTATGTGATGAAGTCTTTAATAGAAGGAAAAGGAATGGTGTTTCTAGGTAAGAAAGTCTTTGATACACAAGAGGTTCTAAAGTAAGTGACAAGAAGGTTTGAGTACGCAGAGAAGTTTGTATGTAACTTCAATATATAATATATATATATATATATATATATCACTCAGTTAAAACTATTTGAGACTTTTCCCTAAGATCAAATATTGATGTGCTGGTAAAAACCAAACTTTAATCTATGCGTTGAGATGATAAGGACTTCCTAAAACGTTAATCTACTCCCATCCCAATAGAGCAATTTCTTATGTCTGGTGAATTTTATTATTTAAAAAACTAGTTTTAAAGAAATTAAGATTCATACAATTTTGGTTAAACAATAACTATTATTTTAAAGTACCAGCTTACATCCCAGATTTCAAATTTTTCTTTAAAAAATAATCTCATTAATATAAAAACATTAATGTAATTATGATAATTATTATTTTTTATTTATAAATTGTATGTCTGCTTCCTAAATATATGTCTTTAAAGTATAAGATTTAAGACAATATTTTACTAAGCTGATGCTCTCAGGTATATTTCAGCTTAACTATATTTCTAAAGGCAACAATATGAGATATAAGAATGTTTTAACACCTTCCCTTAAGGGGGGTTAAAAGTTCTCTTGACTTGCCTGTTTCTTGTTTCAGATATAATATATAAGTTAACTAATTTATATTGATCCAAAATTACAAATAAGAAAATTTTAAAAAATAATATTCAAGTAAGAAACTAAGATTAGTTTCAAAATTATAGCACCTTACCTAACTTCCTAAAATGGCCAAAAGACCCATTTTAGAAAAATTAAGAAATATACATAAAAGTCTCTTAAAATTCTACTATCCATAGATAACTACTATTAACATCTATCATATAGCCTTCTAAACTGTTTTCTATGCATATACCTATAGACATACATATTTTAAAAATATAGAATCATATTAATATTTTAAAAACTTATAAAATTATTTAAATTACATATAATAAATGTTTTTTTACAATATTGTTTTTAATGCCAATTTTTTAATCATATAGTTCATTTATCTAAAACCCTATAAGTGGACATTTAAATTATTTTTGCTATCTTAAAGACAGAATCATTAACAATATTCATGCAGCTGTATCTTTATACATAAAACTATTTTAGCATAAATCCCTTAAAATATCATTGCTAAACTCTATGACATGTAAAATTCTAAGTTTTTTGAATAATTTATTAAATCGTTATCCTGAAAGATACTGTCAATTCACTTCTACCCAGCAAGATTTGAAAGTGCTAATTCCCCATACTTGGATTAATACTAAATTTGATGACAATGGAAATTTTTCCTATATTGGTAGGTAAAAAGCTATTCATTCTTCCATTTCATTTTTTTATATTATTAACAGATGGAAGAATTTTTTCCTATACTCACTGAACACATATATTTCTTATTTTTTAAAAAAGGTATCTATTTATATGTTGCTTAGCCTATTACTAGAGATAAAATAAAATCATACATTTGGTAAAAACTAGACTTTCTTTCACTGTAATGCCCTCTTCACCTCAATAATATTGACTTTAAGGATCTTCACATGCCTAACAAGTAACTTTTGCTAATTTTCTTAGCCAAATAAAAATATTTATTAAGTCATCTCTTATGCTTTTAATACTTGTATAATACTTGTATATACTTGTATATGTAGGCCATTGTCTACAATTTAAGGCTAACAATGCTCCAGTTTATATTAACTTTTTCTACAATTTTAAATAATAATAAAAGGGGAAAACAGAACCCTACATCACCCCACTAAATCTCACAAAATAAATTTTAAAACTTTCTTTAAATTGTGATATTAAAAGTTTTCTCACTGCTGCTGAGCAACACAGAATAAGCCAGATCCTGTAGGGTAGAGGCTATACTTGGATATTCAGAAAAACCAACCTGTCATCATGGAGACAACTGAAGAACTGACACTTCAGACTGTCAGATAGGAAGATAGTAAGTCTCAGCAGGAAGATAGTAAGTCTCCAACCACAGTGTTTATAGCCATGCTGGCTTTGTTGACCTGTCAGGTAGGTACAATCCATGGAGAGACTCATTGGATCCATTCCAGGTCCACTTTTCATACACCTAGCGATGTGGACTGAGGGATCCATCCCAGTATTTGCTAATGATACTTATATGATGAGAGATTTTACAAATAACCATATTAGACTAATTCATGCTGCTGGATTTAATTATATTGGCTACAGTGGGAATCTACCTGTATTTGGTCCCCTTATAAACTTGCTGAATATTTAAAGGTAACTTTTGAGGAAAAGACAGAACAGGAAGGACCTAAACCAGCCAATCATACTGGCCCCTGGAACTTAAGATTATAGGTCCAGACAATTATTAAAATGGGATAGTTAGTAACATTGAACTTTCTCATAACAAGCCAGTCATTTCCATGAAATATCCACCAATATCTTATTGTCCTAATCATTCTGCAATAGAATTTGGCATCTTTCCCAAATGGATAAAATGTATAAATGTCTTGCCAATGCAACATAAAATCTCTAAAAGTGGTGGTATGTTTTGGATTGATCTTCAAAAATTGATAAAAGACTATTATATCAAGATGCCACTTCCTACAGAATGTCCAAAGCCAGGAGAGCTTAATGTGGCAGCACTGTCAGTAAATGTATTTCACCTTTACTTCTTGAAAATAATTTGCAGGCAACCATGTTTAATTTGAATTCTTAATATAGTAAAATACTAAGAAGCTAGCAAAATAATTGAGATATCTAGAACTACTTTCAGAATACAAAAATAAGATTAGATATACAATAATTTCTGATGTTTTGAAACTCCATGTGATTTAGACTACTGCTTATTGTATGGATATTACTTTTCATCTATGTAATGAAGGTCAAATCAGAGCCCAACCAACTAATTGATGTTACACTAGAAAGATCAATAATTAACATTTGGGTTTATAGCAGTTATTCCTTATTTGATGATAATTTGGCTCCTATCTATCTATCTATATCTATCTATCTATCTATCTATCTATCTATCTATCTATCTATTTATCTATATATCTTAATGTGTTCTTTCAGGCTTCTGTTTCCATATTCACTATATCTATGGACATAACTCATTCTGTCATGATGCTATGACCCCTGGAATTTCCATTGGTAACATTCTAACTTTGAGAGAGAATGATATTCAAAAAGATCTCTGGTGTTTAATTGTTGCCTCAGATTTTCTCCATCTTACAGATGGCTTCATATCTAACTTTATAGGCAGGAACTACAAGGAGGATTCCTGCTATGGTCTGCGAGCCTATATTCAATCCTCTTATGCTTTAATTACTAGAAGTGTAAGAATAAGGAAAAAGGATGATAGATATCCTGTAAATTGTAAGAAATGTAATCTAACTAAGTTCATTTTCTTAATAATTTGGCTCAAAATATTTCCAAAGCCCTATACAATTAGGTAAGTATTGATGAAAAGATTAAAACTAAATTAAATACTTTAAAAGCTATTGTTACGAATATCAGTAATGAGCTTTCTGCTCTCAAATTCAAACAAAGGCTTAAATGCCATGCTCACTATAAGTATGTCTTTATTACTGCAGCCAAATATCGTTCTTCCCAATGGGATTTAGAAAAAATTAGAAATCATCTAATGGATGTTTGGCATAACAATTATCATGGCTTGAACCTTATGGAGATACATCATTACAACCAGAATATTCAGAAAAGCAGGACCAATCTCATGGACCTACATCTCTAGCTTATCAAATACTTCATGAATTAATTGGCTTCAATCCTGGAAACAAGTTGAAACATTCTGCATGGTATATTATTGGAATGATATGTTTGTTGCTAATTCTTTTTATATCATAATAATAGGTTGTTGTACCCTCAGAAAAAGGATCCAGAAACTCGAAGCAATTGCCCCCCACTTACATTTAAAATATAAATAAGGGGAAGATGCTAGGAGCCATCTGTGAACTGTGTGCAAACCAAATTGACATGGAAGCCATTGGGCAAGAAAGTTGGGTATCTGGGAACTCCCAGTGGCAATACTGCTGGTCTGAGACTGTCCAGTACATGTGATTTCCTACTCAGCTTTGTCATGTTCAGCACTGCACTGGAGATGGGGTGACATAGCCACTCAGAGATGGGCGTGTTTTTCCAAGATGCCAGTCAACCTGTTTGCAGCAAGACTCTTCCTGCTGAAACCATTTTCCTGCCTTTGATGTATTGTCCCTTAAAGAAGGAACTGGAGCCATTTTTCTAGTTGTTCTGCTCCAGTTTCTACCAGGATTGAAGAGCCTATTGGGAGTTCTGCTTTCCCTTTCAAACCTAATTTCTGGCTCTGTCTCTTATTTCTTTACCAATTATTTCAGACTCTCTTTTTCTCAGGTGGCTCACAACCTTGTGAGCAGGAAAGTATCCCGCGGCGGGGGGGGGGGTGCTGGCTGCCCCACGATAGATAGTTACCCTGCCCAATGTAACCACCAAGTCCCACCCCAGGAGTCACCATCTGCCTATTCTATTTTGTCTTTCTCTAGAATGCTTCCCCCATTTGTATAATATAAGTCTTTTTTTTAATTTTTTTTTTAAATCTTCTGCCTTTCTCTCTTTACATGAACTAGAAGTCATTCTTTTTTGTCTGTGTATTTGGTGTTGTGTCCTTGTTGTTTGGAACTGTGTTGTCATATACTGGCACTTGACTGTATTGTGACCAAATGAACAATGGAACCTTATTGGCCTGCTGAGCCACAATTAAACTTTAAGAAAGGAATTTAGGATAGTGTACTTGAGTGGACTTTAGTACACGCAAGGTAAATGATATGCCATATTATATCAGTGTGTAAACGTTTTACTCAGTTTTTTCACCACTGTGACCAAAAGACCTGACAAGAACAATTTCAGAGGAAGAAAAGTTTATTTAGCACTCATGGTTTCAGAGGTCTCAGTCCACAAATGGCCAAATCTATTGCTCTGGGCCTAAGGTGAGGTAGAACATATGGCAGAAGGATGTGATGAAGGAAAAGAGCTCAGGACATGTCAATCAGGAAGCAGAGAGAAACTAAGCGCAGTTCACCAGAGACAAAACATGTACCCCAATGACACCTACCTCCTCCAGCCACACTCTACCTGCCTACAGTTACCACACAGAAAATCCCTATCTGGGAATCAATGCACTGATTAGTTTAAGGCTCTCATAACCCAGTCATTCATATCAACTTTTTTTTGCATTATCTCACACATGAGCTTTTGGGGAACACTTAATATCTAAAGCGTAATAGTAGGTGAACAAACCAGTGTGAGATACACCTAATGGAACATGAAGTTACATTATAGATTTTTAAACTGCAGGTTCTTGGTCTGACATTTGTCACACTGGTGGTGTTGTTTTTCCCCAGAGTAATAAAATATTTCTTTTGAGAATTTTTATTTTGTGTTTCTATTTCACTAACACCAACCTTTAAAAAAATCTAGATAATTTTACACTTAAAAAATCAGAATTTTATTTTTTCTTCTGCTATTTTGTAAGTTACACATTCTTTTTATACTCCTTAGTTGTTATTCTTTAAATTGCATTCTATCAGAGTGAAGTATCTATACTCCATGTATTGTTTGAAGGGAGTTAGAATATTAACTTTAGATTTTGTTATCACTAATGCAAGATATAATTTAGAAGATAACCAATAAAGAGTAGATATGGAGTTGGTAATCTTCAACAAATAGAAAGGGGGAAAAAAAGTAAAACAAACACAATTCCACTCTTGGTTTAGACTAAAAAGAACTGAAAGCACCAACTTCAACAGATATTTGTACACCCATGCTCCTTGCAGCAATATTCAGAATAGCATAAAGAAAGAAAAGCCTGAGTATCCAACAACAGATGAACAGAAATCTAAGGTGTGCTATATATGTGCTATGGAGAATTATTAAGTCATGACAAGAAAGGGCACATGCTGCAGCGATGAAATTTGAAGATTTTACATCGAGTGAAGTAAGCGAAACACAAATGGACAAAGATTGTACCATTTTAGTTATGGGAAACATCTGAAGATGCAAATTCATAGACAAGAAAGTAGAAGTTGCAAGGAGCAGGGGGAGGAAGAGGTGGAGAGTTCTTTCTTAATGATTATGGAGTTTCTGCTTAGGGTGACGCAAGAGTTCTAAGTATGTTTCAAAATAAAAGAATTTAAAAAATCAAAAGGAAGCTGGAATTTCTGTATTAATGTTGGTCAAAAGAGACTAAGACAAAAAGTACTGTTAAAGTTGCAATGTAATGATAAAGAATCCACTTTGAAATAAATCTCTAATAATTCTAAATTTGCAGAACTCAGGAAAATAGGTAAAAGAAAATATAATATAAAATGTGTACAACTCAAAATATGTATAGAAAAATCCATATGATGGGCTTAGTAGTAGAGTGCTTGCCTCGCATGTTCAAGATCCTGGGTTCGACCCTCAGCACCACATAAAAATAAATAAGTGAAACGAAGGTATTGTGTCCAACTAAAAAATTTTAAAAATGTTAAAAAAAGAAGAAAAATCGATATGACCACAGAAGTAGGTAGATCCAATATTCAAATAACGATTTCAACACACATCTTCTTTTCAAGAAGAAAAGGAGCATTAAAACAGACAAAATTTATCATATGCTATGCCATAAAGCAAGCGTTAATAAATTTCAAAAAGAGTGGGTATTGTCTGGCTCCTATTTCTGCTAACAGTGTGATTTAGGGTAAAATCAATAACAAAATATTTTAAAATCTCAAATCATTTGAAAGTTTAAAAATGTATATTTCTGTGTCACTCTGAGTTAAAAAGGAATCATAATAAAGATTAAAATATGCTTGGAATTCAATGATAATAAAAATACTAAAGATCAGAACTTGAGGAATGGATGAGAAATGTATTTAAAAGGAAATTTATGATAATAAATTATTTTAGATAAGGAAGATAGATTAAAAATCAAGAAGGATGTTATAGCTTGAAAAAAGAGTAAAAAACCAAGGATAGCCAGGGAAAATGAAGCTTATAATCTAAAAAAATACTTAACAATGTATATCAAATAAAACCAACATAAAATGGCAATAGTGTTACCAAAATTGAAATAAACAAAAATGGAAATAAGTAAAAGTCACAAAAAATCAAAATTAACTAAAAAAGGAAACAGAAAATCTGAACAGATTTTAATATCCTTTTAAAAGAGTATCATTTTTTTTGTAGCAGGGATTGAACTCTAGGATGATTAACAGCTGAGCCATATACTCAGGACTTTTTATTTTTTATTTTGAGACAGGGTCTTGCTAAGTTGCGAAGGCTGTCCTCAAACTTGAAATCCTCATGCCTTAGCTTCCCAAGTCACTGGGATTATAGACATGTGCCACCATACCTGGCTTAAAAATAGTATCTTTTAAATAATCTGAATTTATAATTAAAAACCTTCTTACAAAGAAAACTTTAATCTGAGATGGACTTACTAGTGAATTCTACAAACATTTTTAAGACTGTTACCAGTTATACATAAACATTTCTAGAAAATAGAAAAGAAAGGAACATTTCCAAAGTAGTTTTAATATTCCCAAGTTGACATTTCCCTGATATTAAAGATATTAAAAGAAAAAACTAATATCAATAACTTACACAGAAAATTTCTCTAAAGATTATCAAATCAATCTAGCAATATGTAAATAACAACTCATGACCATGTTGGATTTATCCCAATATGGGATAGTTAATCCTAACATGGGTTAGTTTTCACATTGAATAATCAATTAATGCAATTTACCATATTAAAAGAACAAGGGAGAGAAATCAGATTATTATCTTAGGTGCATATAAATTATATATCTCTTACATATATACATTACATATAATACATACATATGCACATATGGTACATTATATTCACACATATCTGGGGCATGGTATAATTTAATACATGTATGAAGTTTGTAATGATCAAATCAGGATAATTAGCATTTCAATTTCCTGTAGCATGTTTCATTTCTATCTGTTGGGAAACTCTGATCTCCTTTTTTCTAGTTATTTTGAAATATATCACAAACTTTTACAGATGATGGTTACTCCAGTGTGCTTTAGAATAGTAGAACCAATTTGTCCTATCTAACTATATTTTGGTAGCTGTTATCCAAACTTTCTCTCCCCTTCCCTGTACACTTTCAAGTTCTAGTGATCATTATTCTGTTCTCTTCTTTTATAAGATCAGATTATTTTGCTTTCACAAATGAGTGAGAATATGTAGCAGTTGTCTTTCTGTGCCTGATTTGTTTCACTTCACATAACATCCTCCAGTTACGTCCCATGTTGCTACAAATAACAGAATTTTGTTATATTTTATAGCTGAGCTGAGTAGTAGTCCACTGAGTATTATACACCACATTTTCTTTATGCATTCATCCATCTACGAACACCAAAGTTAATTTTTATCTTAGTCATTGTGAATAGTGCTACAATAAACATTAGAATGCAGGTATCTCTTCCATATGATTTAATTTCCTATTTCTATATATCCTGTAGTAGGTCACATGGCTATTCTAATTTCAGTTTTTGAAGAACCTCTATACCACTTCCCATAATGGTTCTATTAATTTGCATTTTAACCAGAGGTGAATGAAAATTTTCCTTTCTCCACATCCTCTCCAACATTTGTTGTCTTCTTCTTCTTTTTTTTTTTTTTTGTCTTTCTGATAATAGCCATTCTAAGCAGGTGGAGGTTATATTTCATTGTGGTTTGATGTCTTTTTTGGCATTTTTTTCCATATACTTTTGGCAATTTATACTTTTTTAAAAAAACACATGTCTTCAGATAATTTGCTCATTATTCAATCAGATTATCATTTTTCTCACTGTTGAGTTGTTTTGAATTCTGCTAGGTTTGGAAGTGTCTCCCCAAAGTCCATGTGTTAAATCTTGGTCAATAGCCTGTGGTGCCACTAGGAGATGGTAGAAGCTCTAGGAGTTGGGGTGTAGTGGAAGGAAGTTAGGTCTTTGGGGTGTGCCCTCAAAGGGAATATTAGTACCCCAGCACCTTCCTCTCCCTTCCACTTCACAGCAGGCGAATGGTTTTCCCAGTTATGATGAACTGCCTCACCACGAGCCAAAAAGGCAACAGAGCAACTGACCAGAGACTGGAAGTGCTGAAACTGTGATCAGAAATAAACCTTTCCTACTTAAAGTTAGTTATTTCAGGTGTTTTGTCGGAGTGACATAAAGGTGAGTCCTATAAGCTCCTTATACATTCTGGAAATTAATCTGTTGTTGAAGAAATAGTTTGAAAATATTTTATCTCATGCTGTAGGTGTCTCTTTACTGTGGGAGGCCAACCTTACGGGTGACTGAGTTACACTCCCCAGCTGGGTGCTGAGGAGCTCAGTCACAGAAATATGTGTGTCTTGCTACAGCCCCATGGGTGAAGCTATGCTCACCTGTTCCTTTGTAATAGAACCCCTTGCCCTGTTTAGGATAGAATCTTCCATGGAAGTGCCTTGTGTGTGTCCCCTCCTCTTACTGTGCCCTTGGGTGTGGCCTACCCAGGTGTCAGTCAACCTGCTGACAGTGGACATCATGAAGATAGACTCAGCCCCTGAAACCTGACCCCTTGCCTCATTTGAATAGCTTCTCCTCAATAAAAGGGGTCAGCGCATGCTCTCGCACTCTCTCTTTCTGCGGACCCTTAAGGTCAGAGGAGCTGTCACAGCAACCCCAAAGAAAAAGGTATTGTGTCTCTTGTGTGGTTATTTCGTGCAGCCCAGTTAGCCCAGTTTAACTAGAGTGACCCCTGAGCCTTTTAGTTGCGAGGACAGAAACCCGACACTTTACTTTGTTGATTGCTGCCTTTGTGATACAGAAGTTTTTTAGTTTGATATAATTCCATTTGCCATTTATTTTGTTGTTGTTGTTGTCTGTACTTTTGGGATCTTATCCAAAAGATCTTTGCCTATACCAACGTCTCAAGGTGTTTCCCTTGTTTTCTTCTAATGGATTCATGGTTTATGGTCTGAAATTTAGGACTTTGATCATTTTGAGTTTGTTTTTATATGATGAGAGGAAGGGGTCAAGTTTTGTTCTTCTGATATGCATATCCAGTTTCCCCAGCATCGTGTATTGAAGAGACTGTCCTTTTTCCAATGTATATTCTTGGCTGCTGCCATAACCACTTGTTTCTATGTGACCTTGGGTCCTGCAACCCTAGTAGCCCCTCTCCACTGTGAAGTTATACCCCTACTTCCACAAATACCAGTTGTCAAGACCATCAAGGCATTCCTAGACACCACTTATGTCTATTACAGCTGGAGAAATAACACTTCTGGGCCCACTCAGACTAGAGCGAGCCTGCAAGACCTTTGGATATCAGTAATCAAATATTTGTAATAAAGCATTTAAAAAAATTCAACCACCATTAATGATAAATTATTTTTTTTTTCAAATCCTGGGATATAGAAATAGAAGAAAACTTTAAACTGGTAACGGGAATCCTGAAGAACCCTCAACTAACATCATATTTCATGGTGAAGAACTAAATATCTTCTTGTAATGACTAGGAGCAAGCAACAAACAAGGGTGTATATTTTCACCCCTCTGATTCAACATTTTTGTGGAGACACTAGCCATGTAGCAGTCAAGAAAAAGAAATAACGTGTGTAGATGGGAAAGGAAGAGGTAAAGTTTTCTGTTGATGGAAATATGACATTATGTATAAAAAGTCCCAGTGAATCTGTAAAAACAGCTGCTAGAAGTAATTGGTGAATTTGGCCACAGAGTATAATACAAGTTCACTATATAACACTCTATTCAATTTTTAAGACTATCAATAAGTCCTTGGAAAATGAATTTTAAAATAATATTTATTTAAGTTTAACTATATTTAAATCAAATTTTAAAAACCAAAGTATTATTACATGTCATAAAACAAAATTCCTAAAAAACAAATTTAACAAAATATATGTAATAGAACATTATCAAACATTGTTGAAGAAAATTAAAGATGATCTAAACAAATGGATATAGATATATCTGATTTTTATTCTCCACTGTTATTTTAAAAATTAATTCATAACTAGTTCTAATATTCAGAAATCATCTCTTTCTAAAAGGACTTTCCAAAATTAATCATGACACATTTTCATGCATTTCAGTTTGTTTACATTTTGTTGAACAGGTAATATATTTGCTATCCCATTTAATTTCTAGTCTACCATATGTTACTAAATATTTGCCATTTGCTGTATACTGACACTGGAACTGGAAGAGTATAAAGATGAACAACTGTGCCTCCCCCATGAACTCCTGTTCCTAACAGGCATGCCATCCCCCACCATACAGGTGTGTATAAAAGGCTATGAGACCCAGTTGAAAGAAAAATTGATTCTGCATTTTAATATAGAACTAGAATAACCAATGAAACTTGAATTATGTAAAGGTGAAAGAGTAGGAAAGATAGCTAATGTAGAAGGGAATGTCTGAAGCAAAGAGTCAGGGGGCTCCTCACGCCTGGGGAGGTTGAGGCAAGGGCAAACTATTCCAACAAACTTTCCATGGTATTTTCAAATTGTATTCTAGAATTTTGCAAGTATTTGCAAAATCAACACTTCCAACTGGACAACACTAAAGCATGTAGGCAAGAGGACTGTATAGTTAGTGCACTGTACTTTGGAGCCCCTGATGGAAGCCTATGTGAATGCATTGCTCATGCAAATGTCCATCTTCATGTGCACCATTGGGGAAAATGTGGAGCCTTGGGTTTAGAATAAGCAGATATTAATTAAAAATATTATTAAAATAATAATACACGTAATATTTTATAATGTGGAGAAACTGAAGGAAATTCCCATAAGGTAAATGTTAATAGGCACAATAATTGCAGCACTGATTTTGTATTTAGTTTTTTCCTTCAATACCCCACCTCTGGGTGCTTCCTTCCTACATAAAAAGTTCATGGTTCCTTTATGAGCTGACTAAGATTCAGAATATTCAGCACTACATTATTCACATTGGAATAAGGGTAACACATGACTGGGAAAACTATTCTGGACCTGAGAATGTACCTAAGAGAGCAAGCTACACCCAAACTACACCCAAAGGTTGTACCTTCAACCCACAACAGTCTGTTATTTCTCATTGTTGGTTCCAGCAGGTTAAAGCTATGTTTTTCTTCTGTTTCATATAATCGCATCTGAGGTTATTTGTGTGGCAAATTCAACTGAAAGCTCAGCTGAGGCTGTAATATATATAAGTCTTTTTGTCTCTGAGGGTTAATTTCTAAAACATTCAGCATTTAGCCTGGACTTGCTTCCTTCATCCCAGTGACCAGACAGAGTTTGTTTCATCTTTTCTTCTAACCTGTGCATTAGTCCTCCACTCCATTCCTTAAACACTAACGAGATGTTTCATAAGACATGCTCATAAAGCTCTCTCTTTCCCTCCCTTACCTTCTACCCATCAAAATTTTATAAAAATCTCATCTTATAATGCCCATTTCCACTATGACTTTCTGGATGAGAGCTGTGTGACATTTTAATTTTCTTCCTGCTAAATTTACTCTCTTCTGCATCGTTATAGAAAGCTATTTCTCACTCTGTCTTCTCTTGTGTTTGTTCAGCTAGTTAGTTGTTCTGGGAAAGGTTTGGCCCTGTCCATGAGAACTTATTCCAAGAAGTACCTTTGTACGGTCTTGAGGCAGTAGAAACTTCTCTTCAGACATATATCCTATGTATGTGTCTCAAATTTCTTGATAAATTTTTGTTAACTCTCTCCATTTTGACTGGCCAATGAAACACAGAATTGAGCATTGTAAAATAATTTGTACTCCAACTTCTTGTCAGAGGTTGTAACCTAGAAATCTCTGCTACCTAGAACCCATCAAAAGCTCAATTGTGGAAAATATTATATGTGGAAACTAGCCTGAAAGATATGCAGTCCATCCTTTCTCTAGATACACTCAGTTTCATTCCTGAATTAAGCTAACCAAGAACTTTTTAAACAGGATTTCCCTCAACATTATCCCATTGGCTTTCATTTTGATGGACTCTATGATGAAAAATCTGTTCAACCTTTTGCCAATAAATTTGAAAATCTAGAGAGAATGGACTTTTCTCAAAAAATATAAATTGTAAAAATCAACCCAGAGTTGCAAAACCTGAATAGACCAATGACCGCAGGGGGAATTGTAAATTTGCAAAGATTTATCCCACTCCAGAGCTAAGCTCTTTTTTTCCTAATGATTATCTACTGAGTTTATTTACATAGCAATTATGTATGTCTCCTTATGTTTCTCTCCCTCTATCTCTAGCTATCATTATTACTCCTTTCTTTAGGGATGGATCCTCTCCCACCCCAATGAGTTGATACTAAGAGAGCAGAAAATCACAGTACACTGACTCCTGGACATAGGAATAAAACCTCTGTTTGACCATATCCATAATTCCCTGTATATATTGATCTAAGGTGGGACATGGGATCCAAAGTTAATCAGAGTCATTATTTTTTAAATACTTTTATTTTATTTATTTATTTTTATGTGGTACTGAGGATGGATCCCAGTGCCTCACACATGCCAGGCAAGCACTCTACCACTGAGCTATAATCCCAGCAATCAGAATTATTTCTTGTAATTGTATATTCCATCTGTGGGAAGCATCCTCTTCTTCTGTATTGCTGAAGGGGATGTTGTAAATCTAGACAAGTGCTCCGCCACTGAACTCTAACCCCAGCCCCTGGATGGTGTTTATTTTGATGTGGAAACATGATTTAAAATGTTATCTTCCTCTCATATACTCAATATACACAGGGCTTGGGCAAATCAATAAATAATTTCTTATTTATTCATGTAATTATTTGTTTAGGTGCTGAGGATTGCACCCAGGCCCTCACGCATGCTAGTCATGTATTCTGTCATTGAAATAATCTTAGTTCTTCAATAAACAATTTCAAATGGACAGGAAAAAAAGCACCTGTTCTGAATATGGGGAGTTTTTCTTGATATGGCTTTCTAAACCCATTATTCTTCATTGTTCCTAGATTCTACCTCTAAGAAACTTTTCCTTTCAATTTTTTCTCTTTGGTTATGTCTCAAATGGGCATCAGGGACAATGCCCTTTATCAAAGCAAGCTTTATCAGCCCACTTCCTGTCAATAGAAGATTGGAGTCTATCATTATCTTAAATACAAATATTTTCAGTCCAGATTGGTGGTACTTACATCATACAAATCTCTTTAAAAAAACAAACAAACTGATGACTTCTTTTTTTATTAGATTTTTGGGAGGCTCCATTTGCTAATAGAATTAACTACAATTCTTTTCTAGGTGTAATTCTAATTGCTATATGCCTGTGTTTTCTTGTCCTTGTGTCACATGATTTCTCACTGAATAACATAGGCATTATTGTTTGATGATCCCCAAAGTTTATATATTGGAAATTTAACCCTCTGTTGGGAAGTGGGACCTAATAAGAGGTGATTCTTTAGTACGGGAATGGGTTAGCTATCAAGAGTGGGATTACTATAAAAGTGCATTCAGCCTCCTCTTGCTTGCTTGCCCTGTTTCACTGCTTTCTGCCATGGGACAATGAAGCGAGAAGGTTCTCCCCATATATCAGCATCAGGTTCTTGGACTATCCAACCTCCAGAATTGTAAGGCAAATAAATGTCTATTGTTTATAAATTACTCCATCTCTTGACATTCTGTTACAGCAACATAACATGAGCTAAGACAATGGATTTTTAATTTTTTATGAACTAGCAACTTTTTATTCACCATTGATCTTCCATATCTTGACCCAATGCCAAATATTTAATTATTTAAAAAATACAGCAACACTTCATTACAAACTATCAATTTCCATATCAGTTAGAATAGATAGTTATGCGTTGTAACAATCTACAAATTTTGGTGGCTTAAGATAGTGAAGAATTGTTTCCCACTTACACTATGTCCACCCCAAGTTGATGCAGACTCTGTTCTCGACTGTTTTCACTCAGTGACATCATCAGAGATTCCATTATCTTGAACGTGGCCAGCATCCATGACAGGGGAAAGGGAATGTGGAAAACCAATACAGGTGCTTAACGCTTCTGTCTAGATGTGGCCAGTGTCACTTCCACTCACATTCACTGGTCAGTACCAGTCACAGTTAACTTTAAGAAGTTAAGGAAATTAAGTTCAAGCACATGTCTGGAAGGACAGGAAATAAAATATTATGTCCTGTTTACTATCCATTAAATAGCACACAAATCCAACACACAAACATAAATGATCTCTGTGGATTTTACTAAAATTTGTGGGGACCAAAGGAGGAATTATATCACATGATGATGTGTAGAATTTTGCTAGGAAAATACTTACTGAAATTTCTCTCCTTTGTACTTCTTTTCCTATGGTGTCACAAATGCTTTTTTCCTTTCTTCTTCCTTCATGTAACACCTCGCCTGACTGGATCCATTCCATTCCATCCTTCTCAGATTTTCTGTTTGGGATTTAAAATCCCATACTTCTTCATTATGGAAAGCAAATTCCATTACTCCTGTTATTTGCACATTTCCTCAAGGTCTTAAGTACCACCCCAAAAGACTTAGGAAGCATTTCTTCTGAATAGATATAGTGCTTTCTCTAATAAGAATTCTGGTGAATGCAGTTTTCTCCCTCTTATTGCATTAGTAATATATTAGCAAGTCAAATCTAGCATTACCGTGTAGGTTTTGCTTCAGAAATTAAAGATGATTTAGCACATTATATTATTTCAATATCATATATTAGTAGATTTAAAAAAATACTCATATGATCATTTGAATCTGCTCTGTCAAACGTGGAAGACACTAGCCACATGTGGCTGTTTCAAGTAGAATTTGAATAGTTGGAAGTCAATTATTTAAACATTTTGATCCATTTTTATTAGCCACACTTTACATGTTTAATAGCTGTGTATGGTTAATAGCTATAGTACTAACATAGGTAATAAACTTTTCCATCATTGAGGAAAACCCTTTTATTAACAGTGCTCAGGATCAAACCCAGGGCGCCACACACGCTAGACAAATGCTCTACTACTGAGCTATATCCCCTGAGGAAAATTCTATTGAACAGTTTTGGTATAAACAAATGCTGAAGAGTCATTTGATAAAAGCAATATCCTTTCTTTATTTAAAATTTTTAGTAAATTAGAATTAGGAGGAAACTCTCTTACTTTGAGCAACAGTCTACATAAGAAATGATGGAATGTAATGGCATTTCCATTATTATCAGAAAAAGGGTGACCATTACTAACATAATTGTGTCTGTTAGGATTAAGTTTAGTTTTCATTGGGAAAAAAGTTTATTTCTCTCTGGAAAACACTGGAGAATAGCAGTTCAAAGTGATAAAACAGAACTAACCTATTGCCTCTTCCCGGACCCAGGTGGAGTGATGGTGGTAGAGACCTTTTAGGCAGGTGAGAGATGGTGGATCAGAAAAAGGTTAAATGCAATAAACAGCTTGTGTCTCATTTCTTTTGTACGCTGTGCCCCATATCACATATGGTTTAGATTTCTTTTTGGAAAAATTGCCCTTTGGTAGCAGAAAGTATTACTACACATACTAGCTTGTTCTTTTAATTTTTAGGAGTATTTACTTCCAGTGAGTTTTAAATGATTATTCCTCCTTTGAACCATGTCTTCAATAGATGCTTATAGCTTTGAAAAGTAGTGGATAATGATGAGGAAAACATAATTATTACAAGTCAAATGAATGAGAATCATCATTACAGTAGAAGCTTGGCTGTTCCAGGTTCTAATTGGAAGTAGGTTGTTTTGATGAAAGGAAGACAGCAATATTTTTTTTGTAGCATAATTGTTTTTATAATGCATACTTAATCTAGTAGGAATAACCATTGCAAATCCCCTTTTTTAGCATTATAGAAAATTATAAGCTTAGAAAATTACATAAATATACAAAATTATAGCAAAAGGGCAGAGATGGATACTGCACTGAATATATACTACTCATGAGAACAAGAGCTGTAAAAATATAGAATCTAGAGGGTATAATTATATGCAGAAATTGATACATCAGATCATAAATTGAGAGACATTAATATTTATTATCAATCTGGCTGTTATCTAGACTGTGCAGTGTTCAAAACTCCAAGTTAAAACTCCATGAGATGCAAATGTGATAACTTATAACACAAAATTATCTTTATGGAAAACCCAGAATCACTTAGATTTTTTTTTCCCTCAACAATTGCCCAAGAGTGTGAATCCCATGTGAGACATTAAGGAACTTTTAGATTTCACTAAAAAAATGCTCTCTGAGAATTATTAGAACATCAAAGTGACTGTAGCTACTAATAGGTATTTTCTTTAGCAGCACAACATGTAAGAAGCTCATTTAAAAAAAAAAAAGCTATAAGCAAGATAGTTTGAGGTATTTGAGATCCTCTGATTTGTAAAAGGTTAAAAATAAGTTCAGTACCCCTCCCTGCAACCCTAGAATGAGTTCTTCACACAATTAATTTCTTGTGTGTTCCAAAAGGAAAAGAATAGGGGCCTGTGTCCCTAGTAACTGCTGATTTATTGATGCCTGTCTGAGCATTGCTTTCCCCACCCTGATCCAGACGTGTTAGACACTCCAGGGTGATGTGTCATCTACTCATTCCTCTGTCTCTTTCTTCTTTCAAATAAATAGAAATTTCACAGCATGAGTCACACTGTAGTAAACACTGTGACAGTTCTCGTTTTTATGTTGGGAACATCTTTACAGCGTCATCCAGGTGTTTCTTTCCAAGCCTTTGCACATTATAGCCATCTCCATTTTTTTTTTCAAGGAAACGAGGTGGGGGATGGATCACACAAACTCTTCTCCTCTATCCCATGTCTCTAGCCTTTCTTCAAACAATAAACGTCAGAGCAGGCATTAACTTCTCACCTTCTTGTCATAACTGAAATTCGGCTTTCCTCAGCGTGGAGACTTCCTCTGTGCCTCTCCCCCAGAGGTTTCACTGGAAACCTTACATTAAAGCATTGTCTCCCATCCTCCAGAGCCCAGTGGACTCTGAAGCAGCACTGGACTCTTCCGTGCCGCCAGTGTTCCTGGAAATTCATCTCTCTTCCACGTCGGAGCAAAGCCTCTTTCCCCTTTATACTCGGCCCCTACCACCATCTAATCTCCTCCTCCCAACTGTCACCAAATCTAGATCAGTACTGAGGAGTGAAGGTGTTGGCATATGCATCATAGTCTTCCAAGGTCAATACTTCACTCTCAAAGGAACTTGACCTCCCTATGTGGCAGCTACTCCCATGGCTACCAGAAGGCTCCAATCAGAACCACCTCAGAAGTCTTTAACTCAGTCTTTGCCCCTAACCTTCAATCCCAAAATCTGATTCCCTTCTTATCTTTCTGCTTTCTTCTGTCCTCTCAGTTCAGTTCTCCCCTGCAGTCTTAAGAAGTCGAAAGCTCTTCTGTATGAAAACCAATGTCATTCCTCATCACAAGTCAATTTTTAACTGCCTCCTTTATCTTGGATTCCCTTCTCCGTTTTCAAATGTCTCACAAGAATTGTCTTTCTTTTCTGCCTTGACTCTTATTTTGGGAGTCAGGCAACTGATTCCACCAAGCCAATGAGATTTCCTTGATCATGATCTTTTAATCATCCAATTCACGGATCATTTTTGGACTTCATTGTAAGTAATCTCCCTCTACAGCATTTGGCCCTCAGTTAACTTTCTTAGCATCTATGACACAATTTTCTCAGGGTTTCCTCATGATTTCTTTCCCATCTACTTTGTCAGTTTGTCCTCCCGTTCCCACCCTAAAATGGAGATGATAATTTTTCTCTTCTTTTTATAAGTGTCCAAACTGGATGTCTCATCCTTTTCTATGACCTCCATGAATAGGCTGAGGATTTATAAATTCTAAAGAGAAGTGAATGAATAATTACTTTAAATTTTTTTTATAGTTGCAGATGGACAGGATGCCTTTATTTTATTTGCTTTTTAATTTTTTTTTAATGTGATGCTGAGGATCAAATCCAGTGCCTTACACAGGCTAGGGAAATGCTCTGCCACTGAACTGCAACCCCAGCCCAAATAATTACTTTTAAAATGATGTTTCTTGTCTCAGGAATGATTTTAAACTACTAATAAGAGTACGAAACCCTTCTGAGTAGGGAAAAAAAGCATGAAGTAAAAAAAGAAGGAAAGTGTGAAAATAGGATATAATCCAAGAGGGATGAGGCTAAATATGTTATAAGTCACAAATTTGGTTCTGATCATTTTGAATCTAGTGAGAAGATAGTGAAATCTCATTATGGCTACAGAATCCAAAATGTTAAAGATATGCATATCAGTTATCTGGAATTGTGACCATTCTGGCTATTGAGATAAATAAGAGTTCTCTCAGATTGGGATGAGGAGGCCTCCAATATGTGAATCGAATCCTCAGTGCCACCCTTCCTGAAGAGACACACATGAGTTCCCAGGATCGGTGACTTATAGACATTGTCTATTTATGCCGTGGATGAGAACAAGATTCAACTTAGTTAAACCAATTCTATGACAGGTCAATACAACATGGTCAATGTTCCTCAGGAAATATTTCAGGTTATTTTGAAATGAAGGCAGTTTGTTATCTTGGAATCAATTCTCCCTAAATATTTTCATAAAACATTTTTGATACAGGTTGATGACATTGAGCATAAAATTCTTTGTGTCGAGTATTCAATTTCACACAATTGTATTTCTAGCTTTATTTTGAATACCTGGTAGTTGTCTGTACCTCGATTTCCTATGGGTATTTCTATTACCAAAACTGGATCCATTATTTCTCTCCGAACTTATTTCTTTTAGTTCTGTGACAGGGAATGACATCATCACACATTCAGTTTCCTCAAATCTTGGAGTCAGCCTAGACTTCATTCACTGTTCCATTCCTTCCTCTCACACAGTAAACATACAGATGCCTCCACCTTGATCTCCTTGCATCCTGAGTCTCTGTCCCTCCTTCCCAGCTCCACTGCCACTGTTTGAGTTCTTCCAGGACCTTATCAATTCTTGCCTCAACTACTGACCTATTGTCTTAGTTAGCTTACTTGGTCCTAGTCTGGTCCTTCCTCTTCTGAGTCAGTTTCTACCTAATTCCCCTTTGTATTTCTGGTGTTTACCACAGTGATTTGCAAATAGCAGGCAAGTTTCTTATTGGAGGTATTCATACGTGCATGAATGAATGTATATACAAGTGATTTTCATGAAGAGCACGGCTGTCATACTGCTTTGCAGTATCAGAAGAATTCCACCTAGACTGCTGTCAGAATTACAGAAAATAGTTGTGTAGAGTAGTAAGTAACAAATTGTGTTTCTCAGACTAAGAACTTCTTTATTTTTCAGAGGGGCAAACAACTGAGGAGAAGGCCAAAAATTTTCCCACATTTTTGTTAGTAGAAACTCCAAGAGAGGACTAAAGAAGAGGTGAAGAAGGGGAGGAGGAGAGGAGGAGATGAGCAAGCAACCTTAGAGCAGCCAAGAAGTAAACAATAGTCTCAGGGTTAGATCACAAGGCGGAGACCTAGAAAAACAGTCAAGATTGAGATCCAGGTGTTGAGATGCTCAGGTGAGGGAGAAAAGGGAAGAAAAACTTACCAGGTACTGGGGGGTATTTGTTGGGAGGGAATAAAGGGAAGAAATTTAAATTTATCATAAGAATATCATGTGGGAATGTATAAGGGAGGCCCTAGGGAAAATTGTAAAGTAAGCACAAGGAATGTATTAAGCACATTGTGAGAAACTCTCAGTGGTGGTAAGTGTGCAGGCTTGGCTGACGGCAATCCATCATCAGCTGGAAGTAGGATCACTTGTTTGTATCAGAGCAGAGCAGTGCCAGGAGTAGGCTCATAGTGTTAGAAATGCATGCAAACCGCATGGTGGATTTGCCTCTTCTCTGTCCACATGCAAGGAGGGAATGAACAGGAGCCTGTTGTTTCAATAAGTATCTTTATTTATGATGCTGGTCCTGGCAGCTCAAAGGAAGGAGGACAAGCCTTTCAGTATGATAGCCTGCCAAAGGACTATCCTAGTCAGAAAAAATAGTTTCTGATCGGTACCAACTCCTGTTAAGTACCAAGGTTGTGAATCACAAAACAAGCTCTATCTTGCAGGACTGTACATCAACTAGCAGGGATCTGGAGCAAGAGCATTTATTTAAATAATGCTCCTAAGTCATGGAACCACCCCTTTTCTACTTCAAGGCATGTTGTTTGGCTAATGGAGAAGAGAAAATAAAAAGAGGAGAAAGGGAATGTTACTGTGTTGTTGAATATTTAATGACGGTAATAATCACCTTAAGAGCTAACATATTAAACATTTGCTATGTTTACAGCAGTGGGCTCGGTGTGCAGCTGCATTATTTATTTTACTTATGTAGTCCTTGTGACAACACTATGAGGTAGGTATAATTTGCTATTGTATAATATGGTATAATTTACCAGAACGTATCTCTTTCCAAGATAGTGGACAGTCATTTGTATTGACTCAGCGATGATGGGATTCAAGTCGGGTACACTGCTAACGTGGCTTATGGGAGATCCAGGGAAAACTGTATCACATAGACTTTTGGCGTGCTCACCTGTGAATTGCATGTATAATGGCTACTTGAAGAGTCATCTTGAGGGTTAGAGATAATGTTATACAAAGAGTCTCACACAGTGGCTAACATAGAGAAAGTACACAATAAAAGGGAATTAATGTCAGGCCCTCTCTAATTAAACTTTTTTCTGCTTTCATATTTTAAAGTCAGATTAAAATTAATTATCACTATTACCATCCTCCTCCGTATCTGCTTTTACTTTAAAGCTTACAGAAAAGGGGGGACTGTGGAGTGAAAGATTAATAGACCAGCTCATAATGAAAATGGGAGATGTTCTAATGACTTTTAGCCACTTCTGTTAAATAATAACTAGATTTTGAGCCCAAAGAGTTAATAGTGGAAACAGGTTTCCAGTTTTCTACAAGTCTATGCCTGCATGTCCATTAGAGGCTGAATCAAAAAGACAAGTTCCAGGAATCCAGGACAGAACCAGACCAGATTACTTGAAGTTAATATTTGACTTCCCAAAGCCAGGACAAAGCACAAATAAAAGAGAGATCAAGCCACAGGCAGTCCTGATTACACATGTTCTCCACTAGACTCAGGTGATCTTAGTTGAATTAAGGGGTGGGGGGGATGGGAACTGGTTTTTGAAAGTTTCAGGAGGTCAAAGAGTATTTGAGTTTTTCTAGGAAAATGAACAGCAGAAGTGGTAAACAGTGACATAAGGTGGAACTGTCTCACAAAAGAATCCACAGTACTACTAATGTATATCACTTACAGCATCCTGGGGAAGCTATAGACTTTTTCTGGGGCTTGGTCTTAATTGCCTTCTAATGAAGATTTGATTTAATTTGCTTGTTCTCTCTCATTATTGTTTTTTCTTTTCCTACATTGGCCTTGTTTTTAATTTCATAGTGTTGAAATGTTCCAAGCTTAATATTCTCAGTCCTGCAGCTGAGCTCTTCAAAAGAAGTACTATGCTAATCACACAAGTAATTTAACTAGACACGAGGGGACCCAGTGTTATAACACCTGCTGCTGGGTATATTTTATGTGCTACTCTACTCAACGAAAGGTGTGATGGAGGGGTTTGGGAGAAGCAAAGTGGTATCCATGTTCATAAGTCTGTCCTACTCCTGTTCTCTTAATTTGCTTTTGCTTTGCTAAAAACATCTTTAGGCTTTTAAAAAAATGTTTTTAAATTAAAAAAATCTTTATGTCAAATAGCACATACACCTTGTGTAGAGAGTCAAGGAGTTTTATGAGGCTCCTTGCGAAAAAGGACAGTCCCTGCCCATGAGGCTCCCTCACCTTCATGTTTCCTGCTGCCCACAGGAAAACACTTTTCCCTGTTTTTAAATATTTTTGTGGCCATTCTGTGTCTGGACATCTGTAAGTAACTGATTTTTGTTTTAGCCATTATCTACTGTTTTCTCTCTTCGGAAGGTGAAGTGTCAGCTCTTTTTCGCTCTCCTCCATGGTCGGTTGCCCCAATCCCATACCCAGACATCATCTCTCAGTATAGTTTTACAATATCTTAGGGGTCTGGTTGGGTTGGATCCACATTTGGCATTCAAATAACTGCGGCTGTACAAATGCTGGTTATACCTGAGTAATATGGGACCCTCTGATTATTTTTCTTTGCAGGTGCAATGTTTTGCTTTTCCTGGAACTAATGATTATTGTCTTTGTTGATAATTCTTTTTATGTATTTATCAGAAAGTTAACCTTATGTTCTCTCCAAGTTATCTAAATGTTTTATGAACACAAGTTACTCTTATCAGCTTCCTCTTTGGGAAGTAACTTTCATAGGAACTTGTAAGTTACTTATGTTTGGACGGTGGCTCTCCAGGCCTGCTGCATGGAGTCCTGTCTCATCTCGTCCTGGGAGTTGCTTCTGATTGTGTGAAAAACCTGTTCTCTCTGGAATATTGTATGTGTGTGTCTGCTTGTCCTCCTACTGGCCTGAAATTGTACAATAATGCACTGTTGTGTGGGACAGTTTTCATCCATTGCACCGGGCATTCCCTTTGGAAAACTGTCTCCTTCAGTTCTGTTAATCATTTTTGAACTGGATTTTGATTTCCTCCCACGACCTTCTCTTTTGGAACACACTTAATATTCTAGATACCAAATCCTCTAATTTTCTTATTTTTGTTCTGCTATTTACTACCTTTGTTATGATTCTACTTTCTGAGAGATTTCCTTAGTGTTAGTTTTAGTCTTTCTGTTGTTTTTAATTTCTATCTTTTCAATTTTTAAGCTTCCACTTTTTGGAGGTTTAACTTATATACAACAAAACTCTCTTAAGAGAACAATTTGGTAAGTTTGACAACGTATAGACAATGAATTTCTGAGCCATTTCAATTATACCAAAATGTTTCCTTGTGTGTCTTTTCAGGATTTCACTGTACATCTTTTTCATCTTTTAATGTTATCTATTCTATATTTAAATTGATTTCTTATACATAGCTTATAGTTGGGTCTTTTTTTCTTATTTTCCATATAAACTGACAATTTCTAATTTTTAATTGGAGTGTTTGGATATTTTATTTAACTAGTTTTCTGTCTGATTGGGTTTCTTTTTTAGTTTTTTAATTTTTTTTCTTTAAAGTTATACATGAAAGTAGAATGTATTTTGATATGTTAAACATACATGGAATATAAATTCTCATTCTTGTGGTTGTATATGATGTGGAATTATACTGGTCATATATTCATGTATGAACATAGGAAAGTCTTTCCTAGTCCCAACCTCCCTCCTTTCCCTTCATTCCTCCGTTTGTATGTATACCACATTTTTTAAAAAATTAATATACTTTTATTTTTTAATTTGTTCTAATTATTTACACATGACAGTAGATGCATTTTGATGCATTGTACCCAAATGGAGAACAACTTCTCCTTCCTCTGGTTGAACATGGTGCAGAATTATACCAGCAGTGTAATCATACATGTATGTAGAGTAATAATGTCTATCTCGTTCCACCATCCTTCCCATCCCTATGCCCCCTCCCCTCCCCTCACTTCTTTCTGCACAATTCAAAGTTGTTCCTTCATTCTTTCTAACCCACCCCTCCCATTATAGATTGGCATCCGCTTATCAGAGAAAACATTCAGCCTTTGGTTTTTTGGATTTGGCTTCTTTTGCTTAATATGATATTCTTCAGCTCCATCCATTTACCTGCAAATGCCAAAATTTCATTTTTCTTTAAGGTTTAGTAATATTCCATTGTGTATCATATTTTCTTTATCCATTCATCTGTTGAAAGGCATCTAGTTTGGTTCCATAGTTTAGCTATTGTAAATCAAGCTGCTATAAACACTGACGTGGCTGCATCACTGTAGTATGTTGATTTTAAGTCCTTTGGGTATAAACCGAGGAGTAGGACTGCTGAGTCAAATGATGGTTCCATTCCAAGTTTTCTCATACTGCTTTCCATAGTGGTTGCACCAATTTGCAGTCTCACCAACAATGTATGAGTGTACCTTTATCCCTACATCCTTGCCAACATTTATTATTGCTTGTTTTTCTTGATAATTGCCATTCTGACTGGAGTGAGATGAAATCTCAATGTAATTTTAATTTGCATTTTTCTAATTACTAGAGATGTTGAACATTTTTTCATATATTTGATGACTGATCATATTTCTTCTTCTGTGAAGTGTCTGTTCAGTTCCTTAGCCCATTTATTGATTGGGTTATTTGTTTTGTTTTGGTGTTTTTTGAGTTCTTTATATATTCTAGAGATAACTGCTCTGAGGTGCATGTGGTAAAGATTTTCTCCATTCTGTAGGTTCTCTCTTCATGTTATTGATTATTTCCTTTGCTGTGAAGCAGGTTTTTAGTTTAATTCCATCCCATGTATTAATTCTTGATTTTACTTTTTACACTTTTGGCATCTTGTTAAGGAATTTGGTTTCTAAGACAACAAGATGGAGATTTCTGGTAGGGTTTAAATCATCCATTATGTTGGTTTTCTATTTGTCCCAAATAATTATTGTTCAACTTTCCTATTTTCTGTCTTTTTTTGATGAATTGAATATTTTTAGTATTTCATTTCATTTTCACTGTTATTTACTGAAACCCTACTACCATCTTTTAATTTTTTTCCAGAACTCATTTTAAAATTTCTGAATAATCTTTTTTATACTAACATATTTTTTTGCATGAATATATTTTTCTTTTATCTCTACAAATATGTTAATAATTTTTCAAGTTTTCTTCTCCTTATGCATTCTCTTCAGTATGTTTTCCTCCCTGTGATTTGTCTTTCTTTAAAAGTTTTTTCAATGGATAAAAATTATATATATTCAAGTTGTACAACATGGTATTTGTAAATATGCATACATTATAAAAGGGCTTAATCAAGCTAATCAATGTATTACTCATGTACTTATCAGTTATTTCTGGTAAGCGTACTTCTTGCCTGCGGCCTGTGCAGGCGATGGAAGCTAGGTTCCCCTGCGTGCAGTGGACTGGCTGAGAAATATGATGAAAAATCACTCAACACAGAAAATAGTTTTAAAGAGAGTCGGGTGGGATGGCTCTTTAACCTTAAGGGCTGACCTTCCATACTGGAAAGAGAGAGTGAGAGCTTGGGTTTGCTTTATTGATATGGGGGAACTTCAAAGGCTTTCTACAGAACGTTCTTGTCCAATTAAGGTAGGAGGTGGACTGTCCAGTTCCCCGTGGGTCACACCCAACTCCGGAGCTACGAGATCTGATTTCTTAGCTCAGCAAAGACAGAGGTCACATGCATTGTGTAATCCATTAAGTGGGAGGAGCCACAAAGTTGACTTGCAGTGCCAAACCAAAATCTCCTGGACTCAAGGCTGAGTAAAGACGCTAAATAGCTCAGGAGTGGCTTCCCACACATACTTAAAAATCTACTTTTTCAGAAACTTTCAAGTACACAATACATTAACTGTAGTCTCCAAATGTGCTCTACATTTGATCTTTTGACCTTGTTCTGGTCTAACTGAAATTTTGTAAAAGGGATCCATGCCACTGCCAATCTCTGCTAACCACCATCCTACTCTGCTTCTGTGAGTTCAACTTCTTTAGATTCTATATATAATTGAGATTCTGTGGTACTTGTCTTTCGTTTCTAACTTAATGTACTTAACATTCTCCAGGTTCATTCATATTGTTGGAAATAACAGAATTTCCTTTTAAGGCTGAGTAATATTCCATTGTGTGTATATATAGCACATTCATCCCTTGTGGGGCCCAGCTGGATTCCACATCTTGACTATTATCAATAATGCCGCGGTTAACATGGGAGTGCAGATTTCTCTTGACAGGCTGATTTTATTTCCTTTGAATATATTCCCAGTAGTGGGGTTGCTGGATCAAATGGTAGTTCTATGTTTTAAATCCATCTTTAAATTTATAAGAGACTCAAATGCAATGGGGTATTCCAGTTTAGATGGTGACCTACCAACAAAATTGGATCTTCTCTTCTTGGGACTTTATAGGGTGAGACACAAGGCTATGGTTTAAATAAGTGTCTTTCAAAGGCCTATTGTTTTAAGGGCTTGGTCCCCAGCCTGTGACACTATTAGGAGGTGGTGGAAACTATAGGAACTTGGGCCTAATAGAAAGAAGTTTGGTGTGCCCTTGAGAGGGATATTGGGACCCTGGCTTCTCCTCTTTCTCTCTTTAGTGTCCCATCCACCATGAGATGAGCAGCTTTCTCTACCACATGCTCCTGCCATGTTGCACTTACCTTATCACAGGCCCCAAATCAACCTGTTCCCTGACCATGGACTGAAATCTCTGAAATTGTGAGCCAAAATAAACCTTTCCTCCTTCAAGATTGATTATCTCAGGTATTTGGTCACAGTGTTGGAAAGGTATTTTTAACACAAACAGCAAGAGGCCAAATGGCAACAGAAGTAGAGGGAGAACAAAACTGAAGAGGGGTGAGACACAAGGAAGCTGAGTCACAAAAATGAATGAACAGCTTATGGTTGTCTCAGGGAATAACAAACAGGAAATCTGGTGGGCTGCTGGGACTTCTGTTTTATGAATGGGGATAAATGACTTTACAAGTTTCCGAAGTCAAATTGAATGAGTACTGAAAATAGTTTTCTACTTCGTTGTGCACCCTTATAACCATTCCTACTGTAATGGTTAAACCGAGCACTTGTATGTTGTAGCCTAAGGTTGCTAGAAGGCTTAACTAGTTGAAATAATTAGTAGACAGTACAAAAATCTACATTTTAGGCTTAAAGTTTCATAAAAATCTCCTTTCTCTCTGAGTGCCAATAAAACCCATAGATACCAAGGGTGTGTTCTGTGGTTAGAGCATTCGTATTTAAATCCTGTGTGACCTTGGGTGTATTGCTGAACTTCTCTGTGCTTCATTTCCTCACGAAGATAATAATCAAAATTTCTATTTAGGAGAAGTTCATGCTGACAATGTGGTTGGAAGGGGAGCTTTACACTGAGTTTGCACACACTTTTCAAAAAAGTGAATTGTCCATATCAAAGACTAGGGAATGGGTGATGGTGATTGTTTGTGTATGTATGTGTTAGAGACATTCATTGGTGCCATTGTTCATAATAATGGACATCATAGTTTGTTCTTTTTTTTTTTTAAATTGTAGATGGACACAATACCTTTATTTTACTTATTTATTTTTTGTGTGGTGCTGAAGATGGAACCCAGTGCCTCACATGTGCTAGGCAGGTGAGCTACAACCCACCCCCGCTATCACAATTTCTTGTGAGGGCTAAATTAAATGATAGATTTTAAAAGTTTAACATAATGGCTAGTAATAAATATTTTATATATTATCAGTAATTAATATTAGATTATCCTAATATTTTTATTATCAGCAAATGGAGGAAAGGGATTGACAAGAAGAAGCCAGAATTTCTTGAAATGACAAGAAGAAGCAGGTCCTGGTGTCTATGTTGGTTTTGACCAGCACTTAATAAACCTTTGCTACACACCTGTGATTGAATGAGTGGCTAGCCGTCTGTTTGCATGTCCAAATCCTACCTCTTCAGCTCTCTAGAGGGCTCCTCTTCTGTGATTGCTGCCTGTGCTTGAAACTGCCCACTGAACCTTTGCTCTATTACTGTGTCATGACCTCTTACAGCTGTATTTCTAGGGGGCTGTCTTTATATTGTATGCACTGACTGGCTCCCAAAGACTCTGCAGCCGATTCTTACATTTTTATCCTGTCAGCAAAGTTCAGGTTTAACTCCCAGTGGCCAGGCATCCTATTTTTCCCCCCTGCACTGCTTCCTGCATCAAGTCTTCATTTGTTTTTCAAATTGCATCATGCCTCTATGTGGGGCTGAGGCATCATATAGGATGACATCTATATGATGGGGTTGACGTGCCTATGAAAACACAGCCCCTAATGTAGATAAGACAGGAGACATTTTGTGATTTTCACAGCAGTCTGTGGGTGAGGGTACAGTGCAATTGTACAATTAATAGCATTTTACAAAATGTATTTCTCTTATTGTTCATCCAGAAGTTCTCATGAGCTATCATGCAAGTTGAGATGTAGTTTTTAAAAGTCTTTGCTGCTGAAGCTTCAAGAACTAGTGCTGTCCAAGGCAGAATTAAGGCATCTGTTTGCCTGCTCCAGCTGTTTCAGGTAGCTCAACGTTCCCATGCACCCACCTGCAGGCCTGGGCTTGTGCTGAGTTTATTTCTCTCTCATTCCTCAACCTCACCATCACTCCGTCTTTTCAACTTCCTGCTGTTACCTTGTTATATTTGGTGTAGCTTTAGTTTAGTTTTTCTGAGTGGGTTTCATCTTGGTTTGTTCCTTTATCTCCATGAAGACAGCCTTGATTGTGGTCCTTAGAAAGAATTTCTCTTTGACCCTTCAATGAGCTCTCCATCCATCTTGCCCTGGCCCTGGGTTGGAAGTGGTGATGTCAGTCATTCTCCAAGTTTGAAGGACTTGGCTGGCATTGAGATCACAACTCTCATAGATCAACTTTCACATAACCAATATAATCCCATGGGTGTAGCCAGATTTTGCAAAAATCCTACCATACTAGGAATATATGTGTATTTTTTGGTAACAAGGATTGAACCCAGGGGTGCTTGAACCCAGCCATATCCCCAGTCCTTTTTGATATTTTATTTTGAGATAGGGTCTTGCTCAGCTGGTCAGGGTCTCACCAAGTTTCTGAGGCCGGCATGGAATCTGCAGTCCTTCTGTATCAGCGTCCCAAATTGCTGGGATTACAGCACACTAGGAATATTTTGATTCTTTCTCTGCTATTTAAGAAGACAAATAGAAACATTAGTGAAAGTTCCCTTAATAAGATACCTTTAAATCCAGTGTAATTTATAAATTTCATTACTATTATGGTTTGGATGTGAGGTGCCCCCCAAAAGCTCACCTGTGAGACAATGAAAGAAAGTTCAGAAGAGAAATGATTGGGTTGTGAGAGTCAATGAATTAATCAATCAGTGAATTAATCCCCTGTTTGGGATTAACTAGGTGGTAACAGAAGTGGTGGGGTGTGCCTGGAGGAGATGGGAATTGGGGGTGTAGTTTTGTAGTGTATATTTGTACCTGGGATGGAGACCTCTCTCTCTGCTTGCTGATCATTATGTGAGATGCTTCTCTGTGCCACTTTTAGTCACAGCAGTGAAAAAGCTGACTGAAATAATTATTGTGCATGGCAAATTATTTAAGTTGTTCTTCATAGTTGATAAAGACTCCTCAGTTAATTTTAAAGACATTTTTGAAAGAAATTACATTCTTTTTATCAGTGTTCTATACCTGAGAAAATCAATATATAAAAAAATAAAAAAATAATAAAAAATAAATAAAAATAGGAGCAAGGTGGGATTTCACTGATTGAATTAGGTTAGGAATCCAGAACTCAACCTCTTCAGTGTTCTTTAGGCCCTAAAGTCCCTCCATAAATTTCTTAGGGCTCTGCACAAGACAATTGGAAAACCTGGTGGCCTCCATTACATCTTAAACTACACACAATGATTGCATGGAGTTGAAATCAATGAATGGTGACAGAACAATACTGTTTGGAACACTGGAACAGGACTCTTGTGCGCTGCTTTGCTCCATTATCACCATGTCTCTAGGCAGTTTGGCAATTTTCCCAGCTCTTCTCCTGTGACTCACAGTACGACCCAGAAGACAGTGGTGCCTGGTCAGCTGTCCTCTCCATCCTCACTGCCCTCGACTCTGTCCAGCACAGCCTCCCTGCTTGACTCCTGTCTCAGTGATTGTCCATGCATCCACTTCACTGCGCCCACTGGCCCTCTCTTCTCCTGCCAATAAACCCCATTATATCACCCCCACCATGATTTCCCTGCCCCCTGTGTTCTTTCACCTTGGTTGATGGCATCATTACCCTCCCCTTGCTCTCTGACTCATCCTCTCTGATTATTCCAGCTCACCTACCCTCCACTTCAAATTAGTCACCAACTCTTATTAATTCTAGGTCCAAACGCCTCTCAAGTGTGACACTATCATCTTTTCTCTAGGCCATTAACTTCTTACACACAGTGTTGAATATAGTCCATACTCAGAAAAGCTTGCTGAATGTAGACTATTAGTTTCATCTTTTCCAAATGTCTGTGCCATTTTTCTGGTACCCCCAACTGGCTTATTTATATTCTTTGAGGTTTTAATCTCATGTTTGGATAAAGATATTTAATTATTTTCTATGCTATTATTATTTAATTATTTTCTATGATATTTATGGTGGGCTGCTTTTGAGAGATGAATAGTTGTAAGCTTACGGTGGGATTTTCATGTGATATAGAGCAAAACTTAGTAATTGAACTCAATGATATTTTGTAGAAAAGCAGTTCTCAACCTTGGTTTTGTTTTGATTAGGTATTTCATATATCAGAAGGAGAGGAAGAACTGAAATAACAGTGTGCTTAGAATTGTGTGTGGTTGAAAGCCATTTTTATATTGCAGTCAATCAAAAATCTGGGATTGCCCCTGGAAGTCTGACATAGTTGATGTCAGCTGATGTGTATACCTTAACCTCCTAGTGTCTCAGTTTCCTCATCCATAAAGTGGGTATCTTCCTGTTACACAGATGAATGGTAGTGGATCACAGGAATGTGAAGTTAATTGTATAATTAATGCAAAATTCCTGGCATGGGGCATTGCTAAAAGTAAGCCCTCAGTAACTAGGAAGTTTTAGAGTCAATCCAGAGAAGATACTTTGAAAAACCTCACAGCTTATCAGACTTACCTGATCCATAAATGAATTAAGTTTGACTTACATAGTATTTTTGTTTCTTTTTAAATGAATCAGTTCCCAAGAATTAAAATTGAAAGATATTGTAAAAACACATTTCAGTTTTCTTTTTAAAAATTGGAAGGTTTGGCAACAATGCTTGAAAGTGGTTAAAAAATCAAGTTAATCTTAGTTAATACCACTATTAGTTTACACCAAGTGTACACTGTGGTTTTAGTACCAGTTGGCTTTCAACTCCTGGTCTATAGTTTTGGTGAACCTGTCCAGTTATTTGGGGATTTAAAAATTAGATTGCAATGACAGTAACTTTTGTGATGGTAATGTCTATTCATAGAGCCAGCATAAGTCACAAGCTTCTGATGGACTCACTAAACATCTACTATTTGAGAAACTGTGGTAGGCAGGAGCCTCTCCTTGGGAAAGAGCCTGTTCTTGTCCACAGGTAGCTCATTGTTTAGTAAGAAGGAGAGACAGCACACACATTACCATGCGTCGGGGAATAATGTGGTTTATTAGTCCAGTTATAAAGGGGCGGGGGCTGTGGGGCTAGAGGCAGGAGATTTACTTGGATAGAATCTGGGGGGGGCAGCAGTACAGTGTTCTTGAAGGGGTTCCTTCACAGCAAATACATTTATGGACATGAAGTAGAGGAGCTGAGGGATGTGCTGGGCACACAGAACCTACCCTTGATGAACGTGGAGTCCCCTGGGGGAGATGTGAACAAGGGGGACCAGCAAAGTGTGATGAAGAGTACAAGAGGAATATGTGCCAGATAATTTAGTCCAGTGATCAATTCTACCTGAGATTAGGGAATGAGGAATTCAGAGTTAGGGGACTTCAAAGAGGAAATAGCTCCTGAATTTGGAATTTAAGTGGTACGTGCTGAGGTAATGAGTAAGGATTAAGAGAGAATTTCAGGTAGATTAAACCAAAGAAAATAAGCCATGTTAACTGGATTTCAAAGGAAGTATAGGGTTTAATAGTTATAAATGGAAATTTGGCATTCTCGTTGGGAAGAACAGCAATGATGAAGACAAGTTGCTACCTGTTGCAGTAGCCACCTGATTATCCAAAAGATTTGCATGGTATCTTCCCCTTGCCATCTCCCATTCTGGTAATAAAATCTACAACAAAAGGGAAACTATTATAAAAGAAGATTTAGTAAAAACATGAATGAGGTATGTGTTCAACACTAGCTACAAATTTAACGTTCTACAAATTCTCATTCACTCCTTATAACAATGCTATGTGGAATGTTTTATTCCTGTTTTACAGTTGAAGTAACAGAGACTCAGTGGAGAAGACTCTTGCAAAGTCATGTAATGAGTAAGTGGCAGGTCCAAGGTCTGAGCCCAGGAACTTCCAGATTCAACATCAGTACTGCCTCCAACAAATGCATCATGTGGCCTCACATTTTTGAATTATCTTATAAAATGCTCTCATGAAATATGGTTGTTAATATAGGTGTCCCAAGTTGCCATCACATATCCCAAATCTGAGTTGTAATGAAAGGAACAAATTAAAGACATGCACGCCCCAGAAATACGTTCCTTTCCAATTCAGTCATGAAAATTCAGCTTTTATACAGTGAAAAGCTCACTGTTGCAAAATTAGGCAGCCACAATTGTAAATGACACTGTGTTCCTTTTCTTATCTGCTCGTAAAAGATGATCTAATCTTAGATTAGAAAAATATTTTAGTATCACCTCTCATGGGAACATAAAAAATTAAATTCATAAATTTATGCACCACTGTGAATTCTTTATGACTGTCAATTGCTTCCTTCAGGCAGTGAGCCAATGTTTATTAAATAGCTACAATGGGCAGAGTACTTTTTGAGGCTTTTTTGGGAAGTTTCAAAGGACTGAGCTGTAGACATGATTTCCATCAGAAGACAGTTATGATTTAATGAAGGAGACGGGCAAAAAACATAAAAATAGAGGAGAGCATTAGTACACACATAATTATATGATGTGCGATCATGTATGTATCACTGTAAAACAATGATGATTATCACTGTGGTAGATACATGTCTAGGGATTATAAGAATGGCCAGAATTAAGTGGGAATATTCTTCACAGACTGAACATGCTAGTCAGTTCTGAGAAAGATTTAGGGGAAACTTTTTAAAATTGGAAATCAAAGGAGTCTGTTGAGTTTAAATGCTTATTAGACATTTTAATGACTTCTTTCAAGCATTGTGACTTTTGGTTTTTCCACATTATAAAGTCTCTGATAAATAAGTGATGCCAAATAGAAAATTTTTCATTCAAACCAATTTAACATGCAATCTTTAACATTCTCAGCAGAGCTTATAAACTTTGTTCTTTTTCACTAAAATTTAAATAAAAAGAGATAACTTGAAGGCCAGAAGAGATGAATGAAGTGCTACATAGAATCACCAAAACGAATATTTATGATATTCTGATAAAATATCTCATATTAATTCCTCATTAGAACATTCATTATTTTGATTTAATAGCAAAATCAGGCATTATATTGATGTCATACTTCAGTGAACAATACATTGAAGCAGAAACTATTCTCTGAGTCTTTTCTGATTTTGGATGCAGCTATGAATAATTACTAATTAAGAATTAATAGTCACATTCAAAGTAGTTGAATCTGCAGTAGTAATGGTATATGGTTCACGTTAGTCATGGAATGTAGTAACTTTGCAATTGGGTTTTGAATTCTGAAAGTCTTTAAATTTATTTACATACTAGGATTTAACTCAAGGATACTTTCCCAGTAAGCTACTTCCCCAGTCTTTTGTATTTTTAATTTTGAGAGAGTATCTCACTAAGTTGCCCAGGCTGCCCTCCAACTTGCAATTCTCTTGCCTAAACCTTCTGAATCGCTGGGATTATGGATGTGCACCACCATACCTGGAATGAAAGGCTTTCTTTTTACTATTCTACTCCATGTTACTAGAAAAACATGAGGAAAATTATCATGCAATTGCATAAGTGCTAGATGAAAATGGAGTTATGGTTCTGTTTCTGACTTAGAAAATGATTAGTTCTTATCTTGAACAAATATTTATATCTTTGAGCATTTATTCTTTCATTTATTAAATAATTTTTGAATGAAGGTCTACAACATACTAGATGATAAAATAAGAAATAGCCCTTACATTATTAGAACTTGTATAATGTATAGAAAATAAGTAAATACAAATAAAAACGTAATTTCAGATTGTGGAAGATTTTGAAGAATGCTACGAGAGAGAACCAGGGAGTTGATGGTGAGCCAATTTTAGACTGACTGGTTAATTTGTTGAGTTAGTTAGGAAGTTCTCTCTGAGGAAGGTACATTTGAGCAGAGATTCCAGATGACCAATTGGAGGAGCAGGACAATTTCAAAAGAAAAGGGGATGGTTGAGCCAGACCAGGGAACAAAACATATAGAGATGCTAGATTCTAAAGAAATCTCAAGGAAATTGATATGGTTGTAACTTAAGAAATAAAGAAGACAGTGCTCATGCATTGGATGAGGTTTGGGAAGCTGGTTCAGTGAAGAGCTTCTCAAATCTTAGTCACATCTAGGGGATTGGATTTTTGTTGTCATGCCCTAGGAAGTCATTCAGTTTTAGCTGAGGGGTGACAAAAGAGACTTAAGCCTACTGTGTGGAGAATGGTTTGAAGGGAGACCAAAGGAAGCAGGGAAACAGGAGAAAGAGACTTAAAACATTAACCTGGTGACACATGATGATGATGGACTTATAGCGATGACAGTGCAATGGAAACCACCCAAGATGTCTCATCGAATCAGAATGGACAAAATTCATTAATAAATCTAATACATGGATAAAAGAGATGGGGGTATCAAATTGACTGTCAGGGTTCTAGTTTGAGTTTCAAATGCCATTCCTGAGATTGACAAGTCTTAGAGCAATGATAATACTTATTCCACAATGCTGCCTTGAGATGGATTCTGGAAAGGTCTATACATTTCCTGAGATTTGTTAACATATAAACAGGATCTGTTTCTAGAAATTATATTCCAGTTTGTCATAACATATATCAAAGACATTGTTACCAATACTTATAAGGGTAATAACAAGCTTTTATCTTTGACTTTTTATTTTTTAGAACAAATTTAGGTTCATAGCAATATTGAGTGGAATGTACAGAGTGCACCCATATATCCCTTGCCCCCACATAAGCATAGCCTTTTCCTTATTGACATTCCCCACAAGGGGGGTTCCATCTGTTAAACTAGTGGATCTTTGTGATGCATCATTTTACCCAGTGTCCATGATATTGAACATTCTATGGTATTGGTAATATTAATTTTGATAAAAATGGCATCCACCATTATAATATCATACAAAATAGTTTCCACTGCCCTCAAAGTCCTCTTTACTCCACTTATTCGTCCCTCTCTACCACAAATTGTTGTCAGTGACTTATCTTTTTACTATCTCCAGAGTTTTGCCTCTTCCAGAATGCCACATAGTTGGAATCATACTGTCTTTAGCCTTTTTCAGATTGGCTTCTTTCAATTAGCAATATGTATTTAAGTTTTATCATGTCTTTTCGTGGCTTGATAGCTCATTTCTTTTTCCCCTGAATAATCTTCTATTGCCTGGATGTACCACAGTTTATCACATCACCCACTAAAGGGTACTTTGGTAACTTCCAAGTTTTTAGAAATTATAAATAAACGCATTAGAAAGATCTGTGCGTAGTGTGTATGTGAGTGTGTATGAGTGAACATAAGTTTGCATCTCCTTGGAAAGTATTAAGAAATATAATCACTAGATAATATGGTAAGAGTATGGTTAGCTTGTAAGAAATTTCCAAACTGTCTTCCAAATTGGCTGTACCAGTTTGTATTCCCACCAGCAATAAATGAGGGTTCCTGTTCCTCCATATCCTCACCAGAATTGGTGGTAGTAGTGTTTTGGATATTGGTCATTCTGATAGGTGTGTAGTGTTCACTGATTGTTGCTTTTATTTGCACTTTACAAAATTAAAGATATAAGATGATAGATTACTTTTTTTCCACTGGGAAGTAACATCTTGGAAAAATTTGAATGTTAAATAATACATACTACTGAATTGTAGTGGAAAGAGTGAATTTAGAATTTGTACTCCAATTTAGAAGTAGCAAATCTCTGGAAGAAGATGATACTTAAATACCAATTTTAGACTAAGAAAATTGACTAAAGGGACTTAACATATAAGTAAATTGGCCCAAAAAGCCCACTGAAGGACCTTCTCCTCTTTCCTTGTAAAAAAATTACTACTATTAAAGATATGCTATTTTAGAAATTGGATGATATTTGAGGTGAATCCCTCTCTAAACAAGTCCTTTGGGAGATAGAGCAACAGTATGGTATATTAGAATTTGAGGAGAATTTGGGGAATAAATAAAGGATGGTTATGTGATTCAGAAATGACAACCATGTATTCAATTCTGGAAACATCATTCATCTTTCCTCTGCTGAACAGTGAGAACTAGGACTATGTTCTTGTGTTAAAAAAAGATCTTAGAAAAAAAAATCTACATGGGGCATCATCTTTGTTATAGGGAAATACAGCCATCTAATTAATGGCCTTTGAGGTAGAGAGATCCATGGGGACGTGGCAGTTTCCTTTGGTGCCTTGTGGCTTTTGTTAAGTGAAAGCTCAGAGTAAAGTCTTAATTAGGTCAGTTTAAAAGCTTAGATTTGCTTAATTTTAACTACTGTCAGACAAATATGCTTCAAGCAAGTGGAATGAACATCCAAATATTTCAGGACAGCCTCAACAAATGCTCCAGGGATAACATAGACTTTTAGGGGAAGCTGAGACCAAGTCTGCAAACTTAATCAGGAGAGTCTGAAGCTCAGGTGCAGACCTTTGGCCTCATGTAAAGAAGTGGCCTCAAGTAGGACTGGGGCTGGGAGGGATTGGAATGCAGCAATGACCAAACAGGAAAAGTAGTCAGACTTGAGGAGCAGAAGGGAGCCTGGGAACTCAGACTTGAACTCACTGTGAATCCAGTGTGGAGAGGGCTTGGGTATCCCACAAGACTTAGCTGGTGCAATTGAGAATGTGTCTCAGCTTACGATGAGATCTCAATAAAAAAGAACAGATATTACAGATAATAGCAAGTGTTGCAAAGGATGTGAAGAAAATAGAACCCTATTATATTGCTGATTTGGAAAACAGTTTGGCAGTTCTTCAAATTGTTAAACATGGAGTTATCAAATGAACCAGCATTTCCACTTTTGGATGTGAACCCAAGAAAAATGAAAATATATGTCCACACAAAAATGTCCATAGCAGTATTATTCATAAGAGCCAAAAAGTCTATCAGCTGATGAATGAATAAATCAAATGTGATATATCCATATAATGGAATATTACTAGACAATTAAACAAATGAAGTACTGGTGCCTGCTACTACATGGATAAATCAGGAAAACATTATGCAAAGTGAAAGAAGCCAGTCACATAGAAACATGTATTATATACTTCCATTTATATAAAATATCCAAAATCCAGAACAGACAAATAAGTAGGGATAGAAAACAAATTAGTGGTTTCCTAGGGCTTAGGGTTTATGTTAGAGTCAAGGGTGACAGCTAAGGGAGTGGAGTTTCTTTGGGAGATGAGAAAGTGTTCTGAAATTAATTGTAGTGATGGATGCACAACTCTGTGAGTATACTAAAAGCTATTGAATTGTATGCTTTGAAAAATGAGTTGTGTGGTATGCAAATTGTAGCTATATATCATTCTCTCCAAAATGAATGTCTCAGCCAATGTCATATCTTAGTTTAATACTTTAATCTGACAACAGTGAGAAGAACAGTTTCTCCAGAAAGGGAGTAAAGAGAGTGGACAACATCACCACCATTTTTATCTCAATAAAGACATTGTATAATTATAGGCATTAATTTTTCTGGATTAATTTGGCATAAACTCTGGGGCTACTAGCAGTCAAAATCTTTTTTTTTTTTTTTTTTTTTTAAAAAAGACAACTAAAAGCCCAAATTGAAATTATGTCAGGTGTTTCAGAGCAAAATTGGGAAAAAGTTGAAAATGCACATTCTGTAAAACAACTTACTGATAGTCCTCAATTTATGGTAGTTCGATTTAAGATTTTTCAACCTTATTATTGTGTGAAGAAAACACACATTGGGTAGAAACTGACTTTGAACGTTGATGTTTTACTGGGCTGGTGATAGGTGGTCTCATGCCTCTGGGCGGAGGCAGTGAGCCACAGCTCCTAGGTAGTCACATTACCAAGAGGGGCACTGGCTGACATTCTTCAGTGTGCTATGTCACCAGCAGTTTTTGGATATTTTAAAAATTCCACAATGTCTTTAAAATGCTCATCCGTGCCCCCTGTACTTATACAACCATTCTTTTCAATTTCAGTACATTATTGAATATATTACACAAACTATTCAACTCTCTATTGTAAAATAGGCTTTGCCTTAGATGATTTTACCCAATTATATGCTAATGTTAAGTGTTGTGAAGGTGAGGTTAAGCTATGGGGCATGGTAGGTTAGGGAATTAAGTGCATTTTTGACTTAGATATTTTCAGTTGATAATGGGTTTATCAGGACATAATCTCACTGGGCGTTAAGGAGCATCTGTACTGGAGGAAGAACTCAGAAGCTCAGGCCACAGAAGCTGACAGAACTAAAGACTTCCTAATATTTCATTTAAATACCAGTGCTCCCTGGGTAGCCAGCTATCTTTGTAGTCACACTCATTTCACCCTCTTTGCATTTTCACCTGAGTTATTTATGATTAGCTGTATAAAATTACACTGTGGTGATTAATATCTTAAGCTTTGGAGTCAGGGATCTAGATGAAGGGTTGTCAAACTTTGTCATTTTAGACTTTGCAGGCCATTATGTGCCTGTTGTAGTTTTCTGAGCTTTGCTGCTATAGCACAAAAGAGGCACAGGCAATACAAAATCAAATGGATATGAATGTGCTCAGTGCTACTGAACTCAAAGATGGTTATAATGGTAAATTTTAAGTTACATATATTTCATCACAATAAACATGCAAAATGAAACACATGCAGGGGCTTGGATACGGCCAGTGGATCATGGAATACATCCCTTCCAAAATTCAGGTGATGCCACTCTGATGATATTAAGAGGTAGCGGGCCACAAGGGCTCCTCCCTCTCGAATGAGATTCAGGCGTTTACAGAAGAGGCTTCACACAGCATTTGGCTAGTTTGCCCTTTTACCTTCTGCCTTGTGCGGATGCAACAAGAAGGTCCTTGCCAGAACAAATGTCAGTTCCTCGTTCTTGGACTCCTCGGGCAGAACTGTAAGAAATTTATGTTCTTTGTAAATTATGACGTCTTGAGAATTCTGTTATAGCAGCACAAACAGACTAAGACAGAGCCCTGCTGCAAACTAGTTAACCTAACTTACGTTTGCTTTGGGGAATAGCATCTATCTTATAGGGTTATTGTGAGGTTCAATGAAATAATGAAATATTTACCAAAGTCCTGGAGGATAAGCATCTACTGGAGTGTTTGTTAAAATGCTATGATTCGAGTTTCAGGACAGGGCGCCCAAATCAGAATTTCCATGGAGAGGTACCTGGGAAGCAAAAAGAAAAAAAAAAAAACTAGAAAATTTTGAGAAGCACTTAAGAAAAATGTACTTGGCACACACTTGTGCATTACTACACTGTACTTTAAAAAAGACTATTACCAACCACTACTATCAAGGCAAGTAGTCAATAAATATATGTAGTTTGCTTTTTCCTAAAACTCCTAACTTCTTTGACTCAATTTCCATACAAGGGCCTTTTGTAATATGCTTTCCTTTTGTGTGTATCTGTTTTCCTGATGTCTAGGATATATTTTTAATTTTCATAAAGGATAAGTTCAAATTGTTGGACGGTAAACCTAATGACAGAGCTCGCTAAGCCACAGATCAGGACCACAGCTGCTGTTTATAAAGAATGAGCAGACTTGCCTCCACCTTCACCCGCTGAGTCAGTTGCTGCAAACTGAAAAGCCCACTGGGGACAGGCAGTGACTCACATGGGTCAACAGGACCTGCTAAAACTGTGGAGCACTAAAGACTGGCTTTTTGAAAGGCGACAGTTTCTGCCAAGTTCCTGCTCTTTATTACTTTATATAGCTTTTCAAGAGAAGACAGAAATCTGAACTTTTAAAATGTTATCAGTAAATTTAGATTATTTTTCTAAGCCTCTTGGCCTCCAGATTCCTATCTTGGTCTAATTCATTCAGTGGTGGTGTGATGATTCGTTTGAGGTACCAAGTGAATCAGGGAACGCCTAGGGACCTGGTGAAGCAGTGCTTAGGGGTGTGTCTGTGAGGGTGTTTCAGAGGAGACTGGCCCATGATCTGGTGGAGTGAGTGGAAAAAAAGTCACCCTTAGAGAGCGGATACCACCCAATCGGCTAGGGGCCCGAATACAACAAGGAAAGCAGAGGAACAGTGATTTTTCTCTCTGTCTTCTAGAGCTGGGACATTCTTCTTCTCCTGCCTTTGCACATCAGAACTTAGGCTCTCTTAGAACTCCTGGATTTATACCTGTGGCTCCCCAGGTCCTCATGCCTTTGAACTCAGATCGAGAGTTATTTCCTTCTGACTCCAACTGAACAATTCTACTAACTTCCCAGTTTCAGCCTCCATGATCACCTGAGTCAATTCTCCTAATAAACCCCCTCTTATAAATATCTGGGCTCCGATTTCTCTGGCTGAGTCTTAGGGAAAATTACCAGGGACAGAGAAGCCTTGGTCCTGTAGGAAGATCAAGGGAGAAGGGCCAGATCTGGGGAGTGGGATTTGAGGTGGGCTGTGATGGAGGAAGGGGTTGCAGTGCAACACTGTGGAGACTGAGCTCTGTTTGGCACAGTATTCATGGCTGCAAAATGCCCTGTTACTAACCTAGTCCCGTCTGCTTTCCCTGAGCAGGACTCTTGGCCGAGATACAATATAAGCAGATCATATTTGGGGATTCATTAATATTTCATCTCTTGGGGGAGAATGCCTAAATGCTGAGACCACCTGGGGGCAACCTCAAGTTGCTGAGTAGGTTCTAGAATGGGGAAATGGGTAGTTAGTGTAACTTCCTTCATGGTTCACACTACAAAAAATATGTCCCCAGTGTTGAGAGGTCAGTTCACTCATACTTGCGGCCAAGTTAAAGAACTATTTTCAATTTTTGCCTGTGTTCAATTCTTCTACCCAAGTTAAAATGCATTTTACACCAATTAGATATCAACATAGATCACACGCTAAATGAATGTAGAGAAACCTGTTTTCCTTTTTTTGTACAATTATTGGTCTGATGGATCATAGTGTGTCTGATATTTTTTAATTTGTTCTAATTAGTTAAACATGACAGTAGAATGCATTTTGACACATCATACATAAATAGAGTATAGCTTTCATTTCTTCTGGTTACACATGATGTAGAATTATATTGGTTATGTAATCATATATGTACATAGGGTAATAATGTCTGATTCATCCTACTATCCTTCTTACCCCCAGACTCCCTCCCCTAACTTTACTCCCCTTTGTCTAATCCAAAGTACCTCTACTCTTTCCTAGCCACCCTTACAATTGTTAATTAGCATCCACATATCAGAGATAACATTTGGCCTTTGGCTTTGAGAATTGGCTTATTTCAGTTACATTGATGTTCTCCAGCTCTATCATTTACCAGCAAATGCCATTTCACTCTTCTTTAAGGCTGAGTAATATTCCATTGTGTATATACACCACATTTTCTCTATCCATTCATCTGTTGAAGGGCATCGTTTAGTTCTATAGTTTAGCTATTGTGAATTGAGTGCTATAAGCATTGATGTGGCTGTGTCACTGTAGTATGCTGACTGTTAGTTCTTTGGGTATAAACCAAAGAGGACTTAACTGGGTCAAATGGGGGTTCCATTCCAAGTTTTCTGAGGAATCTCCATACGGCTTTCCAAAGTGGTTGCACCAATTTGCAGTCCCACTGGCAATGTATGAGTGTAGTTTTTCCCCACATCCTCACCAACATTTATTTTTACTTGTACTCCTGATAATTGCCATTCTGACTGGAGTGAGATGAAATATCAATGTAGTTTTAATTTGCATTCCTCTAATTGCTAGAGATATTAAACATTTTTACATATATTTGTTGATCGATTGTATTCTCTTGTGAAGTATCTATTCAGTTCCTTAGCCTGTTTATTGGTTTTTTTTGCTGTTAAGATTTGGGTTCTTTATATATCCTGAAGATTAATGCTCTAAGGTGCATGTGGTAAATATTTCCTCCCATTCTATAGGCTCTCTGTTCACATTTTTGATTGTTTCCTTCTGTGAAGTTTTTAGTTTGATTCCAACCCATTTATTAATTCTTTTTTTTAAAGAGAGAGAGAAAGAGAGAGAGAGAGAGAGAGAGAGAGAGAGAGAGAGAGAGAGAGAGAATTTTTAATATTTATTTTTTAGTTTTCGGCGGACACAACATCTTTGTTTGTATGTGGTGCTGAGGATCGAACCCCGGGCCACACGCCTGTCAGGCGAGCGCGCTACCGCTTGAGCCACATCCTCAGCACCACTTATTAATGCTTGATTTTACTTCTTGTGCTTTAGGAGTCTTATAAAGGACATCTGTTCTTAAGCCGACATGATAGAGATTTGGGCCAATGTTTTCTTGTATTAAGCGCAGGGTGTCTATTCTAGTGCCGAAGTTTTGATTCACTTTGAGTTGAGTTTTGTTTAGGGTGAGAGATAAGGATTTAATTTCATTTTGCTACATATTAATTTTCAGTTTTTCTGGCACCAATTGTTGAAGACGTTATCTCTCCCCCAATGTATGTTTTTGGTGCCTTTGCTAGTATGAGATAACCATATTTATGTGAGTTTGTCTCTGTGTCTTCTATTCATTACATTGGTCTATGTGTCTGTTTTGGTGCCGATACCATGCCATTTTTGTTACTATGGTTCTGTAGTTCAAGGTCTGGTATTGTGACGCCTTCTGCTTCACTCTTCTTGCTAAGAATTGCTTTGGCTGTTCTGGGTCTCTTATTTTTCCAAATGAATTTTTCATGATTGCCTTTTATATTTCTATGAAGAATAGCATTGGTATTTTAATAGGAATTGCACTAAATCTGTATAATACTTTTGGTAGTATGGCCATAAAAAATTTTTTTTGTAGTTGTAGATGGACAGAATGCCATTATTTTATTTATTTTATTTTTATGTGGTGCTGAGGATCATACCCAGTGCCTCACGCATGCTAGGCAAGCGCTCTGCCCCTGAGCCACAGCCCCAACCCAGTATGGCCATTTGGCAATGTTAATTCTGCCTTAGGCATGGGAGTACTTTCCATCTTTTTTTTTTTTTTGTAGATAAACACAATACTTTTATTTTTTAAATTTATTTGCTGTAATAGGGTGTTAAGGATTGAACCCAGTGCATCACATATGCTAGGCAAGCAATCTACCACTGAGTTATAATCCCAGCCTAGATCTTTCCATCTTCTGAGGTCTTCTTCAATTTCTTTCCTTAGTGTTCTGTAGTTTTCGTTTTCATCTTTTATTAGATTGATTCCCAGATATTTTATTTATTTTTTAGGTTATTGTGAATGACTAGTTTTCCTCGTTTCTCTTCCAGTGGATTCATCACTGATGTATAGGAACACATTTGATTTATGGGTGTTCATGTTATATCCTGCTACTTTGCTGAATTCATTGATTAGTTGTAGAAGTTTTCTGGTGGAATGTTTTATGTCTTATAAATACAGAATCATGTTGTCAGCAAATAGGGATAGTTTGATTTCTTATTTTCCTATTTGTATCTTTTTGATTTCTTTCTTCTCTCTAATTGCTCTATCTAGATTTTCAAGGAAGATGTTGAATGAAAGTAGTTAAAGAGGGCATCTTTGTACTGTTCCAGTTCTTACAGGAAATGCTTTCAATATTTCTACATTTAGAATGATGCTGGCCTTGGGCTTAGCATAGATAGCTTTTACAATGTTGAAGTATGTTCCTGTTATCCCTGGTTTTTCTACTGTTTTGAATATGAAGGGGTGCTATATTTTGTCAAATGCTTTTTCTGCATTTGTTGAAATAATCATATGATTCTTTTCCTTAAGTCTTTTGATGTGATGAATTACATTAATTGATTTCCATATGTTGAACAAACCTTATATCCCTGGGATGAACCCCACTTGATCATGGTGCACTATCTTTTTAATATATTTTGGTATGTGATTCGCCAACATTTTAAGAATTTTTGCATCTAAGTTCATCAGGGATATTGGTCTGAAGTTTTCTTTCCTTGATGTGTCTTTGTCTGGTTTTGGTATCAGGGTGATACTAGCTTCATAGAATGAGTTTGGAAGCATTCCCTCCTTTTGTATTTCATGGAATAATTTGATGAGTATTGGTGTTAATTCTTATTTTAAGGTCTTGTAACACTCAGCTGAGAATCTGTCTGATCCTGGACTTTTCTTTCTTGGTAGGCTTTTGATGGTGTCTTCTATTTCACTGTTTGAAATTGATTTGTTTAAATCATATATGTTCTCCTGATTCAGTCTGGGTAGGTCATATATATGTCTCTAGAAATTTGTCAATGTCTTCATGATTTTCTATTTTATTGGAATATAAATAAATCTGATTATTTTCTGTATTTCATTAGTATCTGATGTGATATTTTCTTTTTTATCATGAATTTTACTAATTTGAGTTTTTCTTTCTCTTTGTTAGCTTGACTAAGGGTTTATCAATCTTATTTTTTTTTTAAATAACTTTTTATTTTGTCGATTTTTTTGGATTGTTTCTTTGTTTAATTCATTGATTTCAGCTCTGATTTTAATTATTTCCTGTCTTCTATTGCTTTTGGTGTTGATTTGTTCTTTTTCTAGGGCTTTGAGATGTAATATTAGGTCATTTATTTGTTGACTTTCTATTCTTTTAATGAATGAGCTCAATGCAATGAACTTTTCTTTTAGCACTACCTTTATAGTGTCCCAGAGATTTTGATATGTTATATTGCCATTCTCATTTACTCATTTTTTTTTGTATTTGCTAAGAGTTTCTTTGTTGCATTAGATATGGTATATTTTGAATAATCCATGTGCTGCTGAGAACAAAGTCATTGACGGATGAAATACTCCATATATGTATGGTAAGTTTAAATTATTGTTTGCATTATTTAGTTCTATAGTTTCTTTGTTTAGCTTTTGTTTGGAGGATCTATTCCATGGTGAGAGAGGTGTGTTAAAGTCACCCAGTATTATTGTGCTTTGACCTATTTGGTTCTTGAAATTGAGAAGGGTTTGCTTGATATACATAGATGCTCCATTGTTCAGGGCATTTATGAATTTTATGATTTTTATGTCTTGTTGATGTAATTCCTTTAAGCAGTATGAAATACCCTTCTTTGTGCCTTTGGCTTGAGGTCCACTTTATCTGACATGAGGATGCAAACTCCTGCTTGTTTACACAATCCATGTGAGTGATGATTTTTCCCATCCTTTCACCTCGGTCTGTGGAAGTCTTTGCCTATGAGGTGAGTCTTTTGGAGACAGCATATTGTTGGGTCTTGTTTTTTAATAAATCTTCAAGCCTATGTCTTTTAATTGATGAGTTTAGGCCATTTATTTTCAATGTTATTATTGAAATATTATTTGTATTCCCAGTTATTTTGGTTTATTTCTGGTTTTTAGTTTGAATTGGTTTTTTCTCTGATTGACTATTTCTTTAGTGTAGTTATTCCCTTTGCTGGTTTTCACTTTTTTTTTCATTTCATCTTCATAGAATATTTTTGTTGGGAATGTTTTGCTGTGCAGGCTTTCTAGTTATGAATTCTTTTAACTTATTTTTTTTATCATGGGAGGTTTTTACTTTGTTATAGTTAAAGCTTCATCCCAGGGTTTCATAAACTGACTTCCAGACCACTCACGTATAATCGAATCAAGCCTTTATTGAAGCACACCGGTGGTGGCTGACCAGAACATAAAGCTGTTCCCCTGATCAGCCCCGAACAATTGCAAGGGCGCTCCTTATAAGCCTGAAAACCGCAAAAGGGATGTTCAAGGGGTCTAGCCAATGCAAGCAAGCCAGGTTACAGAAGCAGGACAGTGCAGTCAAGCGGAAGGAAGCCTAACCAATCACAGTTAGCCCAGTCACCCCAGTTACAGAAACAAAGACCCGTTACCCTAGATACAGAAACAATATCCCATTAGGTAGTTCCGTGTTCTTAAAGGTTTCTATAGCAAAAGGAAAAGAACATCTTGCCCCATCATGAGTCTTCTACTTGACATGGTTGTTTTACAGGATGAAGTCATAAAATAAAATGGAGTCACATTTGCTCCTACTACACAACTTCATCTTCAAACCTGAAGCTTACTTTTGCTGCATATAGAATTCTTGGTTGGCATCCATTTTCTCTTTATTCAATGATCATAGTGGGTCTGATTTTGTTTTTTTTAAGTCCTTCTTAAAAGCTTTGGCAGAAGAGTAAGACTATGAGTTGTGCAGAAGGACAAACAGCCTCATTGTTGGAGACTTGGACAGAGAAAAGAAAGACCTGCTTGTCACATCTGATGATAAAGCTTGGCAAGATAACTAGGATGTTAGGCAATGAAATTGAGACCAAGATTTCTAGAGAATGAGCCCTGATCCTTGCAAGATGATTTTTTAAGAGACTACTCCAGTCACACTGAGTAACATGCAACTTCCCACATGGCCCTGGTGGCTCTGCCAGGAACACCCTCTTGACCATTTCCATACTGCAGCTTCCCTGGCTACCTTCTTCAGGTCTTTGAGATGCAGTTTGGGAGTTGCTATACTTGGAAACCACTTTTCAGACTCTCTTTGCCTGGGCTGACTGGGAGGGTCAGCACCTAAAACCACATAAAAATAAATAAATAAAATAAAGATATCATGTCCATCTACAACTAAAATTTTTTAAAAATTATTATGTAAGTAGAATCATAAATCAGTAACACCCCTGAGCTTGTATCTTTTATACCTCTTATCACGCTCAGAAAATAACAGATGGTTTTGCTTGTCCCCTCCTCCTCAACTCTGAGCTTTTTGAAGGCAAATACTGTTCATTTCTATAACCTTAGGACCTAACCAAATTGACAGACAAAAAATAGATACTTAGTATTTTTGTGAAATGTGTGAAATGATCACACCTTGGAGAAAGATACAAGCAAATAAAGTAAGAAACAAACACCACCCAAGTGCATAATTATAGGAAAGGGGACATATGGCTGAGAAGTAGCTTATGAAATTTCATTTTGTGAGTAATGACTGGATGCTAAGAAAACTAATGTCTGCATGTTGAGAACACTATGTTGAGAGTGATGAGGAATAAGCTTGCTCTGTTCTGGGTGGACCCTCACAGTCACATTATAGTCATCTCAAGGTACCATGCCTTAAAGGGACAGAGACCATTCAGAAGTGCATTCAGAAGCTTGGAGAAAAGATGACTTGGACAATATGATAGCTGATTTCAAATATTTGAGTGATATCATGTAGAAAAGGGAATAGTTGTGGTCTTTATGGACCAAGGGCCGGGACCAACTGGTACATATTATAGGGAAGTAGACTTTGGCTCCAAGGAGGCCCAGTTAAGGTTGGAGGTCATGACTTGGCTATCGCCCTGTGCTCCATGACCATCTTCTCTGTAACAACTCAGCAGCCCAGTGGTTGGAGTGGGCAAAGAGGGGTTGGTAACTGAATCAGAGTGGGTATTTTTTATAGAGTGGGGATAAGGAAAGAATTGGGATGCTCTTCAGAGATGTCAGTGAGAAAACAATCACATTTCTCTCGAGTACAGAGGCAAAAGACATCAGCTACTGCCACATTGTGATGGAAAGTAAACATAAAATCTGTCATTTAAGTCCCCACATTCATTCTAGATAGTGGCTATTTTGTACCATAAGGGACATTTCTGTGTGAGAGAGGCTGCTCTGATACAGTCCTGGGAAAATCACTGGACTTACAGCAAAGGCCAGGCCTGCTCTTTGTTAGTTGTGAGGCTTTGGGCAAGTGATTCATCATCATCCTGTCTGTTCTTCATTTGTCAAATAGGGATTAAAGTCTCCACCATAAGGATATTCATAGGATCACACAATGTTCTTTACTGAAATGCTTGCTATTGTGCCTGGAGCTCAATAGGCTGTAAGTGAATACATATTGAATCAGAATAGTGAATTTTCTGCTTTAAAATAGCAGATACTGTAGATCTCAATGTAATGAAATCTTTTAGATTTCTCATCTTTAATTTGATATTTTTAATGAAAATTCTTAGGTGCATCTTCATCTTTTTGTTATTTTTTTAAATTCTGAATTAATTATAACTTCACTAGCAGTTGTAAGACATAACACAAAGAGATTCTATATACCTTTTATCCAGTTCTCTTAGGGTAACATCTTATATAATGATAGCACAGTATTAACTGGGAAATTACTATCAATGAAGATCCAGCAATCTTATTCTTATTTTGCCAACCTTACATGCACTCATTTATTATCTAATTCTATGCATTTGTATCATATGTAAATTCATGTGACACTCAAGATAGAGAGCAGTTCCATCACAGGGCACCTAGTGCTATTTTATTGTCATACCCCCTTCTCTGCTTCCCTAATCCTCTGGCCACCACAGATCAGTTCCCTATAATTTTGTCACTTCAAAAGTGTTATGTAGGGGCTAGGGTTGTAGCTCAGTTGTAGAGTTCTTGCCTATCATGTATGGGGCCCTGGGTTCAATTCTCAACACCATATAAAAATAAATAAATAAAATAAAGGTATCATGTCCATCTACAACTAATTTTTTAAATTGTTATATAAGTAGAATCATAAAGTATGTAATTTGAATCATTTTTCACTCAGCACAATGAACTTGAAATTCATCTAAGCTGTTATATTTATCAATAGTTCACACCTTTTTATTGCTAAGTTGTGGTTCATAATCTGTAAATACCCCATATTGTGCTAAATACCAGAGTTTATTGACCTCCTAACTCATTGCAAGGGATGTGGGTTGTTTTCATGTTTTTTTTTGTTTGTTTGTTTGTTTTTACTATTAGAGAGCTGCTATGAGTCTCAGTGTATAGATTACTTTTGTATGAGTCTAGGCTTTCATTTGTACCTTAGTTTTCATTTTATTAAATATTAGTTTGAAGCACTCAGTGTATTCAATTACTGCATATGGAAAATACACATTTTAGTAGTGAATATTCTGTCTTTGGTGGTGGTATTTCTCTTGGTCAAAATAGAAATAATTTTGATATTTATGGCAGTAAAATGTAATTAAATTTTATAGCTTTACACACAGAATTTTTATATATTGTCTACATATATATCTAATGTATCAACATCATATATCTATGCCAGCTGCTGGTTAAAATACATGGCAATATTTATATAAGAAGGATGTTTTTAATGTCACTAAAACACATTGGCTTGTAAACTACCTCCCAAGCTACATACTCTTCAAACTGTGACATGTGCTACAATTTAACACCTTATTACAAGTAAGAAAAAATATTTGAACAATTTCCTCTGTGTATCTTCCTCCTCCAATTTGGACTGCATGAAAGTGTTAAATAAATAAAATCTCTAGTATATATCCAGGCCACATCAATTCTTACTCATCTAATGTCACTAAATGAGAATCTTCTTTGCATGACTGATAATTTAAGGCAACAACTAGATGATTGTTTAATGATATTGGCAAATCCACATGCAATAATTACTATATACCAATCACCACCTTGATTTTTATATATGTGTATGCTGTTTATTAATGTAGATTAATCTTCACTGAGACCCTAGAATATATGCACTATGAACATACTTAGAGCTAGGAGCAGTGAAGCACAGGCAGAATGATGAAGTTGTTTTTCCAAGGTCTCATAGCTAATTGATGGGACTGGGATGAATTTTCAAAGCCCTATCCATTAACCACTATACCCTTTGCAAGATTAGGATTAGTAAGCCCAAGTGAGCCAATACATCAAATTAAGATATTTTTATTAAAATTGGGGTTCTGGATTCTTTGTCAGAGTGCAATAAGAACTCATATAACTGTATCTGAAATAATATAGTTATTAAAGAAATGTGGTGTAATGGGGATTCCCAGTTAAAACTTGAACCACTTATCATAGTGTTAGACATATTAGGGCAGATTCATTTATTTGAAAGGAGGTATGAGAAAACCCTTGAGAATGAGCTTATTCCAAGAGAAAAGAGAATTAGTAGGCAAGATTGGTAATTAGAAGTGAGTACCAATTTTAAATACAACATGATGTTTGCTATTGATACTTGCTTTTTAGCTTGATGCTCATGCATTAATTCCTAAGAGACTGAAGCTAAAAATAAAAATGGAAAAAATGATTAAAGACTTAGTAATATGTCAAGAACATTGAGCAACATTTAATTTCTGCCCATATGTGAGCATGGTACAAAAAAATGGGGCGTTGAGCAAATGAGTAGAGAGAATATGGAACTTTGGTAAATTTAGGGCACAGAACAACACTTGTAGCTTCAGTCAAATCTAGCCCCCATCAAGACCTTTCATAGGAGCACCTGGCAATGTCTGAGTCTCTGGCTCTGATGTCTGGGGCCAATGATTTCATGAGTGGCAAAGGTATTACTCTGTATTAATAGATTACAGCCCCCTTGGCATGCAAATCAGCACCATGGACAGCACAAGCTGTGCTGTGCTAGGGCACCCCCTCAGTCGCAGTCAGTGACTGGACCCTGCAAAATGGTGCTGAAGAAGCATAGGAAAAAAACGAGAGCACTAGATGGGAATAGAGAAAAGGTTTCTGTGTTCATTTGAGAGGAAACTCTTATGGGCCTCAAAAAATTGGGGGATGGAGAAAGAACACTTCTAGAGAATACTCTAGGAAAGAAGGTAAGGGTTGCATTCAAAGAGACAATGTTTATTACTGTTAATGTAATATTGTTATTATTTGACTCTGGCACATTGATGGTAGGTAGCAAAGGGACATAGTGGTTACAAATGTAGTTGCCTTCTTTAAGGATATAATAGGTTAGGATACATAATAGTTTTATTCAGTCATAAAGAAGAATGAAATTATGGCTTTTGCTGGTAAATGGATGGAATTGGAGAACATTGTGCAAATGAAATAAGCCAGACTCAGAAAGTCAAGAGTTGAATGTTTTCTTTCATGTGTAGAAACTACAGAGAAATAAGGAAATAAAGAGTTGGATTGAGGGAATCCATGAAAATAGAAGGGAGATCAGTGGAGTAGAAGAAGGGGTTTGAGAAGGAGGGAAGAGGGAGATACTCTGGGATGAAATTCACCATATTATGACCCATATTTTCTGGGCCTTTAAAAGGCACATACTTGGCACATGTGCCTGTACACACACATTTATGTATATCTATAAAGCACCAATTTTAATGAAATAATTTAAAAGCACCAATTTAAAAAATAATAAAATCAAGAAAGAAGGAAGACTAGTAGAGTTGAGGAAAGGGTGCACTGGGATACAGAGCAGGGAAAAGTGGAAGTACTAGGGGTTGTAATGAAGCAAGTTATATTCCATGCATGTATGAATATGTCAAAATGAACTCCATTATTGTGTACAATTCTAAAACACCAATAAAAACATTAAAAAGAATAGGAATCTTTTGCCTTACATATTTTTGATATAATACTGAATAAAGATAGAAAAGAATATTTTATATTTAAAGCTCAGTGATATAATAAACAACATTGTGTTTGCATTCAGGACTAGTACTTACTTTCCCTTTTATTGCAAATATATAAGAGGGATGCAAAGCATATGCAGTCAGTATTTTTCAGTGACTTAGAGCATTCTTTAAAAGTTGGTTAAATAACAGGAAATGTTCTGATTGTCTATTGTTGCAAAACAAATACATTGTGTAAAAATTCAGTGTGCAATGAAACAACCATTGTATCATGCTATGGATAGGACATGGGTGGGGAATTGAGACATGCGTGTGTGTGTGTGTGTGTGTGTGTGTGTGTACACATACACACACATATACAAGGAGTTAGCTCAGTATGCTAGCCTGAAATCTGTATGGAAGGCAAACAGGATGTAGGTGGCATAGTCTTGGTCTGAGCTGACAATGCAGTCCACCCAGGGAATTCCTTCTTCAGGGAAGATAGGAATGGATATCAAGAAGCATTTGATATAAAGTTGAGAAGTCCTTATGCAAGGTGATAAGCAATTCTTAACAGGTAAGACACAATTGTTTTAGCTATGACCAAAACCCCTGGCAAAAACAACTTAGAGGAGGAAATATTTATTTGGAGTTTATGATTTTAGAGGTCTGGGTTCATAGAAGGCTGACTCCATTGCTCTGGGTCCGAGGTAAGGCAATACACCATGGAGGAAGGGCCCAGGGGAAGAAAGCTGCTCAGCTTATGGCAGGGGTTCAGGAAGCAGAGAGAGAGGGCTGGGTGAAGGAGCCACAGGGAAGACATGCCCTTTAAGGGCACACTCCCTGCCTTCACCTCGTGACTCACCTCCTTCAGCCATGCTCCACCTGCCTATAGTTACCACCCAGTCAGTCTATCCAAACTAGGATGAACTGACTAGGTTGCAGCGTTCATAATCTAATCATTCAACCTCTGAATATTCCTGCATTAACAGGAATTTTGAAGGGGACACCCCATATCCAAACCATAATAATAGTGGGAAATTTGGAATTCCAGGGAGCCATGCAGATAGGCAGTCAGAAAGTCAGACAAGGCAATTGGCTTTAGGGAAATTGTACAATAAAACCTCATGGTGGTTAAAGGTCAGATTTTGTTTCTTGGAAGGACACTGACAAAAGTGAGCTATAAAACCCCCATTCTATGGGAACTATGGGTCTGAGCAGTTTACTGAAGCAGAAAATCAAACCAAGGAAGACACATTGAAACCCTGTTTACCAAATTGCAGGCCAGAAAGAATGTCTTTGGATGTATCACTAGATATGTTAAATGTTGATTATAGGGGGTGACAGAATGGGGAGCTTTCTCCTTTATGGGAGAGTAATGGCTGAGGCAGGACTTGTGCAGTACTGTGTGTGAGGAAGCTTCAGATATGGGAGTTGCTGGTTGCTCACTATGTAACTGCAGGTAGAGGCAACAGGTGCCAAGCAGGCAGATATCTGGCTCTCTGTCTTCGCAGCTGGTATCCCTTCTGCTATTCCGGCTGGACTGCAAGCTAAAGGGGCTCATTTGGACACGATTTTTACCACTTCAATTTACCTATCTCATGTTGATAATTAACTTAGTTGTTATTTTTAAAAATAAAAGGCTTTCAACATAAGCTCTTTCCTGACCTGTAAATCTGGGAATACATCTGGAAGCTGTCAAAATATTTTCTAGGCCTTTAAAAGGCACATACTTATCTATGTAGTCCTACTCTGCATTGGAAAACACACACACACACATACACCTACACACACATACACAACATTTAAGGTCTTCTAGGTACTCAAAGATGTGAACAATTTTCTGAGGGACACAATTATGTATTGCCAAGTCTGAGTGAAGCCTTTAGCATCTCAGTCCAAAGCATCCAGATTACTCTTCAATGAAATTGAATAGTAACTCCCAGGTGGTATTAGCTGGGGGAAAAAACAACTAAGAATCAGCTTTGATTTCTACTTTCTTTGAAAGTTAAAGCATACTTTGCAAAAAGAGAAGCTTTTGGATGTGTCTAAGTAAAATTTCTAAAGCAGTTTTTTGTTTATAGTGGTAAATAATATGTACATAATGGGCTTATTTGTGGTTGGTAATTACCTAAGAATTTAGAGGTAATAGCTTTTAAGGCATCTATGTTAAGATATTTAGTTTTCAAAATTATTGTTTCTCTAAAATATAACTTTATAGTTAGATCCCCTTTTCAATTGAGCATAAAACTATTTTCTATTTAGATATAAATGTCCTGTTTTCCTTTTTAAGTGGAATTTGTATTGGAGTATAATATATATGCCCAAAATTTGTATAAATTATAGACATACAGCTGGAAAAATGATCATAAAGTGAATGAGTGCTTCCAGGCAAATACTGTTAAGATCAAGAATTAGAATATTATCAGGGACATATTATTATGCCCTCATTTTCTACAAAGAAAATCACTATTTGGACTTCCAATTGCATTTGTTTTATCTGTTTTTGTACTTTATATAAATGAAACATTATCACATTTACTCTTTAGAGGCTGGAATTTTTAAATATGATAGTATGTTTAGATATTCGTCCATGTTATTGTGTATAGTAGTCATTTATTCATTTTTATTGTTGTATAGCTTTCATTGGTTTTTCCCCCAAAGCTCAGACAGTGCAAGAATTTTCAGAGGTAAAATGATTAGATTATGGGAAGAATAACCTAATCAGTAGATTTATCCATTCATATGGGTGGCCATAGTAGGCAGGTAGGGTGTTGCTGGAGGAGGTAGGTCCCTGAGGGCATGCCTTTGGGGTTTAAATTTTGTCCCCAGTGAATGACGCTCTCTCTGCTTCCTGATAGTCAGGTTCTGAGCTGCTTTCTTCTACATTCTTCTGCCATAATGTTCTGTTTCACCTTGGGCCCAGAGCTTTGGAGCCAGCTGCCTTTGGACCGAGACCTTTGAAATCATGAGCTAAAAGAAACTTTCTGTCCTCTAATTATTCTTGTCAGATCTTTTGGTCCCAACAATGCAAAGCTGACTCAACCACATGATATAAATATAATACAAATTATTTGTCTATTCTATTGTGTGTCTCCAGTTTCCATTACTTCAGAGTAATGATGCTATGAACATTCTTCTACATGACTTTTGGTTGTATTTCAGTGCAGTATATAACTAATACTAATTTTACAAGAGTAAAATTTCTTGGTAGTTCAACTTCAGTAAATATTGTCTGTGATAGAAATTTTGGTCACTGTGACACATACATAAGAAAATAAACTTAGAAGGGAAGATTTATTTTGGCTCATGGTTTCAGAGGTTTCAGTACATGGTTGATTGGCTTCCTTGTGGAAGGATATGGTGGAAGAAAGCTAGGTAGCTAGGAAGCACAGAGAGGAAGGGGCTGGGGAAAAGATATAGTTCCCAAAGACCTCATCCCTCCAACTAGATTCAACCTTTTACCATTTCTACCGCATTCCAAAAATCCATTCACTTATGAAGCCTTCCATGGATTAATCCACTGATGAGGTCACAGATCTCATGATCCAATCTGAACAACATTGCATTGGGGAGCATGAGCCTTTGAGGGACATTCCAGATAACATGGCCAAATAGTTTTCTAAAGTGATTGTACTACTTTATACTTCTACTAGAAAATGCCTTGAGGTGGAAACTGAGCTTACCTCTTTGTACATTCTTTCTGTCTTGGATATTTGCCTTTCAAACCTCCACTGCCTTGGCAGTGCTTTTATGCCTTCAATAAAATACTTAAAAATATTTTTCTACTCTTTTATTTCACTCCTACCCAGCAGGAGGTGATTCTGCAGCAGTCTAACCCACAATCACTAAAGCATCCATTACTGTGGTTCTTTGAACCTCAGAAATCATAAAAACTAACATTCATTTTGTTTGACTTTAAAAAAGAAATGAATAAGAATTATGCAGGCAAATGAGTATAAATAGAGGGAAAGAGAGAGGGAAGAACATCTATAAAGAAAAGAGCATAACGTATGCAATGAATCATACGTAGTTTAGTATTGCTGATCGTAAACTGTGAGATGGTTATAAAAAGTTAGAAGTCTTGTTACTTTTTCATGCCATACTAAAAAGCTTGGATTTTTATCTGAAGGCTATGGGGAAATCATTGATCATTTTGTGCAGGAAAGAATATATTATAAATTTCATTTTATAAAATTTATGTTAGAGATCATATGGGAGCATATTTGAGAGGATAACACTGACTCTGGAAAAATCAGTCTTATCGGAAGCTATGAATGAAAGGATGGTGCTTAAAGAAAAAGGAAAATATTCAAGGTTTAATTTTAATAGGTGAGTCTTCAAAGAGAATTATAAAAAAAAAAGAAAAAGAATGACTGCCTGGTTTGTTGCTGGGGTGATTAGTTGTATGATGAGACACAATATAGTAAGGGGAGGTTTCTTGGACTGGGGAAGGGGCAGCTATGAAGAACCTGGACAAGGTTGATTTTCAGATGACTTTGAGAACCTCAGGCCCATGCATAAGTATGGAGCCTAAAGATATCATTGAGGCTGGAGATGAGTAACATTTTGTGAGTGATCAGTCTATAATGGAACAGGTGATTGTAAAAATCTCAAGCTCTACTAGATAAGTTGGATGAGAGAAATTGGAGCATGAAGGACAGTAGGCCAGAGATGGAGCACCAACATACGGAGAATAAGTGTAGAAAGAGGGAATAATAAAGGAGATTAAGAAAACATTATCAGAGAAGTAGGGAGAGAACCAGGACAGAGAAATGCGGTTCAGCTATGGGGGATATGAATTTTAAGAAGGGAGACATCAGCAGTGTTAAAGTTGGAAAGAGGATTTCTGAGAAAACAATGTGTTTATTGTGTTTGGAGATTAGAACCTCATGGTTGTCACTGAGTAAAAGGAAAGAAATCTGATCATAATGAGGTGAGAAATACAGTAACTTAGTCTTAAGACACTTAGTTGGGAAAAAAAAGAGGCATAAATTGTAGGGCTAAAAAAATCCAAAGAATATTTTCTAAATTATGGAGGATGTTTAAATTGTGGAGAGAGAGATATGTAGTGTTGAAGAAAGAACAGAGACTGGGTTGATCTTGAATAGAGGTCAGGAGAGGGTTAATAGATTGAGAAAAATTTGGAGCCTTAGTCAGAGATTTTAGAAGAGTAGCAATTCCAGGTGATTGCAGGATTCTTTGCTTTCTATGTAATGCTTTTCTGAAATATTTAAATCTCTATAGTAGTATATATTATTCTTAGAATCAGAAGAAGCAATACAGATTAAAATAAAGATGATTAAGGAGAATTTGGACTTTCTGTAGTGACTTAAGATAATCAGAAGAAGAAAAGTCCTCAAATATGAAATTAGATTAATGAATATTATTCTACCTACACATTTGCTACTTAAATGAAAAATGCTTATTTGAAAAACCAAGAATGTGTACTGTTTGTGTGGGACATCATTTTGAATGGGAAAATGGTTTCCTAAATATCTACACGATGTAATTCATTAGAAACACTATCCTGAAAACACAGCATCAAAGCATGTAATCATCTATTATTTTTATTTCTATGAATAGTATTTGTGATATTATTTGTAGCATAATTTGCTTGATTTAATACTATGTTTAATAATACCCCCAAATAACTGATTGATTCTGGCGAAAAATTGACAAGGGAAAGAATTTGGCAGAAAGAAATGTTATACTTCATGAGTTAGTGCCTTGAACCATTCAATCACTTTCCCTGATTGCTGGATTGTCCATTTGGTTCTAAACTCAGAAGCCGAAAGAAAAAAGTGACCAACTATCCATTCTAACTGAGCGATGGCAAAAACAAAATAGTTAAGTATTGCCATAGACTAATATAGAATCATGGACTCCCTTTCTTCTTTCCTCCTTTCCCACTGGGTGGAATTGGAGTGGGAATCCAACATCTTGTTGATCAGTGTGCTAAGATGACTGCACTGAGTCAGCAGTAGTCAGTGATGGTGCAATCTGACCAATCTGTCCTTGCAGTTCTGAGGTGGATATGTCTTATGTCTTCTGTGTTCAGGTTGGTTGGCAGGCTTCATTGAGGCTACAGTTCTAGCCTGTTGGTCTTAGCTGCTTGGGCTCTGTAATGAATGGACTGAAGGCAGGAAGAGTGGTGGTGTCTGCCATGGGCAGGTGCAATGACATGACGGTGAAACTGTGAAACTGAAGGTAGAAATGACAGAGCCTCTGTCCTGAGATGTGCAAGCACATCACAGGCTCAGCAGGGAGGTTTAGGGCAGGGAGGGCAGGAGGAGCTTGATGGGTAGGTAAGACATTCCCTGAATCTGACTCCAGTTTTAGTGATGCCACTCTACAGTTTTGTGACTTTGGGTAATTCATTTAATCTTTCATTAGCACTAAAAAATAAGGGTAATCATAATTTTCCTATAGTTTGCACCAAAAGTAGTTAAAAGGATTAGTTTATTTTGTTTGTAATTGAGATATGACTTTGTAAACTTTTAAGCACTGTTTCAATTTAAAAAATCATTAGTAATCATGAGTAATGACATTTGCATTAAATAAAATAAGTATTCAAAAGATAATGTAACCAGAGGTTTAAGAGAGATCATTCTCTGTTTAAGAGGCTGAGGGAGACTTCATGGAGAAGGTTCCATAGGAATTTGGTATTTGGAGATAAAAAGACTTCCAGGGAAGAAACCTCTGAGTTAAGGGCTAAAGGGAAGAAAATAGTGTTGAAATAATAAAATCATAGGTTTCATGGTACTTTGTGGTTTACAATAAAATTTCACAGTTTGGGAATAAAATTAATGCAATTTGGCTGTTGTATGGGGTATGCCATTGGTGCTGAAGATAAGTAAGTTTGGAGATCTGGGTTAGAACCTTATTTTGGAGGAATCTGAATAATTTCTTAAGAAACTTGCATAGAAATGGATGTTTTAGGCAGAACAAAAAGGAACAAATAGGGAATTCCAATTCTCAGCTAATACCATGGAGCACATAGTATATATTTTGAATGTCAATAGATTACATGGTTTGCAGATTTTGTCTTTTCTAAGACACTTTCTTACAACTCTGTACTTTGCACAGGCTTTAATGATGTCTTCTGAACCTGACCTTCTCATCTGCCCCTTAATGCCTGTTTGAGTAAATGTACTTCCTACCTGGATATGTTGCTTTCCATCCACTGAATGAAGAGCTTCTAGAATAACATACTGCTCTGGTCATGCATTCTTCTATTCAAAAATCTTTCAATAAATTTCCATTACTTTCTGGAAAAGTTTGAACTTCTTAGTTTGATATTCAACCAACCCAACTGCTATGTACCTTTCCAGTCCCACCTCCTATTATTCTCTGACATATGCCTTATCTTTCAAACATGTTCTCTTTTCACTGTCTTATCAAAATACAGTTTGATCATCCATGCCATTTAACCTGCCCCCCAAACTCCTTTCCCAAATGTACTTATTGTATCTATCATTCAACAATGAACTCAGACATTGGTTTTATACAAAGTCTTCCCTGGCCATCACATTTAGACAGGATGGCTCCTGCTTTTAAACCATAATTGCTAGCATTAATATGCAGCTCACCATGGGTTAGACACTCTCCTCAACCTATGAAACAGGGTTAATTACTGTTGCTATTTTATAGAAGAGAAAATGAAGGCACAGCCTTATCTTGCCTAAGACTATGTAACAAATTACTGTCCAAGTTGGGATATGAATCAAGGCTCAAGGCTCTCCAACATAACACATTCATGCTGTTAACTGCTCGGTTAGGCTACCTCTTCCAGTCTTATAATATTTGGCCCTTTCTTTTGGCACTTGGTATTTTTAATTTGATTGCTTGTAGACTTTACCTGTCTGCTCTGCCTAGAGCTAGGCCTTTAACCCTGGAGAATCCACCTGTAATAAAGTATTCCAGGTATCCTCTTTCTGACCCAAATCCTTTTAGCTTATATCCTAGTCCCTTTTTGGTCTGTGATTTTTGCTCCATCACTGCACTTGGCTAATCTTATCTGTGTCTTTTTTTTTTACATTTTGGCATTTGTACTTGCCTCTTGTACCTGATGTCAAGTTTAACTTTTGTAATTTGTTCTTTAGTTTTTTCCCTTGGATACATGTTTACATGTTTCTATCCTTGGCTTCAGCCTTCAGATCTAGGCTGATACAGACCCAATGGCTGGTTCTTCTCCCCCATCTCTTTTTAGAAGAGAGTCACCTGATGATCAGGGGCTAAATAAGGTAAATGGATTAGTATGGTGTGGAAGGGTATGTTTCTCACATATGCACTGAGACAAGTAAAAGTTCAGGCTTCCTGTTTCGTATTTATTTTCCTTGGGGCAAATTCCTCTTTGGTTATACACATTTTGGCTGCTGTTCACCGTGCATGTTTATATCTGACTCTATCTGAAGGTTCTCAACTTGGGGAGGATCTTTGGGCATCAGTTATATAAAATTCACTCATCAGTATAAGTCACAGTTCAAAGGACCCTAACCTCTGCCTAGGGTCAAACCCCCCACATACTTGTATTCCTTTATTTTTACTTTAACTCTGATGGAATGGGTACTTTGATTTGCCTTAGAAAAAAGGCTGTTTTATTTTTTCAAAGAACTAAAGCCATGCTATGAAAAATCCAAATACAGTCTTATGTAATAATGAGTTCAGGCACACATTTAACAAGTTTCAACACGTATTTAGTATTGTTTCTTATTTAATGAACAATTCCATGTCATTAGGAATTGGTAAATATTTTTTATTTATAGCTTGTAAGAGTAAGGTTCTGACATATTTATCTCTTTCAGGTTCAGTATCTTCTTGATTCTTTTATGCTTAATTCTCTTGGACTGTTATTAGGATTTCCTTTTGTATTTGAATAGGAAGAGACCTCACTGTGGGACCACCACAAGTCAATATAGCCCATTAGTGTGAATTGGGAAAAGAGACCTCAATCTCAAAACATGTAATTTCTATATGGCACAACATTGTCTTGATACAGTAAAATTACTTGCTGCCAACTATGTAGATATTTAAAGCAGCTTTTTTATAAGATTATAATGCCATCTTGAACAGGGATGTGTAGTTAATCAAAAGAGCCCAAATGGAACAGATATCGACTATGTAAATTATGACCTATAGAGTTACACAGTGCACAGCCTACACAACTGTATTCAGTGATCCTTCAAAATCACAATAACAGTAAATAGAAGACAGAACAACCTACCTTGATCATTCTCTGTAAAGTCATGGGGGCTAACAGGAGTAGAATTATAAGTATGTCAAAAGGTCAAAGATAAGATGGAAAGCCAGAATATGAATCTCAAAATTATGGGTCAAGAAGAAAATGAGAGCTGAGCATAGTACCAAAATGGAGGAGTGGGGAGTTGGAGCCAGGGGTTGGATGTACAAGCAGAATATGGGAAGTTCTGATAGGGAACATAGATATTTAAAGCAGCTTTTTACAGGATTATAATGCCATCTTGTACAGGGATGTGGAGTTAATCAAAGGAGCCAAATGGAACAGATATCAACAGTGTTCTCAAAAGTAATAATAAAAATAGCTTATGTTTATGCATTACTTCAGACTTTGTGACACTTTTAGCAGGTTGTATCTCATTTTGACATTCACAAGTACTTTTTGAGGCAAGATAACTGTAATGCATCCTAATTTTATAAATACGAATAAGTCTTCATAACTTACTCAAAGTCAGAGGGCAGATTTTCAAATCAAAATCCTGCTAAATACATGATACCTTGATATTTTTTTCTGATTAAGTTCAATCTGATTATGCTGGTTATGCTATTTCCTAGACTCCCTCTGCAAACCACCAAATTAATTTCCCTTTATTTCTGGGCACAAAATACAGACTCCATTCCCAAATTCCTAGCTGAGAGAAATCTGTGTTGACAGTGCTCTTCGCTTGTTCTCTTCCTGCCTTGATGTTAATACTCATGGGAGCCTTGGAAACCACATACTGGAGCCTCTGGCCACTTGAGTCCCATTATGGTCTGGATATATGCTGTCCCCTAAAAGCTCCTGTGTTGAGAGCCACAGCCAAAGGGACCCCAGCAAACTTCTAGCTGCCAGCAAACTTCCAGCTGATGATTGACTCACAGCAGCCCCAGCAAACTTCCAACTGCTAGCTGATTGGCTCCTCTGTGGTGATGCTCATTGGGTTGTTTCCCCGCCCTTTCAGACCACGGAGCTGCTCATTGGGGGACTTTTTTGGCTCCACCCACACGACCCAGCCAATCGGCCTCAAGAGCAGGAGGAGTGGGGGGGTTGAGAGGCTTGTGGGAAGCCGGTGGTGGCAGTTGGGCTCTGAGGGAATTCCTGAAGAGCTCGTGTGGTGCCGTGTGTGTGTGTGTGTGTGTGTGTGTGTGTGTGTGTTCTAAAAATAAAGTTCGTTTCTGCTTGATAAGTGGCTAGTGAATTTTGCCCAGCCAGACTGCGGCACTCCTGTGTTAATGAAGGAGGCAAAATGATTAGGTATGTGAGCTACAACCTAATCAGTGGCTTAATCCAGTTGATGGATTAATAATTTGAATGGAATATTGGGTAGTAACTATAGACAGGTGGGATGTGGCTAGAGGAAGTGATCATTAGGGGCATGCCTTGGGGATTATATATTTTGATCCTGATTTCTCTTCTCTCTCTCCTTTACAGCTACCATGACCCTAGCCATACCCTTCCTCCATGAGTTCTGCCTGATCTCAGGCACAGAGTAATGGAGTCAGCCAACCATGAACTGAACCTCTGAAATCATGAGTGAAAATAAACTTTTCCTCCTTTAAGTTGTTCTTGTCAGGTGTTTCGTCACAGTGATGGAAAGTTGATTAGTCTAGTCCTTGAGTAGCTACATGGACAAGAATCCATCCTCTTCCATCTAGAGTTCGTCTGTTCCTCCCAAGCTCCCCCTCCCTACCCCACTATGAATCAGCCTCCTTATATCAGAGAAAACATTCAGCATTTGAGAGGGGTGAGAGGGGAAGGGAGGGGGCATGGGGTTAGAAATGATGGTGGAATGTGATGAACATCATTATCCAAAGTACAAGTATGAAGACATGAATTGGTGTGAATATACTTTGCATACAAGCAGAGATATGAAAAAATTGTGCTCTATATGTGTAATATGAATTGTAATGCATTCTGCTGTCATATATAAAATATTAATAAAAAATAAATTAAAAGAATCCATCCTCTTCCAAAAGATAAACTTCTCTAGGGTTTATTAGGTAAAAAAATAAATTTCTATTAAGTTGAACTACTGAGCTTGGGGGTTTCATCTATTTTTTACACAACCTAGTTGTGCCTTATTAACGTATTCCCTTTACATTATTTACATTTAGACTCTGCTTTGTAAACATTTATTTTGCAGTTGCTTACCCCTTACTGAAGTGTAGATGCCAACCTTTTTCAAGATTGCTTTATACCATTATTTCCACTTACTTCCTCTTTAAACTTTCAGGTCTTTTGAAGCACATAAAATTAAGCTATAATTCTTTTGATCCCATACTAAAAAAATAATGATCTATTCCCCCCTCCATCACTTTCCCTATGTATTAAGGACTTGAGCTGTTAGTATACTAAATTTCTCACCATCACAATTTCTGTCTTCTCCAGTATCTAGATGTCAAGCATGCCATTCTTTTGTCTCATCTTTCTAGTTCACTTTCTCTAGTGTCCCTACCTCAGCAATTCTTGGACACCATTAGTACCCCCTGTCCATTGGCCTTACTACCATATAACTGGCTGTCATTCATCTTTTCCTACTTAAGATTCCTTGGTCTATTGTAAGATAATTTCCACATATACATATTCATCTCCCTTGTCCCATTTCCCCTACTGTTTTTGCCTGGCAACATTCCAACTTTCAGTCCAACTTTCTTCCTATTCCACCTCTGCTCTCAGCATAGCTAAACACAATTGAGAAACAAGCAAACAAAAAATCAACAATGTTGACTGGGGTAACTTTCATTTTATGATCACCAACCTCCACTGGGACCCCCCCTCACAACTCAGTAACCCCCCCCTTCCCCTTGCCAATTCCCTTCAGCCTCATTCAGAGCTATTATTTCAAATCTTTTTGTTCATTTTTCAAAGTTCACATAACCCCCTTTTTAAACCTTTATATGAAGACTTTCCTTATGTTTTATTGTGGGAAAGTAATTAGAAGAAAACTTTTTTCTTTCTCCATAAACCCGGCTAGCGTGCCGTGTATTCTTCCTTCTTTCTTGGTAAAATGAATAAAGTGACTTGCTCATCTGAGTCCAGCTTGTCCACTTAGCACTGGACTCCATCCCCATGCAGCTGCTGCAGCTCTTTACCTGCTGCCCACTCCACTGGGATCGGTCCCCAAGCACATTCTTACTCAGTGCTGATTCCCATCCTACAAATCCCTTCCCTGACGCCACAACCTCCTCTGAATTCTGCCCCATTCCTCTGCTCCCCTTGATAGCAAACCCCCATGTGTATATGTAGTTTCCACTTTGCCCTCTTGAAATCACACCAGCCAGCAAAAACACTCTTTCTAGGTCAGTGGTGACCTGCCTGATCCGTTCCTACTCTGTAGGTCCTTGAACCATAATTGTTTTTAGTATGGTTGATCACATCCTCCTTCTTTTAATTTTTTTTTTTTAGTTGTAGATGGACATAATACTTTTATTTACTTATTTATTTATTTTTACATGGTGCTGAGGATCAAACCAGGTGCCTCACACATGCCGGATGGGTGTGCCACCACCGAGCCACAATGCCAGCCCCACCCATGCTCTTTCTTGAAACATTTTTCTTCTTCTTCTTCTTTTTTTAACTTGGCCTCTCACCTTCCATTGCTTTCCTAATTTTCTTTCTATTTCATTGGCCCCTCCTTCTCAACTTTCTTTCCTGACTATCCCTGTTCTTCCTGACCTCAATTTTGGAGGTACTCCAAGATTCAGTGCCTGGCCCTACTCTATTTTCCTCGTGTATTCCCCCCCCCCCCCCCCCCCCCGGTCATTTCATTTCAGTCTCTTTGTAAGTGATTTCATCCAGGTTTGTAGCTTTAAGCCTGTCAGATGTGACTGACTCCAAGGGCATATATCCACCCTATCTCTTCCTCACAATCCACACATAGATACCCTAAAGCCTATGTGCCCACAAAATAGGCATCTCAATGAGCCCAGCAGCCATGGGGACTAGACACATTGCCCACTGCAGTTTTGACCTGATCTCCCAAAATTCATGTAATATTGATGAAGGAATCGGTGAACGAAAAATAACTAATATTTTATTCAGTGTTTATGTCCTGGGCACCTTTCACATAAAATCATTTAATTTTCACAGCAGATCTACTAGGTAACACATTACTTCAATCCCTGCTTTACAGAAGAGGAACTGAGGCTGAGAGACTTTGTGCTCCCTAAACAGAAATTTAAGTCCAATGGCAGAGTCAGTGTTTTGAACTGATGAATCAGGGGTTAGCAAAACTGATTCTGTAAATGGTCAATTAATATTTTCATCTTTGTGGCCCGTACTGTCTGTTACCACAGCTCATCTCTGCTCTCAACATGTGCAAACAAGCATGTATAATCTATATATGAACACACAGAGTTGTACCAATAAAACCTATTTACAAAAGGAGCTGGTGAGTCATACTTGGCCCACACATGGTAGATTGCCAACTCTGGCTAGAGACTATTTTTATCTATTGACTGGTTTAAGTGAATGATTGAAAAAATGAATCAACCTACAAAAGAATAAACAATCCCCCTTTTGTCCCCTCAGTTCTCTCATGAGCATCCACAAGACTGCTAGAGACTCGGGTCACCACCACGGGCAATAGCATCACAATCCCTCTTCAGTGCTGAATGATGAGCACATGGGATGAACCTTACAAGGTAAGCATTTCAGGGTCTGAGATGGGGCAGGTGAGCAGTGTTCTGGCTGCCTGGCACTCTACTTACATGGTTAAGAGATCTAACTCTTAAATTTCTGTTTAGGGAGCACAAAGTCTCCAGCATGGAATCCTAACCTTTCTCACCAGTGACATTATATTCTTGCTCCCTCCAGCAACACAGAAATGCTTTCTGGTTTGGGAACATGCAAGTCCTCTCTAAACTTCAGTTCTGTGTTTGTTTTGTTCCTCCTGTCTGGAAGATTTGTAACTGCTTTCCTTCAATGAACCGGCTCACTGTAAAATATTCTTCAGGAGTCTGTCCAGAGGTTGTTTTTTCTTGGAAGTTGTTCTTAACACTCCACGACCAGGGACTGTCCCTGCTCTGCATCCAATAACCTCATGTTATTTCAGTAGTAGTTTTATCACTGAGTAGAAATTGTCTTTTGCTAGTCTGTCTTCCAAAGACAGTTTTTCTTTGTGAGCTCTTTGAAGGCATGCTTCTCTCTTAGGCATTATTTTAAGTACAGCATTTAATGCTTAATATTTTAAGTACAGCATTTTAATGTCTGGCATGGAGGATTTCCTTAGAAAAACTTTGTTGAATGAATGAATGACATGCATCAGATTTTTCTTAGAAGTAGCTGAATAAACTTCATTTCTATTGTGTTTCATAAACCTTGTTCTTATCCTCCTGGTATCTCAGATGAAGACAATCATGCTCCCTGGTGCTAGCCTAGGAGAGTAGGTAAATCATTGTCTTCCAGCTGGGAATCTGTAAGTAATCATACTATAAATATATTAAAATCAGTGACTATATAGTGAAAAAAAAAACCTGACTTTGGGGTCACACCTATTGAAGTTCACAGATCATTTTTTCCCACTTTTTAACTTCTCTGGTGTTCAGTTTTCTGGTCTATAAAATGGGGATAAGAATACATGTCCTCCAAGACTGCAGCAGTATCGAAGGGGATTAGAGGTGATAGACCAGCACGATGTCTTTATCTGTAGGAGCTAATCTCCAGTGGTAGCCACAGTCATTAAGTCCTATAATGATCCTTTGATAACCACATTTGGGGGGCCACTCACAAAACAAAGAGGCTGTCTTGAATCAATTTAATTACAACACCAACTTGCACCGTAATAGCAGTAACTTCAAATCGGGCATCATTTGCACTACTGGATTTCTGATCTCTAGTTGATTTGAGGTAAATGTACAAGGCTCGAAAGTTCTCATAAGCACAAGCACACATTTTTCCACATAGGCCTTGGCCGCTTAAAAGCTTTGAGAGATTGATTACTAAGTCAGCTAATATTTTTCTTTGACAAAATAGCACTGGAATTAGTGCTGTTGTTACTTCCATCTTTTCCTTCTTAATATTGAAATTCACAAAAGGTAATTGGTTGACAGATGAGCTGACTACTTGAGAGGAGCCGGAGCAAAGACAGCCCTCTTCTGGTGGTTAGCTGTGAGGCTGGGGACAAGAGCATTGCAGGTGTTTTCCATGGCTGCCAATTTCCCTAATGTCTTGGGTGCCACAAACTGATTTTCCTCTGCCAGCACATTTAGTTTACAAGATGATTCTCGCATAAAACACTGCTGGTTACGTTTATGAGAACATATGCAAAATTAAACCACTGACCCAGTAGTCAAATAAAACTTCCCATAAATTGCTGAGCTTGTTCTTTGCTTTTCTTAAAGCAAATGAACCTTTTGTCCATTAATTTTCCAAATAAATGCTCTTGCAACAAATAAGAGTTTTATGGGTCCAGAAGGGGTGCCAGTAGTAGAACTGTGGCCTCCCAATGAGATCAAAGACTTCCCATTGCTTATTGGACATGGGATATGGCCTCTGGGGCTGGTTTTATTAACATAGGCCTGGCATCTGTGGTTGCCTTGGGACATTACTTAGTAAGTCAGGACCCTGGATAAATTGGACATAAGGTCTTACAATGATTTGGACTTCACCCACGCAGGCCTCAGGTAGAATCTGCTCCATATGGTGACTTACGCTAAATAGATAAGATGCCTTATTTGACACCAACAGGAGCCTCTGTATTTCTTTCTGGGCAGCATATATGAGGAGTACACTTGTCATTCAGCACTCTAGTAGGCTACTGGGGGGAAGAGAGAGCAGGAATGTAAAATGCATAGAACATGTTTTAAAAAGTTAATACTTTCCTGTTCACTAAGCAGATTTTTCACAGGGCTTCTAACACTTGGTAAAATCTTAAGATTTCCATTCTGATCACCATTGAATAATATTTGCATTTATCATCACCATTGTTAATCATCTAACGAGCTACTTGTGAGGTACTATGGTAGGAGTTTTGGGGGATACAAAGAAAGAAGTAGAAGACATGATCCTTGCTGGGGAATGAGAAGCCCTTCTGATCTCTGCTGACTGCGGGTAGCTTGCAGAGAGGTAATGGTGAGAAAGCTGGTTGGCTCCTTGAACTCAGATAATTTGGGATTTTGGAACTATCTCTAGGAATTCTATTTACACAGAACACACAAATCTCTTTGGATAACTCAGTGGAGAAGTGGGGTTACTTTGGCCATGGTAAGTCTGGGCTCCCAGTCCTTAATTATTCGTAAGTCTGGTATATAAAGCCAAAGTGAGAAAATATCCACAGATTAGGCATACATATGTGTTGTAGGTGCACCCATGTGTGGCCCCAGTAGGAAGTTGCATTCTGACATTTGCTATCTGGCATCAGAGCCTGCACCTGGTGGTTAAGGAAAAGCCCACTGTGAACAGTGCTGCTTGTAAGTCTCAAGTTGTCCCGGCCTTCTTTCCTACATGCAATCATCCTTGACATCTCCTACATCTTTTGCAGTAAGATGGAAGCACTTAGGTATCTTTTACAGCAGAGAACTGATGTGCTCAGGTGCAATGGGCAAAAATTTTCCAGCTTTTCTAACTTAGCTCTAACCTGACAAGATCCTCATTTGTATGTTTATTCTTTCTATCTCAGCATTATAATATTTTGTTGCACTTAATGAATTTAACCTTTGTCTACTAGATTATAAGGTTCTTTTGACCTCTGTATATACTCAGTGCCTCATAAATGCTTAGTGCAACAGAGTCCCTAGTCCTGATTCAATATCTGTGAATCAAAATTTAGGAAGCTTTCCAGACTATGTAAAAGAAGGCACCTGAGCCTTTCTTCTTTCTTTAGTGATTCTTCTTGATAAGTGACTGTTTCTACACTATGACATGCAATTACCTATCAGCATGAACTGAAGAAATAAGGAATGCAATGACTCTAAAATCATTATTGTAAGGTCTCAGAGTACATCAGTGATAGCACTGCTTTACTTTCATAGCTTAATTAATGTCAATTAATTTCTCTCTCCAGAATGCATCTCAGTTAAAAGAAGGAACTCTCAGGTGTGTTGGATGAGGGACAAATTGGATTCTTGTTAATATTTCAATTAAAAAGTTTACCTGCAGCTGAAAATCTGTATACTACATAGACCGTGATAACATACACGTTTATTATTTTCAGTATTTAGTGGATGCCTACTGTGTGCCAAATACTCTCTTGGCAGGATATCTCTTGAATGGGCTTGTAATTTACTGAAGGGATTTGACTATGAATGTAATTGAACTTGATAGGACAGAAAAAATGATTCCATTAATCAAATTGATGTATTTTTAAATTTAACTGTATGAGTCAGGATTTACACTCCTGTAGTACATTTATTATAGATAAATATTAGGAGTCTACATCTAGACTACATTGAAATAATGAATATTTTAATAAAGAAATGGTCACTTAAAAATTCACTTTAAAGTTATTTAGCTTACATGGTTTGCCCTAAATCTACCCATAATTGGAGAATATATTTAGTGTGTAGGATGTGTTTTCTTTGAAACTTGAATATTGTGTTAAATGATTACCTAATAATTCAAACAGAGCAGAACTTCCTTTAATTTTGGATATTTTTGCTGTGGTTGTTCAGCATAATTTTTTCTTTGCTCTTTTTTGTATTAATACTACAGAGACCTTTTCAATAAAAGAAGCAGGTTTTTTTTTTTTTTTCAGCTGCAAAATAGGTAAAGAAGAACTTGTAGTGAATAACAAATTTCCTTGCTATGTAATTGACCAGAAGGAGGCTCCCTACCACCTCACTTTTAGTTAGAACAGAAACCTCCAAACTTAGGTCTCCCCAGCGGCAAAGACTCTTCAGGCTGTCTCCATCCTTGATGGTGGCAGGGGTGGTGCTTTGGGATTTACTCTGCAGGAACAGAAGTTATATTTGCATTACCAGTAAGAAGCTTTCAGTAAGTGTAAAGTACCCTTCTTTCTAGCACCCATTCATATAATAGTTCATGGAACAGCAATTAATAGAAATATTGGTATAAAATTTCCTTATTACTTTTGGATATTGTATCATTCTTTGATTTCTTTTCTCTATCTCTCTCTTTTGTTTTTTTGGGGTTTTGTTTTTTTTTTTTAATTGAACCAAGGGACACTTAATGACTGAGCCACATTCACATCCCTTTTTAATTTTTATTTTGAGAAAGGGTCTCACTAAGTTGTTTAGGGCCTCGCTAAATTGCTGAAGCTGGCTTTGAACTTGTGATCCTCCTGCCTCAGCCTCCTGAGCTGCTGGGGACTATAGGTATGTGCCACCATGACTGGCTCATTCCTTAATTTTTATAGCTTTGTTTTCTGAAGATTACCTTTGAATCTCCAATACAATATTTTTAAATTAATATTTTGAAGTAAATCAATAAGGAATTTAATTTAAAATTAGATGTTCTCTCTACCTACCAATCCATATTATTTCCATGGATCTTTAAGTAAAAGACACTTCCCAAGTTTGTCACATAGAAAATCATAATTCCCTCAAATGCTTTAATGACCTTGTATTTGAGAATGAATCCACTAGTCCTTTCAGAATATTGAACAAAAACTCCCAAATCTTTGGAGAGTAAAGACGGGTGTGAGGATGTAGATATGGAGCTCAATGTATGATATCATGGAGATCATTTTGACTCAGTGAATCTTTGAGTTGTTGTTCTTTTGTTGTTCTTTGTTGTCAGGGAAGGTGGTTTATGTGGTTATTGCCAAAATAGCATTGTTGCTCTTTTGAAAAGCCTGGCCTTTTATTGATGAAGCAGAACTTATTATGAAATACCCAACTGTGACTAATTTTGGAGGAGAAGCATCTCAGATAAATTGTCTCCTGGTGTTGGAGCCGGTGAACAGCAGACCCATGATGATGAGTTCATCTGTGCTAATAGTGCCTCTGAGGGTTTACTCATAAACAGGGCACAGAGTGGTCTAGTGCTGCCCTTTAAAATTCTCCTTGGCATAAGGATTCTGGTTTGGGAGAATGGTGGTACTCAGAATAATGGCTCCCTGAAGATGTCTGCCCTAATCTCTGTACCCTGTGACTATGCTACATTAGATGGAAAAGGAGCATTGCAGAGGTAATTAAGATTACAGATATTAAACTAGGGAGATTATCATGAATGCACCCAATTTAACCACATGCCTCTTAAAAGCAGAGAACTTTGTCCATCTAGAGGAAGATGCAGCAGAAGGATAAGTCAGGAAATTAGAGTGAGAAGACTTCAATATATTACTGCTGGTGAGATCTAAGGGATCATATGAAAGGACTGGAGGGAAGCTTCCAGAGCTAATGATGACCCCTGGTTGACAGCCTGCAATAGGGACCTCAGTCCTAACCTCAAGGAACTGAATTCAGCTGATATGTGAATGAGCTTGGAACTGTTTTGCTCCCCAGAGCCTCTGTCAGAAGGTAGCCCTGCCAACACTCTGAGTTTAGCCCAGAGAGACCCCTGACAGACTTATGTCCCACAGAAACTACGCTAATAAGTGTGTACTGTTTTAAGTCACTAAGTTTGAAGTTATTTGGCAAATTACTGATAACCCTTGGGCATCAGAAAACTAAATCCCAGGAAATGTTTTGAGGGAAATGGTACTTGCATAGGATTGTTACTTCAGTCGTAGACTGTTTTGGTGGACCAAGTCTCCATGCTCAGTTTTTAACTCAGGCTTTAGTCCTGGAATAGTAACAAACAGGGTAAAAACAGAACCTTGACAAATGTATTAGTTTCCTATTGTTGTTTTAACAAATTACACACATTTCCTGCCTTAAAACAAAACAATTTTATTAACTAACACATGCAGGGCAAAAGTTTCACTGGGTAAAATCAAGGTGTGTACAGGGATACATTTCTGGAAACTGCAGGGAAGAATCTATTTCCTTCCTTATCTAGCTTCTAGAGACATCTGCTTTTCTTAAGTTGTGGCCCTTCTTTATTTTCATTTTCAAAACCAGCCCCACAATATTTTCAAACGTCTCTCATTCCTGCCTCCAAGATTCTTGTGATTACATTGTGCTTATCTGGAAAATTCTAGATAATCTTCCCATCTTGCCTTAATATAATTATACCTGCCAAGTTCCTTTTACCATTTAAGGTGACATATTCACAGGTTTCAAGGATTAAAGCATGGACATCTTTGGGAGGCTATTATTTTACCATTTACAGTGACATATTCACAGGTTTCAAGGATTGAAGCATGGACATCTTTGGGAGGCTATTATTCTCCACTATATAGTAAGTATTTGCATGTGGAATACTCACTGATTTCAAGCATGCTCCTTGGAATGAAATTGCTTACTCTAAGATAGTCCATGCAAACAGGTAGAAAGGACTCCTTGAAACAGAACCCAACTAAACACTCCACCACCAATCTACAACAAATGCCTATCATATAAGTAAGGCCACTGTCAACCTTCCAGCTAACCCAGGACCCCTGCTACCACTGCAAAAGCAGAACTACCTGCCCAACCACAGAATCGTGAGCAGTGATAAGTGATGCTTTTTATTTTAAGCTTCTAAAATTTGGCATGGTGGGTTATGTAACAAGGGATACTTGAAATAACACTGTAGTCCTATTTATAAATGAGGTAACTACCCCAAATGAATGATTTCTAATTAGAAGAATTTTTTTATCTGGTATTCAGAATTAAATCAATGACATCAGTCAAAATATGTAAAGCTCTTAGCACAAGGCATGGCGCATAGTAGAAACTCTAAGATATTGATTACCTTTTTCCAGGCATTTTTTTTTTTTTTTTTGCTAAAGAGATTCCCATCTGCTACTCCATTAAAGAGAGAGGATTCATCTGTGTCAGAGATGTATTTAATGTGGCACATAACACATAATGTATTATCTGATCATTTTGCTCAGTGGTCCATAATTTAAAGTCATAAAGCTGCGACCTGAACAATGTCTATATTTGTTCCAAAATTATCATATCTTCAGTAACATAACATCATAACTAAATTTTAGAGTAGGAAGTAGAGTCATGCAATTCATATAGTTTAATTGCACTGTCACACAAGAATCTTAGACTTTTTTCTTAGTTTGTTCGATTGCTGTAAATGACTTCTGAAAGTAATATAATTATAACTCGTAATGGTAAATGCATTCATAGAATTCATGGAGCAAGCTGAATATATAACTGTTCATTTGGAGCTGAGTTGATTACCATTTGAAAACAGTTAATGGAGTAGCTGATTAGAATACATTGCAAAAGAATCATGATTTAATTTCACATCACCTAGAAAAACTGGATGCCATGCTTGTTAATGGCAGTTTCAAGGGGCATTGAGATTGACATGTTTTCCTGAACTAAGTGATATGACTGTGCTGACTCAGTGAAAAACTTGTATTTCAAAATACATGAAGTATTTAACAATGTAACCTTACATGATTAAATTCTCCAACCGAGTATTAAAAATGTGAGTGAAGTTTCTAAGAAGGTTTAAGCTCATTTAATTAATGCAGTGAGAAATTTGGGCAGAAATCTCTTTGGGTGGTAGCTTTCAAGTTTTCATAGAAAGCTTCTTGGATGGATTATGTTCACGTTGTGTTCAGCCTGTTTTGCTTCCTCCTTGCTCTGGAATCTCCACATGGAATCCCTAGAGCTTTTTAAAAAACTCACAATTCTGTCATGTCATTTCCTCTACTAAAATAGTTTTTCATTACCTTCAAATAAAGTGCAAATCTTGCAGTCCTAGCTCATGGATCCAGCCAGGGAGAGAATGTGATCCCTGAACAGTTCTTCTCTAGGCCACTTTCAGACAAGCAGCCTGGGTCTTTCCAGCATTTCTGAAAAGCCTCTTTGAAGTGTTACTTCATCCTTTCTTGACTCCCTTCCCCATGTAACAACTTTGCTTACACTTGTGGTGTCCAAGTTTTACTCATTTGATGGTGTTGATCAAGCTATTATCACATGACTTGTTTTATTGTGTATTTCCAGTAATTGAGTGTAAGTGACCTCCTGGGAGTGCAGAGTTAGGTTCGTGTTTGAGTTTAATGCCAAGTACAGTGCCTGCGAGCTCAGTCCAGATTTGCAGAAGGAACAAGGGACATATTTGTTCAAAGTGAGAAGAATATAAAAGAACCATTATCAGTGCCTGGCATTTAATAGGCACTGGATGTATGCTTATTCATCCAACATTGTGGGTCAACACCACAATATTCATCATTGGTCATATGCTATTTCCTGCTGGCTTATCATGTGCTATTTCTAAAGGAGTGGGCTGTTTAACTGTATAGTAACATTGCATTCCAGTAATTTTCCTGGACTAAAATAGGCTGGATCTTATGAATACTAGAACTATAGTTTTTCATCTTCAAAATTTAACCATATATCTCAGGACCTCTAACATACTCCCTTTGGGGTCTGGCTGGTGTCTTACTGTAATTTAGGTCCCAGTCCAACAGTTTCTCTTCAGAGAGCATTCTAAACCACTTAACCCAAAGTCCTCCTTTCTGCAGTCTTTGGTGGGTGAAGTTCAGTAACTATAACTTTGAATAGTTTAGGGTCTTCCATTATAATCATTGCATAAATTGATCTCATTTATGTGTTTCTTTTACTGATTGACTATAGCTATCTTTCAGAAAAAAAGTGTGAGAGCAGGGCCTTTCCTGTTGTCCCATGCTTTGAATACTACCTGGCATGGAGCTGATCAATTCATGCACAAAGTGACCTTGTAGGAGAGCTTCTTTCCAACCTGACAACATGGGCCAGTATCCCTCAAGACCATCCCAGTTGTGAAACAAACACAGGTTCTCACTAGATGCATATCCAGACGCACTTGTGAGGTGCTATACTTGATGAAATTGACACATCCTGTGAAGATTTCACATCCAGTCTGTAGAAGAGATGGCTGATTTTATCATCATAATTATCACTCACTGGGTAAGAGAGGAACTGGCCAAATGATGTTGTGTCATTTACCAATTTTGGAAAGTACTGTGGAAAAACAATAGTTTCTTTCTTTCTTTTTTTCTTAATGAACATAAGAGTAATATGAAAGCATTACATTTTCACAAAAAAAATTTTCAAGGGAAATAGTCATCTTTTCTTTGAGTTTCTTGAGAGGAATTATTTCCTAGACCCCAAAAGGAAGGCAGTATGTTGTATACCCTCTAATGGTCCCTGCATGTGTTTGGATAAGAGACCTTTGTGGACCCAGACTTTCCCAAGATGAACCCAAGGTCTAGATTTGGGGAAACAGTGGTTGAGAGCATTAGGGAGCTCTATACTGTTCAAGTACACCCAATACTCAATGCCAGAGAGTGCTAAATATATTTGACCGTTTATTTTCATCCCATATAGCCTCTTTGTCTGGTTTTCAAATTCACTGAAACCTATGGGGGTCAAAACGAAAGGGTAGGCTTTTTCAGAACCTTTAATGTCACTAATTCCACTTCATTTCATAAATGAGAAAGTTTCTTTGGTTTCTTAGATGCAGAAAAATTTAGCAAATATGAGAATTACATGTTATTATCATCAAAGAGTAACATTAGAATAATAAATTCCTTAAGTAAAGGAAGTGCAGTAGAATTTAGAAATGACTTGTGTTAAGGACATGAAGTTATGACATTTAAATGATTCATATAGCTCTATGGTATTTCTACCCTGTGAATCTGGAGCCAGGCTCAGTAACAGGCTGCATTGGACTAGAATCAGCAAACAAGTCTGGCTGTCAGTCACTAAGTAATATATGGTTTCTGTATTTTTACTAATTTTGCATTCTTCTGCAATGAAATGGTGAACAATGGTTGTGATCATTGCTGGGTTTTTATATTTGTTTAGAATATGTATTAGAATTCATTTCCTAGCCATCCAAATGCTATGTTTTAGGTGCTATGTTCTCTATGTCTACAAATATAATCGCCAATATAACCATTTGTTATTCTTCAAAGGCAGATGGAGAGTAAAATAAAGCTGTTTATTTTCATTTTAATTTGACCCCATTCTAAGTTCCTAGGACTCTTACCATCACATTTGACTGAAATTCAATTTCAATGGGTCAATACACTTTGACATCTAAGAAGTTGCTATAAATTAACAATAAGCTGTTGTAAATAAATATGATCAAGGAAAAGTACCACTTAACCAATAAAGGGGCATTCCCAGCCCAAGGAGTAGAACATGGCCAATATTGTCCTGTCTTAGAATAAAAAGATAAGGTAGTATTTTTCTTGAACTCTTAAATTTCAAGAATGAAACTTACCAAAAGCCTAAAATTTTGGAGAGTCTAAGATTGTCACACAAATCATCGTCTTATCTGACTTAAGCCTGTGGCCTTTCTTATGTATAACCTTTAATCTTTATCTTCTTCTAACTAGGATGGGTGGAGGACTGATAAATAATGTGCTGCTCTTTTTCATTTTCCTAGGCTTACGGAATCAGAAGTCAAACCTACCCATTTTGTGATCTAATCAATTTTCTTTGGTTTAACACCAAGACTAATGCATCCCCTTCTTAGAACCTTCCAGCTTATCTGAACTTAGAGTTTCAGTCATTCATGTAAAGCCCTTCATGCTGGTTTCATATTGAAAACAGGTCCCAGCTGCTCGGGCTTTCTTAATCCTGCCTAGAAAGGCCTGTGACAGCGTCTTCCCCAGGGAACAGCTCCAAAGCTCTCTCTTCTAGGTGCGCCAGACTATTAACATGATTCTTCTTTAGTCACCTAAAGATCAATTATATGTTTTATATTTTGATGAGTAGACAGAGGAATATAAAAACAGTATTATATGCACAATACAGTGTATATTATGATTATGGAAAACGTTAAGTAGTATTTTTGGAACTTATTAGCATGCAGTCAGGGTTCAATAAATATTTGATGGATAAATGATTATGCAAAGAGATAAAAGTATTAAGTAACCAACACAAGGAATTCTCTAAACAACTTTAATATTTCACCACATTTTATTTTAAAAATAAGGTTGAGGGCTGGAGTTGTAGCTCACTTGCCTCGAATGTGTGAGGAACTGGGTTCAATCCTCAGCACCACATAAAATAAATAAATAAAAATAAAGATATTGTGTCTATCTACAACTAAAACATTAAAAAAATATATGGTTGAAAGCCAAGTAGTTGACACATCATGTATTTGAAAAATCCAACCAAATGACTAAGCAGTTAGGGGGTTATTTTCTATCTTCTTAAAATTATATAATCTTAGTTTGAACTGCTCCCTGAGAATTTTTAGTGCCTCTGATCTGTATTCACTGTTACAAAATCACTCAATTTCACATTTAGAAAATTTTTAAAGTAAAGAATTAACAGGACAATATTTTAATTTTATGCTTGTCCTAGCATTTCCTTCCTGAATAAAGTTATAAGCATGGACTCCATTCCTGTATTCTAGATTACATCAGTGATATACAACAATATATACTTTATCCATACTCAGAGCAGATACTTATATTCTTAAATACTTATATTCTTACTTTGAATGATGGAATTAGAATTCTGCTTTTGAAGCTTAAAGATAACATTGGAGCCGGCCATTACTAGGAGAGTGTGTGGTTGTGAGTGGAATTTATCATAGGCTCAGCATCCTGAAGCTTTAAATCTTCTGAAACAAGGACAAGCAGGCATTTTGCCAGTGCTAATTTGTTTTACTCTATTGATTCGAGCTTTATTGGGCATTCCATTGTCTCTTGTAGGAAGGATGTAAGAGAAATGCCGCAGTGAAGCTTCATTCCAGATGTTACATGTCATTCATGTCACATAGTAGGTGCACTCTTTATGCAGTGCGGGACCTAAAAGCGTCTTGTCAAAATTCTTCAGTAAAAGGTACCTCTCCCTATGTACAGATGTGGACACATGATTTGCATAATCACTCCCTGGTATAATTATATTTTAAAATTTTATAGTGTGCTTTACTACTTTAAATATATTCCTCTGTCGCTGAAAAAATATTCTCAAGTCAAGATAATCTTAAAACTTAGTCTTTTCTTTAACATCTTGAATGAATGGAGGCTCATTTTCCCTATTACTACTTATTGTCTGTCTCTAATTGCACACTTTCTTTAAGTACATCATTGAGGATTTGAAAAAAGAGAGAGCATTATATTTGTGCAGTAAAGGCATCAGAATATTTTATGTTTAAGGAAGAAAAAGAAAAATTTGAAGACAAATGCAGTGGTGATCTCATTTTTCATCCTTATTATAGGCTGACCATATAGTCACAGCATTTCCATGATCGTCTGAGCAACTGATTTACATTTCTCCTTTACTACACTTCTTGCCTTGGTTGAATGACATAAAGGGTATTTGTCCAATTCATCGCTCTCAGGAGAGTCGGCTTTCTATTTTCTCTGCAGTTAGAAATACCAAATCTTGCTTTCTTACATTAATATCATCTGCCAGCTGTCAATGCAGAGCCTTTAAATATAGTGCTCTGTAGAACATTTTGGATATGTGGTTCATAGAGTTTAGAAGAGAGTAGCTCTGTGTACCCATGAACAAAAATTCACAATTATAATTTAATGCAGCTGCTGATAATAGCTTTGTTTTATTTTAGTAAACCTTAGATGAGAAGGGAAAATAAGCTGGTTCCCCAATGTCTAACCTCTTTGTGTTTTTTAAATGGATTAAATGAGCGAGTCTGTTGGCTGGTGCACTGAATGAACAGAACAGCACGACAACTCATGCGCTGAAAAACGTGTTCTCATCATGTTGCGGGGGGACCTATGAGAATAGGTAATGCTTGTAAAAGAAAACAGGGTGTCATAAATAATGCTTATGATACACACTTTGAGAAATCTATTATTCCCTATAGTCTTCAAATGTAAATAATTCAATTCTTGTTTGAAGTGGATCACCAAGCAGGTGAAAACTTTTTAAAAGTCTTTTCCCTTTTACTTATGACTAAGATGAAGAGACGGGCTGCCTCTCCCTTTTGCTATTGGAGGCTAGGAGCTGCAGGGCAGGGTTGTCTTAGCTCCAGCTCCACTTTGGTTCTTACCCTGTATCTTCCTAATAGAAGGTTCTCTCTGGTAAACAGGGTAAAGTATACCAAAAAGTAGACCCCTCCCCCCAAAAAAGAGGAAAACTGTAGGTTTATCTCTAACTAAGCCATCAAACAAGGTTGACTCTTCCATTTTTAGCAGGTAATACATGTAGGTTAAAACTTCAGACAGCCAATACTGTGACTAAGTACTACAGAGGGTGTGGGTAGGAAGGGAAGAACAATCTAAAAATTTACTGATTTATAATGTTATCGTAAAAGGTAGGCTTCTGGATCATGCAGTGTTATAACCGGGTCACTTGTTGCAATGTAGTAATTGCATTGAAGTAACCCTGATCCCAGAGAAAGGAAGGGGCACTACTGAAATGTGAGTGAAGTAGCTGTTGGAGCCTAAGGGCCGCAGGGCAGGGTTGTCTTAGCTCCAGCTCTTTGCTGACAGGCAGGAAAATGGCAACAGTGCTGCCAGCCTTCACATGAAGCCATAACCCCCAATTTTAATATGAACTCTCCCAATTTCCCAATATTGACAATGACATAATTCAAAAAAATTTTAAATGTTAAGCCATGCAGTGCGTGTCTGTGGCTCTCTAGTTTGTCACTTTTGGGATAAGGCATGTGATATGGCCCACAAAACTATTCTTTAACCACCAACTATAAGGATACAAGGTTTTAAAGATTATAATTCAATGAATACCTGCAGAGTGTCTTGCATTTTATTTGATGTTATGGTGGCTATGGAATGAAGTATTCCAGTTATGTTTTCTGAGAGTCTATCATTTAATTGTGGAGAAGAAACAAAGCATCCATGAAACAACAAGAAGCCACAGCTCAGCATGTTCTTCATGACTTTGAGATGAGCAGACATCTTGCCTACACTTTAGCAAAAGGCCAGAATAATTTATCAAACGCTCAGTGATTTTATGTATGTCATCTTTAATGGTGTAACCTGTGAAGGTCTGGTTCATTGCACTTTTCTCCAGAAAATTTATTTGCGCGCGCGCACACACACACACACACACACACACACACACTTCCCTTTATATAGATATTAAGGGGAGGTCCTTTCTTGCTTAAATGCTACAAACTCATGTATAGAGAAGTATAGATTCATATACAGCTTTCTCAGCAAATGGGACTCAAATTTGTTTTCTTTTTTATTATTTAGAATGTCTTCTTGCTCGGATAACAAAAGAACCCCATTGAAGTGGGTTAAACTATAAGGAAATTTGCTATCTGACATCCTGATTGGTGATGGTGTGGGGGAATCCAAGGTTGTTAGACTAGGCATCTCTGTGATGTTGTCAGGCCCCATTTATTTTCACTCTATTTTATTTTATCCTCATGGGCTTTGCCCTCACGCTGGCATAAGATGTCTGCAGAAGCCCCAGCCATTGCATCTAGTGTTCAGAAGAAAAGGGAGCTGTCTCTTTCCGGGTCTTTGTCTATAGGTAAGAAACCCCTCATGGAAGCTCTCTCATAATTCCTGTCTCAGGTCTTACTGCTCAGGGTGGAATCACAGGTTGTGTTTTTACGCCAGTCACTGGAGAATGGGATGTGATTATCTGAATGGGGCTAGGCGAGTGGTTCTCAACAGGGATGTGTTGGCGCTTCAGGTGGAAGAATTCAAATATTGCTTTGTGAGACTGTTCCAGGCACCTCAGGATCTTTATCATTCTGGGACCCTGAATGAAAAATACCAGTAACACCTCTCAGTTTTAGGAAAACCTAAAACTCCACCACCCTACATATCCTAAGAACCCCCCTTCCTGTGCCTGGGGTGGGGGAGGGAGGAGCATGTGCTGTTTGGCACTCTGGGCTTCAGTCATTTTAAGGGAATTAATTGGGGGAATTGACAGCAAAGGCTATGGCATTCTCCCCTTTGTTTCCCCACTTTGACACAATTTTCTTTGTTATTCAAACCAGAAACTCAAGTGGCATCCTGGATTCATGCTTCTTCCCCACCTGAAACATCTGAGAGTGACCAGGTCTGCTATAATATACCTTAACCTTCTCTCTCTCTCTGACCACCTTGGTCATTACCACAGTCCAGGCCACCATCATTTCTCACATAATTGTTATAGGTTACTAACTAGTCTCCCTGCTTCTAGCTTTCCCCCTTATTCTCCCAACAGCTGCAAAATATGATGTTAAAATACATTCAGTATATATAACTACATTAAAAGTGATTTAGTGAATCTCTTTGAACTTAATGATTATTTATTTACTCCCCCTCCTCACTTAAACTCCCTAAGCACAGAGTTTGTGTCTTTATGATAGATTGGATTGTTTTTGAAACCAAATTCTTCCCTTGTTCTCTCTTTAAGAATCATATATCCATGTCTTTTGTCATGTGACCTTTTGGCTCCTTCCACTGAAGTAGGCAGATTTTATTTCTCGATTGTGCTGAAGTTGGTCTTGGCCATATGCCTTCCTTCGGCCACTGGAACATGGGTAGAGGTGATTGTTTCCAAATGGGCTCTTGTCAGAGTCCTCCCTGGGAAGATAGTGTTACAGAGAGCTTCTGGTCTCAGAAGGAAAGCATGTGGTATAAACCAGAGTCACTACAACCTGGACTGAAACCCAACTGTGCCCCAGATGAATCCCTAGTAATCTGAAGACCTGTAAGCAAGAAAAATATTTGTGGTTTTGAATTTGTGTTTTTTCCTTATGCAGAACTATTGCAGCAATAAATTGTCTAATTATAGTTAATGATGATTAGCAATAATTGACTAATCTTATTCAGGGCTTCAGGATAGTTCTCTGGCACACAGCAGGTATTGAATAAATATTGATTGAATACATAAAGCTATATACAGTGAAATCAATTTTGTGATAGGCAATTATGTTGGAATTTATTTGAACTGTTTCTTCCTATTAGCTCTTGAACTAGACCATGTCACATTTCTCTAAAAATGTTATCCTCTTCATCATATTGATCCTTTTGTAAAATGGGGTTCTAAAATCTTTTAAACCAAAGTTGACATTTTCAGGTTTCCAATGTCAGCGTCCATCAAATAAGGGATGTAGCTTCATTAGGGATGTGTGGAAGTCTGTGAATTGGATTGTTTTATGTTTAAACTTTTCCTTCTTGGAGCTCTTCCATTCAGCTTGTCAGTGTCTTAGCACACACTGTACAGACCAGGGCTGGCTTTGGAAGACAGCTCTATCCTTTGGTTTTAAAAATGAGAGAAGAAAGACCAAGCATACAGTCCATCTACTCACACACCATCAAGGAAGTTCTAAGCATAAACTGTGTGCCCACATCTGGGCAGATATTCAGTGGGAAGGGATATGAAATGCTGGATGTGTCCTCAGAGAACTTATAAATCTCTTGGCTGGTGAGACCAATACCAATGAACAATGCCAGACAGCTTACTTGCAAAACAAAGCAATCTTTTTTTCACTTGGGTACAGCTTTTTAATTTGTGTAATTCTCATCACACCAATGCTGATGACTTTGTTTAGCAGGGCCCACTGTGTTGATGGCTGTCTTGTAGACAGTATCAAAGGGATTTCCCTATTTAATGTTTACACTGATGAATGCAGATGGGGTTCCTTGCTTCAATGAGGCTGCTGGGAATTTTGTTCAAATGACTCTATTCAGGCATACTTATTTTCTAATTGAAGGATCAAGGGAAACTTAGCCCAAAGGAAGGAAGACAGAGGGGGCATCATAGCTGCCATCAAATATTTTATAACCTGTCATGCATTGAGATAGGAATATCAAACTGACTGTGAGGTGTTTACAGTAGGATTTGCATTGTCCAGCATGGCTTGAAGGATGTTATGAAGGGCCAACAGGAAGAATACTGTACAGCGCCCACTCATAAGATGATAATCCTTGCTCTTATTCCTTTCTGCCCTTGATTTAGATTAGACCAATGTCCTGAGTCTGGCTCCAAAGGCCCGAACTTTCTCACCCTCTGAAAGAAAGGTACCTCATCTGCTGGGATGTACGCCTCCCTGCCTTCCTGTTAGGTGTCCAAGGAAGTTATTGGAGAGCAGTGTATTCTCTAGGACAGGAAGATGTTGAGTGGACCTGCTGGAGGAGGGCAACAGAGAACCAGGGTGAAAGGTAGGGTAGATTGTTGGGGAGGTTGCCTTTCTAAAACCAGGGTGCAGGGATGGGTCCTCGGGCTGGCCTCAGCTCGGGTCACTGATGCTGCATCTTGTTCTTAGCAGTCCTTCCTGTTGTTCATGCTCTGGACACCTCCTACACCCCAGGCAGATTCTAGAATCAGGCTCAGATTGCCTGCTGACTCTCAGACCCAAAGCACCAGTGTTTTAGTCCGATGTTTTGCTGCTGTGACTAAAGGATCTGACCAGAACAACTATAGAAGAGGAAAAGTTTATTTGAGTGCTCATGGCTTCAGAGGTCTTAGTCCATAGAAGGCTGGCTCCATTTCTTAGGGCTGGGGGCAAGGCTAAACATGGTAGGAGAGTGTGGCACAGGGAAGCAGCTTACATGATGAACAGGAAGCAGAGAGTTCATTCTCCACTTGCCAGATACAAATATATACTCAAAGCCAAGCCCCAATCAATTCCCATCACCTCCAGCCAACCCTATCACTTTAGTTAATCCCATCAGTGATTATTCACTGATTAGGCTAAGGATATAACCCAATCATTTCTCCTCTAAACCTTCTTGCATTATCTAAAACATGAGCTTTTGGTGGACACCACATCTAAACCATAACAATCTGCTTCTCTTCTTCTCATCTTCCTCCCTGGGCACCACCCTGCCACTTCTGATGCACCATAATCATAAGCAATGCTCATCCCAATGGATCTGTTTATCAGAAAAAGTACAGATGCAAGAAACTTCACAAAGACTTATATATTTGTCCCCCTTTTGGGGGATATACATATTTTTCATAGTTACAAGGAATTTCTGATACTTTATTACTAAGAAGGTAAAACAAACAAGTTAAGTATTTATCTGGAACTCTAGCTCTAACTATATGAGCCATTCAGGTGCCTTGGGGAAGAACTCACCCCCAGAGAAGATAATTGAGTTATTGACATTTTTCTTAAGGATAGAAGGATAGGGCTAGGGAGAATTACCTGGGAGGCTTAACAAGATGATTTCTAAGGTCTATAATTTAATCTATCAGCTCAGATTCTGTCTCCTGGATTGTTTTGTAACTGGACCTCTACAGACTCATACTCAACCCCTTGGAGAGAGAACACAACCCACCCCCCACCCCTGCCTCCCCTGCCACCCACACCCACACACCACACACACACACACACACACACACACACACACACACACAAATCATCAACAGAAAGTATAGGAGCTATCCCATCATCACCTCTGTAGTCCATGGAAAGCAAGAGGTATCAGCATCTTTCACACCAGAGGATTCAATACAAAGGGAGAAGGTTGCAGGAGCTTTGACAGATGTGAGCAGCCGACCCTCAGAGCAGACACCAAGCTGGTGGACACAGCTGTGGACAACAAGTCACAACACCAGGAGGTGTTTGCAGAAGTAGGCTCGGCTCTGTTGCTTCCCAGCAACAAAGTCCCCTTTAGTGGGCACCCTAAACATGGCTGCTGCTTTGCAGCAGTAATCAGGAACCTAATTATATATAATCTCCTAAAGCATGAAAAGGAGAAATTGTCACATGCTACTTGGTAGCCAAGAGGACTGGTCCATGGAACCAGTGTTGTATTTGCCCAGGGATTCCTAGGACCACCTGGGAGGAATTTGAAGGTTTGGGGGTCCCTGCAAGATGCAGCAGGAGTAGAAAGAGTACTGACTTGGAGACAAGGTAGTGTGGCTTAGGAAAGGTGTGTTGAAGGTTAATTCTGTTAAGCCAAACAGCAAAGTTAGTGTCTGTGGGTGGATGAAAGAGGTTCTGATGATTAGGTCTGTTCTGGTATGAAAAAGGGCAGCCTCAAACACAGTGAGTCCTTCTATTTTTAAATTTTGTTGTATTTTATACTGGAGAAGAAATATAGAGACCTGTATAAATCCTAATTTTGGGTGTGTGATACCTGCATCAGTGTTCCAGAGCCCCGCTCTAATTAATCATTTAAACATAAACAAGATCTAAGCTTGTAATTACTCCATATTCCAGAAGTGGAAGTCTGACAAATTTCCTTTCCTTATCACAGAAGTGATTAAAAGGAAGGATGTCTGACTACCACATGGAGTGCATAATAGTCAGTATAGAGAATGGGTTCTCCAATTAAGTAAGACACTAAATAAGATGATCTCTAAAGGTTTTTTTTAAATTTCAGATTATTTGATACATATTCCAAGTGAACGAAATAACTACTTTTCAAGACTAATAGATACATTTCTCAAGAGATGTCTTTAATGAATTAGCAAAAGCCGATTAGAAAATTTTGCTTGTAAGTTTTGCTTATCATTGTAAATGTTAATTTTTCCCAGAAACATGGGTATGTGTCATATAAGAAAATGATTACAAAATCATACTATTCAGGATTTTCACAATCTACAAAATTTTGTTGTTTATTAGAGTGTCTGGTCTAACTTTGAATTTTGCGTTAACTTACCTTCATGATTGTGAAGTGAATCTTTCTGTTCTGAAAGAAAATGACAACTTTTTTTTCCTGACATTTTCTTATCATAACTACCATCTGTGACCTTTATAATATTTATCTATAACTATTTCAAACACTACCCCAAAATGTATTCATAAAAGACAATAACCATTTACTCAGCTCGTGACTGGGGGGCTCTGCAGGTTAGGCCAGGCTCTGCTCTTCTCTTCATGGAATTGTGACAGTTGCCCAGAGACTGCTTGGTCCAGGATGTCCTTAACTGGGATGGCTCTGCCTTGTACCATGAACTTGTGGTTCCCAAGAGACAAACTGAAGCCTCAGTCAAAACTCTTACAACATTACTTCTGACATATTCTGTTGTTCAGAGCAACTCACATAATCAGCCCTGATTCTAGAAGTAAAGAAATGAGTTCTTGACAGAAGCAGCTGTTAATTCCAATTAGAAAAAAAAAAATCATAGATACACAAAAGGAAAAAATTGAGGCCATTTTTTCTGTTTACAGTAGCACGTTACAGGCCATCAAATGCTCTCATATAGCCTCCTTACAATGCTCCCAAGTAACCCAAGGAGGGAAGTAACAAAGTTACAGTATTATCATTCCCTTTTTTACATTGGAGAAAATTAAGATGAGTGAGATTGGGCTGGAGATGTGGCTCAAGTGGTAGCGACGCGCTCGCCTGGCATGCGTGCGGCCCGGGTTCAATCCTCAGCACCACATACAAACAAAGATGTTGTGTCTGCTGAAAACTGAAAAATAAATATTAAAACTCTCTCTCTCTCTTAAAAAAAATGAGTGAGATTGTTTTTCAGTGGATCACACATTCTGCAAGTGGCATGAATTCCACTGGATTTTGAAAAGCATACAAGGGAGGGAAAATTTTTACTACAATCAAAGGCAAATGACTGGTTTGCAATGCTTTGCTCCCTGCAGACTCACTAAACCTTATTTAAATAGCCTTCAGGATTTTGGACATTGAACAAATGAACACAATCTTTTTCTAAATACAGTGTAACTTTCAATGCTAACCTGATGTTGTAAATCAAAAAAAAAAAAAAAGCAATAGAACTACCAAATAATCAGCCAATTTCACTTCTGGACAAATGTACAAAAGGAAGGAAATCAGTATGAGGTGATATCTGTGCTCTTGTGCTAATTACAGCATCATTTATAGTGGCCACAAATGGAAATCAACCTAAGTTCCACCAGAGCATAAATGGATAAAGAAAATGTAGTTTATATACATAGTGGAATACTGTTCAGCCTTTAAAAAGAATGGAGCCCTGTCATGTGGAACAACGGGGATGGACCTGGAGGATATTATGCGAAGTGAAATAAGCCAGGCACAGAAATGCCAGTACTGTGTGTTCACAATTGTATCCAGAATCTAACAAATTCAAACTCATAAAAGGGGAGAATGGTGTTTACCAAAGGCTGGCAGGGAAGGGGACTGGGAAGATGTTGGTTAAAGGACACAAGATTTCAGTTTGCAGGAAGAAACTAAGATGTATGGTAAACTTGGCAACCATAGTTAATAAAATGTATACTTGAAAGCTGGCAAGAGAATAAATTTCAATGTTCTCATCTCAAAGATAAAATATGTGAGGCAATGGCTATGTTAATTAGCTTGATTTAGCCATTCCACAATGTGTACATACATTAAAATGTCATGTTGCATATGAGATATATAGTTTTGCCAGTTAAAAATACCTTAGAAAAAGAAGTTTACTGGACAGAGAAGGGTGAGTCTTTTCTGGACGGATCATTCTATCTCAGTGCATTATTTCTCTACCTTTATGCCAATACTATGCTATCTTGAATATTGTGGCTTTGTAGAAAGTCTTGTAATTGAATAGTGTTAACACCAAACTTTGTTCTTTTTAAACATTATTTTAGCTTTATTTAGGTCCCTAGAATTTTCATATACACATATTGCCACAAAGAAGTCTGGCCCTTTCTAGGTGAGCAAATTTTCCTCTGTCATGACTTTGACTATTTTTTTCTCTTTGGGATTCCTGTTAGTCACACGTTAAAGCTACCTCTTTCCCACCCACCCTCCCCCCTCCTTTCTCCCCTCTTCCCTCCCACCCTCTTCCTCTTCCTGTCTTCTCTCATAGTTTGAGTTTTTAGGGATTTCATAAGTTCTAAGTGAATTTCTCAAATTTATCTTGTAGTTTACTGATTTTCTATGTTTTTAACTGACTTTGTTGTAGCTTTAAATTTGATGATTATGTTTTCACTTCCAACTAATTTTTAATATATGGATGTGTCCCTTTTACTGCAGTATCAACTCAATGTTCCCTTAAATCTTGTGGATGCATGGATTAGATATTTTCTTAAGGTTGATTTGATTCTAGTGACAAATCAATATTCATTTGAGGCATCCAAGTTCTCCTGGAAAACAAAGAAGGTGTTAGAGCTCTCTTGATTTGTCTTTTAAACTGTACACAGTACACATGGTAAGTGCTCAAGAAATACCTGTTGAGTCGATGGTGAAGCGTGAATTTTCTAAGTACTTGACTTCATTTATACTCCTCATATTTTAAGGTCTCGTGGTTTTCCATCTTCTTTTGCTTCCAGAAGGTTGCCTGTGCTTGCCAACATTTGTAGGAGTTGAGTGGGTTCTGTTAGAAATCGATATACGTCCTGTTCTCCCCAAATGTTTTGCAAAGGTCCTTTAAGTTGAGACAGAAGGAAGTAGGAGAGAACCAAACTCCAAATCAACAAAAATCTCACAGTAAACCACCATTGTGACTGGATCTGGAAGGAAGCTGGTGCTGTGTGTCACCATGGCAGGGAGACATGTCTTTGCACTATGTTATGGATTAATTGTTCCCGAATTATAAGAGCCCAGTTCTTGCCTGCTTTGATTCTGTTTGTGTTAGAAGGAAACCATGGAGCCTTTCAGTGTTGGTCCTGCACTCAGTCTGGAACAGCAGGAAAGAGGAAGTCTACCCAAGGCCATGTTTCCTGCCCTTGCCTCTGATTGTTTTCTCTGGTTAATAAGTGTTGGTTGGAGTATCCTCTTACATATTGCCTAGGACTTTGATTCCCACTGAACCTTTCCATTTATTTTCTCTCTCTCTCTCTCTCTCTCTCTCTCTCTCTCTCTCTCTTTTTACATTTCTTGTATAGAGAGATGGAACTCTTTTCCTCTGTTCAGGGGTGCTGGGGCAGCATTTCTCATTTGGGTATTCCATTCGTGACTTCAGTGGGAATTTGGAAGGAAAGCTAGACTAATGTGCTCTTGGTAACCATTTCCGCCCAAAGTAACCTAGATTCTAAATTACCTAGTCCAGCATAATTATCATTTAATACCTTGGAATGATGCCTCAATTTTCAGTTTCCTTTGGGCCTCCTGTTATTCCAGAATGACTGAGAGAAGAGTTTACCTGTGCTCCAGATCTAAAAAGTACCATTTCCCTAATGGTTGGTTCCATGTTTTTAACCGAGTATTATCCTGGTTCATACCTTGAAATGTCTCCTACCAACAGTTTTTTTTTTTTTTTTTTTTTTTTTTTTTTTTTACAAACTATTATTTTATTTCTGAAAACACAGATGTGGGTGAATCAATGACCTCTGCCACAGAGATGTAAACTTAGTGACACTTGTGTGACCTGTTGGGAGAGGAAATCCCATCCTTTGCAAGGTTCCTTTAGTCAAGAAATATTGAATGTCAGCATGTTGGAGTTCTAGCTGTTTTTCTGACTTTTTTGGTCCCAGTGCATCTGTGACTGAGGCAGTAGGAGGAGTATCAGCAAAAAAAATTACTGTGTTTTGCATAGAGGGAAAATGTTTTATGTGACTTCATCATAGAGAACAATGGAGTGGTCAACTTATAATTTTTTTTTCTACTTAGAAAAGGTTTTGTTTTTTATGCTGTAGACAATTGCTTTGCCCATCAGAGGGTTTCCTGAAAGAATGTTAATTTTATTATCAGGTTCGAAGACCAACAAATGTAAGTAATTAGAATTTAAGCTTGGCAATTTAATCACTTGACAGCTAAAGAAGATTGCATATTGCAGGGAGACCAATATATCTATTTTATGTGGCAAACGGTGGTCTTATTCACAATGATTCACTTACCTGCTGTTTTGTATGAACGATCTTTGTCAAATTGATGGGTGACACAAGCTGTTCCACTGACCCTGAAGATTTATGGTTGTTGTATCACAATATTTAGTGGCAACCTTTGTGCTTTATATACACAAAATTTCATGCAGTAAAACAAAGACCAATTAATAAATATTTGTTGAACCCCTGATTTATGTTCAGTGCCTTGCTGGACTCTAGATGATACAAAAATTAATAAAATATGGTATTTACAGGAAAGTTAGAGAAGAAATAATTTAGTCTGAGTAATTTTATTTGTTTCAACACATTTTAATACATTAAATTCAGCTATGTTGGAATTCTCATTATCTAGGACTTTAAAAAAGTCTCTAGCCTTTCTGTCTGGATAGACTTTAAAAAAAAATACAAAGAATTGGACATTTGAGTTTAACAAATAAATACAACTGATTTTACTTATGACCTAGACCTTATTATTTCAGTAGTGAATTGATGATGGTACTAGATAAATAATTCCAATTCTGAAGTAGATTCTATTTCAGTGAGTGAAAACAACAAGTAAATCCATAATTATAGTATGATAATTAGTTTAGTACAGGTCTACAAATATTTCTCTATGGGCAGGTCACTTGACTTAGTTTAGATTATTTGGGAAGGTTTCTCAGATGCAGGAATAGTTGAGCTATATACTCAAAGTCAGGAAAGCTTGCTGAAGATTCCCACAGGTGCCACTCACTTTTATGCCACAGGCAGTGAGCATCCTCTAGTGTTTCCTGTCTTAATAGCAATCACCCAAGTCCTGCAGGCCTCTTTAAGACCTGGCAGCTGTTGCCCCAGCAGGCTCCTCCACTTCAAAGCCAGACTCTCTCATCTCCCATTGACTTTTCATTTCGCACAATCTGCTTGCATCTACCGCACTTCTCTGATTGGTTGTTGGTAAGACCATCAAGGACCAAGAGTCTTCAAAGGACAATATTCAGTTCCTAGCCACTCTAACTTTCTTTAGTTTTTGGTATGTTTTATCACCTCCTCCTTCTTGGTGCTTTCTCCCTTGTCCTCTACAAAACTAAAATTTCCTGGTTTTCCTATCATGTTTTTGTTATTTCTAATTTTCCTTCAGAGTTTTCTCTTTATCTCTCATCTTTAAATGCTGAAACTCCTTTGACTACACATGGGGACCCTCTTTTCTCATCTTCATGGGCAATTTCATTCTACCCTGACATATCATGTGTGTGTTTAAGACTATATCCCAGACTTCTCTCCCTAGGCCCTCACATAAGTGTCCACGTACTCATTTGATGTCCCCTTTGAATGTCCTATAAGAACCTCAAACTATTTAAAACTCAACACATGTGCTCCTTCTTGAAATCTTTTCTTTCTACAGGATTTTTGATTAAATAAATGTGCCATACTTTCATTTTCTCAAATGTAAATTCTGGGATTCACTCTCAATATCTCCTTCTTCCTTACTCCACAAAAATCAAATATCAAGTCTTAAGGATTTGGGGTCTCAAATATATTTTGAACCTACCCTCTACTTCCTACTTCTGTAGACTCTACCTTTAATTTGTTTTTCTGCTGAACTTCCACAATAGTCTGCTGAACTGTGACTCCCCCTACTCTTGCCCCAGTGAAATCCATTGTCCTCACAGAGGAAGTGCTTCATTGCACTCCTCTTGCTTACACCGTCTGGGTATGCTCCTAGTCTTGATCTTTCTATGGTGCCAAAATATCCAGGTAAAAGCTAAATCTTCTTATCAATTTTTTTAAATACACAAAACCAGCAAATGGTTAGATTGAGCTTTGGAGGAACTTTCTTTGAAATCTCGTTTTGGCAATGCCAACGAGTCTTTGCCATGTGGTCTCATGCCTTTCATTATTATTTCTTCTGCCAGATCCTCCCTCTTCTTTGCTTGGCATCTTTCCCCCAGGAAGTGTTCTATAACATGTGGCAAAGTTTCTGACAGTTTGCTTTCAAATAACTCTGCAATTTTTTTTTAAATCAACATCTCTTACAGTTATTGGATACTTTATATTGAGGTTCATTCTAACTGATTAAGTACAGAATCCTCACAACAGCTCTATAAATCAGGTACAGTTATTATTCCTGATGAGGAAATCAAGGCATCAGGAATTTAAGGAACCTGTAAGTACATGGTGGAGTTAGAATTTGAACATAGGTCCTTTTACTGCTTGTGTGTGTGCTAACTTCTGTTCTCTGACATGATTCATTGCAGGGTCTGTAATCACCATTACACTGGATGCATGCAGAAACATGTAGGAACTGTGTCTTATTCACTACTGTATTCTTATCATCTACCATAATGCCTGGCAAGTAGAAGCACTCTGTAAATAGTTGTTGAAACAAACTGAATTGGCCATCTTGTTGGGTCCCATTTCTCTTCTTGGCTTAGAGTTCAGTGGGTATTTAGTGATAATGGAATTTATAGTTATTATGGACTATATGTGATAGAAGAAACCCCAGCATCCAAAGATTACAGTTCCATGTGAAACATTATCCATTTGGCTCTGTTTGCTTGATTGTGTTCAGAGGTCTGTGATTAATCTCTTTGCTCATCTCTCAGGCGGCCTTAAGCTAATGTTACAAGGACTTTAAAGCAATCATCTTTGGCAGAGGAGTTCTTAGCTGGTCATCTTCCTACTATAAGAGATACTTGTCATGATAAATCTCAGAACAGAGGGAAGAAGTTATCACATTTCTTTGCTTTCTAATATATATGAAAGGAAATTGATGTTTCAAACAGATCATTCTATGTCATACATTTTTTTGTTTGTTATTAGAATTTCAGCTGTACCTAAAATTTTCTAGTCTTCTAGATAGATTGAGAAAATTAATAGTGATAGGAATTTTAATGCTTGTAATTATTTTTTTTCCTCCTCCTCCTCCTTCTTCTTTTTTAGTTGTATGTAGACAGACAGTATGCCTTTATTTTATTTGTTTATTTTTATGTGGTTCTAAGGATCAAACCCAGTGCCTCACACATGCTAGCAAGTGCTCTGTTACCGAGCCCCAGACCCAGCATGCTTGTAATGATTAATGATTTAATATTACTTCCTGGAAATTATAAACTTTTACATACTTGCAGCAATGCAGAAATAGACTTCCCTCCCACCATCCCCCCAGTGATAGAACAAGAGCCACAGATGGGAAGAGATTCCAGAGTTTTCTTTTTACCCCAGAGGGGGGGAAAAAAAGATTTAGGTGCAGAAAATACCCATTGTGATGTACTTTGGGTCAAGTCAAGGCTCTAACAGGCACAGTAATTTACAGTAGTCGGAGAGTTTCATTCTGATGCCAATGCGCTTGCAGTCCCATGACATCAGAAATGGTTTGTCCACATACCAGTATGTTCAGCAAAGCCACTTGCTTCCCTACCCTTTTATCTTATGCATGTAGGAATGGTCAACTGTGAGCTGAGAAAAGAAAGAAGATTTTTAAAACTGCATTCGATTTTGTTAACTTTAATTTATGAAAAAAGAGATTATGTTTAATTGGAAAAAGAGAGACTTACTTTTGGAATAGTAGTTCAGTGCGAAAAATAAAAAGTTGACTCCATGCAGTTTTGTCAGTAACAAAAGTGAGTATCAAAAAACTGCAACACAGTTGTTTTCCTTGATTTATTCCTCTATTTAGGCAGTGTGGCATGAACCTCAGAAAGAAACCAGCGTGACAATATTATTTAAGTACTATTGAAAGACCTCATGCCACTTTTCAAGCAGCATGTAAAACTAAGGCCTGACCTTTTCATACTCATTAGAATTTGCTATATCTCTTTATGCAATGCTGGGACTTCTATTTCTGCCATTGTGGGCCAAATGGCCAAGCAATCCCCCTGTAGTTTCTTCTCACTTCTGTTACTGCTATGCTGTTATATTTGGTGAACAAAGTGACCAAATTTCAAAAATATCCAAGTGGCAGGCACATGAAGCAGTACTCCTTTTCTCAGGAGGAAGCTTCAACAGAACCTCAAATTGAGGATGACTGATGAGTAACTGTATAATGTAGTTGAAAATGCCTATGGCCACATCAGTTAGAATGAGGGTTTGGCTCTGAAACAAATCCCAAAATTACAATGGCTTTTAAAAAGTCAGAAGTGTGTTTATTTTATAAAAGATAGTTCCAAGGTAAGCAGACCAGGGTGATAGGTTGCACTTCCTCCAGGACCCACACTCCTTCCACATAGTTGCTCTGCCATTCCTAACTTGTACCTTCCATCTCTAAAACAGTGGTTGCTACTCCCATGAACATGCCTGCCTTCTAGCTAGCAGGAAGAAGAGAAGGTCAACTGGGAAGAATGTTTCTTTCCATTCTATCATGACAGGGATGTTCTACCTGCCATTTTCACTCATATTTCACAGGCCAGAACTTGGTTATATAAACGAATCTAATGGCAAGGAAATTTGGGGATTTAGTAGTATTTGGTTCAGTGGCCATGTGCCTAACTAGAATCAGGGATTTTGCAATTGAAGAAAAAAATGAAAGTATGGATTTTTGGAGACAACTGATAATGCTATCATCACTGCTGGTAAAAATTGAGGAAATAGAGAAATAAGGTGACAGAGATAAGTAGATGATTACCCTTTATCCCTAGCAACCTGTAACTATATAAGATACGAGACCAACTATGATTAGCTAAATTTGGAGAAATATTTGTTAGCTGGGCATCAGGTAGACTATGGAATTAATGAAAAGAAAGGAGAGCCAGGTACATATCAAAATCACACTGAGGAATGGTTTGCTTATAATAATGCCAGTGGCAATACCAGCACCAGGCTCTCAGATTCTTGATTCAATTGCCAACATTATCATGGGATACTAGGTTCTGGATACTGCCAAAACTGGGAAGAAATCATAAACTGTCTCTACTTCCTTGAATTCTCATGCTAGACTCAAAATTATATGTAGGTACACCATATTTATTGAGTTGTGAGGTGGGGGATTGGAGGCTGGGAGCACAATATATTAGGCTTTGGCAAGGGGAGGTGGTACTTTGTCTCCCAAAGTCTGACTTACACAATGGTGGACCAAAAACATGGGGACAGGATCATTTTCTGAGCAGCTACTTAAAAAAAATGCCAGATTGTGCATTATAATGATCAGTGTATTTTTTAAGTTGGAAAAAAAATAGCCTGGGTCCTTAAATGTGTGATTTTGGACTTAGAAAATCTTGGGTTCTAATTATTGCTTTATAAAATGGGGATGTCAATAATGCTTACTTCTCAGGGTTTTGTGGTCAATACATATAAAATTGGTGCTTAATAAATTGAGGTAAAGGGAAAGATATATGCTATAACTTTTAAGTATAGTTTAAGAATTTCATATACATTCTTCCTATCTAGTCAGCCTTAATATTATCTATCCATCCATATAATTAAACTGTTAGTCATTATTTTAATTCAGGTGGTCAATAAATGCATGTTGATATTCTATAATTAATTTGTTATCTTGTAATATGCAAGATTGACAATGAGACAAATTCGTTGCTCACTCTATATCAACTGGGTGTAAATACTGTGTACCATGTTTTACTATGAATTGAAGACAGAATTTTGTCCCTGCAATCTATATGTACAAGGACTAAAAGTTCAAACACAGTCCTATAATAGTCTTCCAAAGATTTTATTAGGTGAATAGCTTTTGTTTCCCTCTCTGACTTGAATTCTCTGTCTTTACATTTTCCCTGAATATACAAGCCTTCAAAACTATTATTTCCACCAACCACTTTAAACTTTCATCTCTCTAAAAAAAATCTTAGGTGGCATTAGGAAAAATGACAAAGGCAGACTTAAGTCCCTCTGTAGGCTGCCAGAAATACAGGTTGGATGCTGTTTAACACCTGGGAAATTCGTTAAGACCATATGGACTGTCAAAAGTTTGGTGTACTGGAGAAGAAAACTCCCTGCAGTGACAGCATTGAATTAAAAAAAAAAAATCACTGTAAACAATGGCTCTAGGGGATTACTCTGATCATTCAAAAAGCTGCAAGTTCTGCTGTTAACAGAGAAATTCTAAACTAAATTATATATTCATTGGTGGAACAGGCAACCAGAGAAAGACAGAACTGGAAGGCGTTCTTGGGCCAAATAAGATCAATGTCCTTTTCCATAGCCTTAGTTCTTATGGGACTTGGACTTACATATATTTTGTGTCATAATAAAACATAAAAGGGGTGGAGTCAAGGTGGTGAAATAAAAATTAGCTTTTTTACTTCTTATTAGTATTCGAAAGCAAGATGATCATTTGTTAAAACTTCTGTATTAGTAAAATTAACACGAATGACCTAAATTACGAGAATTAGTTAAAAATTCAAAAAAGAGTTTTAGAACCAGAATTTGTACCCTAATATTTGAATAATCACTTCTGAGCTTTATAAACAAGTGTAAGCTCTATGATTTTTCCTTTTATATTTCCAAGGTAAAATTAATTTCATTTTCTTTAGATTCATTAAATAAGACTCACAAACTGATGGGGGGAGGGTACCTATTTCCTGGCCTGTTTATCTTTCTCTCTTCCCAAGTTCTGAATGATGTTACTAAAAGATTGTAAAGTAAGTCTGCTTTTGTTAAGTATCCGAGATTTATAAATGTATTGTAATGCCATATTTTAGTCAAGTAAACCTAAAATAGATACCTTTTCTCTGCCATCAAAGAGTAAGCAGAAAAAACTGATGAGAAATTTGTAAAGTGAAAGAAAAGCGGTAATTATAAAATGAAGAAAGTTAACCTATATTACTTGTTTTAAAAAGATTTAGAAAAATACTTGATTTATAATTATACCCAGACTCTAACTTTGGATTTAAAGGAGCTATGGCGTATGTGTGTATGGGTGAGTATGTGTGTGTGCATGTGTGTATGTTCCTGTGTGTGCTGTTAAAGCAATAAGTGCACTGTTACTTTAGTGAAGTAACCAACGTCTCATCCTCCTCTTTATTCTCACCACAGAGAGTAATAGAATTTTTTCAAATTCTAAATAATGTTGATCCCTGGTAGGACAGTGTTCCTATGAGGAGTTCAGCATGAGACAGTGTATTTTTCAAATTATTTTCTTTTTCCAAATATAAAAATAGTATAGTTTAGTCATTCAAAATGATAAATAGTACATTTAATTTGCAAAATATTTTAATTTGCAAAAAGTAAAGAGGGAAATAAATGTCTCAGTACATTTGTCACTCAGAGTTAATTACACTATTCATATTTTAGTTCATTGCATTTCAATCTCTTTTCCCTCCTTTGTGTATATATAATGGTGCAGAACACCCAGTACGATGATGTCCATGAAAAAACTCAGAAGATGTAAAATATTACTCAGAAAAGAAAAATGTGTTATAGAGAACTATATGTACAAATTACTCCAAATTACTTGTAATGTTTAGTGATCATTAATGAGCAGCAGCTCTTTATTTACACATAATTGACAGTGTTCTTTTCATTAGGCATTCCTCTCTTATTTATTTGTTTGAATATACACACGGGATAATTCTTTATGGGCCCCAATGTTTAGATTTGTCTTTTAAAATTCGTTAGATTTGGAATAGAACATGTCCTGTATTTAGAAAACAAGGAGATCACCTCAAAATTATTAGATAAAGACAGAGAATCAGCTGATGTCATGGCATCTACTTCAAAAGCCTGGAATGCCTAAGGAGGGGTTCATAATGTGTCCAGAGTAGAGATGGCAGGTGTTCAAGGTGAGTTTTGAATTCATATTTGAATTCATATTGCCTGTATCAGCAGCATCTCAGCACAGATTTTGTAATTATGTGTTTTCATTTGATGGTAGAAGATGTTCTAAACCAAGCTCTACCTCTGCAGATTTGCAAGATGCAGAACTATCACAGTTCCAGTCATCCTTATTTGGTGGTCAGGTAGACATCTGGTAACAGCTACAGAGTGAAAATTCCTCATAGGTCTGGCCTTAGAATTTAGGTAGCACGTGGAGCTAATCTCTTGTTCAGTTTTCTTATCTTACCCTGACATTGATCTTACAAAAATGGTTATCTCAAGATAGGTAATTTCATGGATAATTCTTCACTCTGAACTAAAAACAAATTATAGTCCCAGACTGGAATTATGTACAATTGGTATTTATGGGGTTTTTGGGTTTTTTTTTTTATCTTTAGGTGAAAAATCACCATGACTTAGGGATATTATTATTAATTTATTTTTTTGTATCAGGTATTGAACCCAGGGGTGGTCGACCACTGAGTCACATCCCCAACCCTTTTTATTTTAAGGCAGGGTCTCACTAAGCGGTTTAGGGCCTCACTAAATTGCTGAGGCTAGCCTTGAATTTGCGATCCTCCTGCCTCAGCCTCCTGAGCTGCTGAGCTTACAGGCATGTGCCATCACACCTGGCTATTTTTTTATTATTATTATTATTATTATTATTATTATTATTATTATTATAATACAATGGCCAGAGAAGTCTCATCACAGCACAGCCTATGAACTTCTTCCTAGGGTACTTTAAAAGAGTTGAGTGGAAATGGATGTAATTGTCTGGCCAAGGTTATACAGTACCCCTTCAGTTTAGTTTTCCTTTGGAGTGAGGATGCTGATAACTAACCAGAAAAATCACCCACAGTAGCTGTTGAGTTCCTTACTGTTTTCATCTCTGTGATAGGAAGACTATATAATAATCATAGGATGGGACACCTATCAGCTTGAGGAATTAAAGCCATAACTCATGACCCAAAAGGAGAATAGATTAGATTTGGAATAGAACATGTCCTGTATTTAGAATACAAGGGGAATAGATGAAACATTAAAATGTGGAATTTATGATATGTGGAATAGGAGATCACTAGAGTAAATATTCATTATGGATCCAGATATTAAGGGCAGGTTTATGGTTAAGGTAGAGACTAAGCTGGGCCTGGAAGAAAGGGAAGATTTGGATAAGGCAGAGAGAAAAGCAAAGATAATTTTACTGGACAAATGGGCAGAACAGTGTTAGATTATGGAAAACTTAATTTCCAAAGGAATTTGAACTTGGTTTTATAACTCTAGGATGTTAAGTTTCAACCTGCATGTTAACTCTGTGGTTAGGTGGTGCTATGCTGAGGAAGATTCTAAGATGCTGTGCGTAGTGATGTCTGCCATGGACACGGAAGGGGCAGGTTGACATAAATGCTACATTACTGTCCAGGATCTGGTAGACAACTTAGCAGTGGACATTTGTTTTATCTTGTTTTGTTTAAAACCAGGTCACCTTGAAATATGTACAACAGTATACATTCACAAATATTTTATTTCTATAGTATTTAAAATGTAAAAAATGAATACATGGACATTCATTGATGAAAACACTGTTGAAATGATACTTGAAGATCAAGATTGCTATTTCTTCACTAAATATAGGAAAATTCATTTTAAAACAATAATTATTTTTCCCCTAGGAAATAGTTTTTTTCTTCCTGGGAGATAGTTTAAATTCGATTACTTTTTACTTTCATCATGCGGGAAGAAGGGATTTTTTTCCTAAACTTTATTAACACTAATATTTTTGTATCTATAATTTAAAAATATTAAGTGCTATTTCAGCTTATTTAATTAGTAGAGTGATCATTTGTGAAAAGTTATTTTTCCTTTTCCCTAACAGTGTATTTATTATAATGTCTAACTGTTCATTGGTGATAGGTAGAAATTTGATTTTTCTATATTGAACTTGTATTCTGTATCCTTGCTAAGCTTTCTTGAGAGTCTACTTTCTTTATTCCTTTGGAATTTTCCACACAGACTGTTTTAGTCAATTTTTTTGTTGCCGTAACCAAAATATCTGGCAAGAACAACATGGAGGAGGGAAAGTTTATCAGGCCTGACAATTTCAGAGGTTCAGTCCATAGATGGCTGACTCCATCCATAACTCTGGGCTCAAAGTGAGGCAGAACATCATGATAGAAGAGCAGAGGAAGACAGCAGCTAAGGACATGGCTGCCAGGAAGCAGAGAGAGTTCTGCTCTCCAGGGACGAAATATAAACCCCAAAGGCATGCCCCAGTGACGTGCCTTCTCCAGTTCATCCTACCTGCCTAGAGTTACCACCCTGTTAATCCATACTAATGGATTAATCCACTGACTAGCTAAAGACTCTTATAGTTCAATCATTTTACTTTTGAGCATTCTTGCCTTGTTGAACACAAGAGCTTTAGAGGGGATACCTCCTATCTAAACTATAACACAATCTTTTTTTTTTTTTATTTGCACATAGAGACAGCTTTATTGCTTCTTTTCCAATCTGCATGCTCTTTATCTCTTTTCCTTGACATACTACATTGCCTAGAACTTCTAATATGATGCTCTATAGGAGAACTGGAAGTGAATGTGCTAGTCTGGTTCCCAGGCTAAGAGGAAAAGCATTCTTTCACCATTAAATATGATGCCAGCCATACTGTTGCTCACTTTCTGCCTACTTGTTCTATCACTTATTGAGAGGGCATTGTTGAAATATTTAGCTATAATTGTAGATTTATCGATTTTTCCTTGCATTTCTATTGTTTTTTTTCTGCATACATGTTGAGGCATTCTTGTTAGGTACATTCTCATTTAGGATAGTTATGTCTTCTTATGAATTGACCTCTTTTTCATAACCCCTTTATCTTCATCCCTGGTAATATCCTCGTTTTAAAATCTGCTTTACCTTATATAGAGCCTTCTCCAGGTTTATTTTGTGTATCTTCCTACTTTTAATATCCTTTTACTTTTTTACTTATATACCCATCCCTATTTAAGATTAGTCTTACAATAAGTTCTTGTTTTTTAATCCAATCTAACAGGCTATTTTAATTAATGTGTTTAGGTCATTTGTATCTATTATTTTATTAATATAGTTAGGTAAAAATCTATTATGTTGCCAATGGCTTTCTATTTGTTCTATTTCTGCCCCATTAAAAGATAGTTTTTATGTTTCCATTTAATCTCCAATATTGGATTTATTTTAATATCTCTTTCAAAGATTTTTCTTGATTTCTTGGAGTTTTAAAATATACCTCTTTAATTAATCACAGCTTACCTTCAAATAATATTTTATTATTTCCTATAGAGTATAAGGGTCTTATGGCAATATACTCTCAGTGCCTTGTGGGTTTCAGTACATGGATCTATTATCACAAATTTTACTTTTACATATTATTAATAAACACACATAAAACATTGGTTTATTATTGCTTTAATCAGTCATTATCCAGAGTTAGTTAAAATGAACAAAATCATTACATATTTGCATGCACTTATTTGATTTCTATAGCTCTGACTTTCATTGTGTAGATCTGATTCCAGTGTCATTCCTTTTATTATTTATTTATTTGTATAGCTGTGGATATTGAACTCAGAGCCTTGTGCATGCAAGGCAAGCACTCTACCAGCTGAGCTATATCCCCAGCCCTCCTTTTATTTTCTTCTAGAAGAAATTCCTTGAATTTTTTTCTATTGAATGTGTATTCTTTCTGTTTTTCTTTGTCTTAAAATTTCTTCTCCTACAGTTTTTTAACTGGGTTTAGATTCTGGATTGATAGTAATTTTATGGCTAGCACCTTAAAATTATTGTCCTGTTTTTTTGTTTTTGACTTAATTTCTGATTCAGTCTGCTATAATTCTTACCTTTGTTACTGTGTGTAAGATTGTTTGCTTTTCTCTGATCACCTTTAGGAGTTTGGTTTTCAGTGGTTTGAAGATAATATATTGAGTCATTTTAAATGGAATTATTCTGCTTAGAGTTCTCTGAGCTTCATGAATCTTATGTTTCATGTCTTTCATTAATTTGGAAAAATTCTTAACCATTATTTCTTCTACTATTTTTTTTCTGCTTTCCTCTATCCCTTCTTCAGAGATTATAATTTCATAAATTTTAGACTGTTTTATATTATACTACAATTCCTGGATTCTGTGGGTGTTTTCCCCCCTCTTTGTGTTCTTGTTTGGATAATTTCTATTGACTTATCTCAAAATTCACTGATAGTTTCCTCAGCTGCTTCAAGAATACTCATTACCCACTAAAGCCATATTCATCTCCGCTACCATAGTTTTCATTTCCAGCATTTACATTTCACTGTTTTATGATTTTTCATCTCTCTGCTCAAATTTCTCAATTGTTTATATTATCCTCTCTTTTCCTATAGCCTCTTAACATTCATATTTTCAACTCTTGATAATGGCAACATCAGGATCATGTTTGAATTTGGTTATATTAATTGCTTTGTCCTTTGACGACTTGTTATATTTTTCTTTTGTTTGAATATTGTATATTTGGTTTGAATGTTGGACATTTAATGTAGAACAGTAAAGACTGAAATTAATATCATTTTACTTGGAAATGCCCAACTTTTCTTTAAAGGCCTAGGTTTTAAAATGGAAGTGGAAATATTGAGTCAGGAGTTGAGCTGGGTGTGGTTTTGTTATAACTGTAACCCTCGCTCATCACAGATTTCATACCCTCTCTGCCTTTCTTTGTTCACAGTGTGGGGGATGGAACCCAGGGCTGCAAACATAGGAGCAGTCTCTACATCCCAGCTCACATCACAGGTTTTAAATTCCTTGTCCTTAGAGTGGCAGCCAGTTTGTTGGAGAATTTTTATTAATATCAGATCCACGTTCAGCTTTAGCTTTTCCTTTTGTGCTGCTGTCTCAGACAGGGCCTTTTTCTAAGCTTTTGTCCCTCTCCCAAAAGTATAGATGTATACTACCATGACTTGTCAATCAATGCTTGCTAGCTTATATTGGATGGCAGGGGGTGGGACATTCTCTATTGTACTAGTGCAGCCTCAATCATAGGTGAATACTATGTCCTTAAGCGTTGGGATGGACCATTTTCATGATTCTTGTACTTCCTCTGCTTTGGGAGACCATTAATCATCTAATCTCAGGACAGCTTCCTGCCCTTCCCAGAGAAGAAAGTCTTTAGTTTTTCTATTTCCTTTCTTCAGCTGCAATAGCTCTTACTTTTCACCCAAAAGCAAAAGGGTTGGCTGTGTCTTCCCTTGGCAGTTTATGGGTTTTGTTGCTTAGGGAAAATTGAGAGAAGCATGCAGGTGGAGCTTTGTGATTTTTGCTCCAGTGGATGACAGCACCCTCCCTCAAGCTTCTTTACAAGAAAGCCTTTCTACTATCTTTTTTTTGAAGATAACTTACCTGAGTATCAGGTTTTTAAAATATTTTAATTGTCAATGCATCTTTTATTTTATTTATATGCAGTGCTGGGGATCGAACTCAGGGGCTCACACATGCTAAACAAGCGCTCTACCACTGAGCCACTACTCCATCCCCTATACTAACTCTTTACTTGCCTCAAATTATTCTTATGTATCCCTCTAAGGTCCATGCAGAAGAGCTTGTGAGTGGGTATAAATTCTCTTTTCGTTTGTACTCCCAGGGCTTCTATTTTCTTACATTAGGTAACTCTTGACTTTGAGCAATTTGTTAACAATTTTGTTGGATTTCTTCTAATCATACATGTTGCCCAGTGTCTTCACCAGGTGAGCAAGGATTTGTACTTCTTATTTCCTTCCTTTCTTTAAATTTCTTTATTCATTTGTTTCCCTGAGTTTTCAAATATCTGATGTAGGTTGTGATTTTCAGATAATTTCACTGTTTGTTTGTTTTTTTTGACTGAGGGAGCAGCATACTTTCCAGATTTATGAATTCGAAATAGAAGCCTGAATTCAATTCATTTTGAATTATTATTATATAAGAAAGATCTTGATAGATTACTACAGCTTTAGAGAGGTTTCATTTTGTTAAGTCATGCCAGTATTGATTTAAACATTGTTTACTTTTACATAATAGGTGACATAATATATTATAATAAATAAATATAATATATACATATTATGTATGTACTATCATACATAATAAGAATATAAGCATGGTTATATAATTAATAAGATTATTGATTTTGGAATCAGACCTGAGTTTGAATCTTAAGTCCGCCATATTCTTGCTGTTATTTTGGGAATACTTTTTATCTCTGAATCTCAAATTTCCTCATCTATAAAATGGAAGAGCCAATCCCTACACATTAGGGATATCTTTAGAACAGTATTGACCTTTCCCTTGAAAATGCAATTACATAAAAATCCTACAGATCATCACTACCCCATTCCAGCTAGGAAAGATGTCAGCATAAGGCTATTTTCTGTGACTTAACAGCAATTACTCCCTAAAGAAGTCTTCCCTAAATCTGTCTTGCAAGCATCCCACATCCATAATCATGGAGTGAGGACTGACTATGTTGATTCTACCTTTCTGTTTCCTCTTAAATGGAAAAACTAAAGTTAAATTTCTGATGAAATAATTTTAATCTTATATATATTTCAACTGTGATGTGTCTTGTCCACATGCATGCCCACATGTGTGTATGATGTGTGGTGTACTGGTACTGAAACCAGGGCCTTGCACATGTTTGGGAATTGATCTACAACTGAGCTACGTCCCCAGCCTTGCTTTATATGTCTTAAATAACAAAAAGAATTGACTGGAAGTATGGCAAAGTGACTGAAATAAAGTTTTATAAATAAGCAAATTTATAACCTAAGTGAAAAAAAAAAAGATAGTGAGAGACATATTTACTAAGAATCATGCTATATACATGAGAAAATTGCACATTAAAATATCTAATAATTTAATAAATTTAAATGTCTTAAATATGGAAGATATAGTGTTTCAAATATGAGAACTTTATTATTTGAATGTTAAAAAGAAAATAATTGGGAACTGATTACACATACGATGCCCATGTAATCAGTGCTTTGGAAACATGTTCACGGTATAATGTTTTATGTGTAAAAAGATCAAATCTATTAAAAAATATATAAGTCTCCTTCCTTCATGTGTCACAATTCGTGATTTAACAAAATTGTTTAGACCACTACATGGATCTCCTGTAGGAGAGAGGCAGTAGTCGGGGTCTTTGAAGGGCTGATATCTATTAGTTCCTAATCAAGCACTGCAATGACTGGGACTTGGCCCTAAAGAGCTGATGAGGTAAAGCTGCAACACTGTGAGCCTGAGTTTAGGCCATTTACTGCCAAGCGTTTCTGGGAAGAAATAGGATGGTTCTATACCAGATAACTCAGGTGTCCTGCATGGTAATAGTCAGTGGTGTGCCATTGTAGAGTGGGCAGCTTCATACGTCAGACTTGGGAGGATAAGTCTTCAATAACACCATGCGGCAGCTAGAAGCAACACATTAATACCTGACATTTGCTGTATAGTTACTGTATGCTGCACTGTTCTCAGCTCTTGACTCATTTAATTCTCACTATGTATTTAACAGATGAAGGTACTGAAGTCAAGAGAGGCAGTGAATACCCATTCTAGAAAGTGAAAGAACCAGAAATCAAACCCAGTCATTTTCTCTCTGGAGAACATATTCAACATACAGTTGTAGAAATAAATGATCTTTCCAGTAGTGGAGAGAAGGTAGTTCTCTTTTGCACTATTTGCAGAATTTTGAATAATTCAGAGGGATACTCAAGTTATCCTCATGAGAAGCAACATAAGTAAATGGTTTAGTAATAGACATTCAATCTCGTTCTGTGGGTAAAGGTGACCAAATATAAGATGACAATAACTATTTGTTGATGTGAATCTATTCAGAAGAGGGAACCACAAATGAAATATCAAACTATTTCCATGCCCCTTGAACACTTCAGTCTCTTGGAAATATACCAGTTGACATAAAACTTGACATCAGGTCATCTGCAATAGTTCCTTCTAAAATTTTAGGGGAAAAAAACCTATTATTCTTGCTTTTGCTGTATTGTGAATGGTAATGTCCTGAACTATCAATATATCCAGAGTAATGTGGTGTTTATATTTTTCAAAAGATCAAGATCAGTGGCAGACCAAAATTTAAAGCATGATTTATCTTCTGCAAGAAATAACAAATTATAAGTGGGTATTTTTTTCAGAATTAAACTTTTTAAAGGAGAAAGTTTAAGAAGAATGATAATGTCTCATTATAGATTCTTAGAGAAAACAGAAAATGTCATTATGTTGAAGAGAGAAATTTGTTTGAGCTTTTTTTTTAAGAAGCCTTTCTTGATAGAACTTAATTTTTTATTGGTTTTATTTTTTTAAGTACATGACAGCAGAATGCATTTAATTCTTATTACACATATAGAGTACATTTTTCATATTTTTTTTATAAAATATGTTAAAAAAACAAAGTACACATTTGAATTTTTTGTAGTACCTTGTTATTTTCTCATTATAAAATTATAGCTTATTTTTGAAAAATATAAAATTTTTCATGTTTATATATGAGCAACACCCACCACAATCTCACTAGTTAATTATAGTTATATAACAATAACTATATATGTATAATTTCAGATTTTTCTCTATTCATCTATCTCTAGATCTATATTATATCCAGATCTTTACACATCTAGCTCTCTCTATAGATCACACAGGGGATATCATTGTGTGTGTGTGTGTGTGTGTGTGTGTGTGTGTCTAAAATTTTTGTTTTTCCATGGACTATATAGTAAAGCTTTTCTCATTGTGGCAGAAATGACTAGTGGACTAAAAAGATTTGAGCCCCTTTCACAGCATAGAGTTGTTGGGAGGCCCTTGTTCAGCCAGCAACTGCACTCCCCGGCCCCCTTATAGCTTTGTGGGAACCCATTAATGCTTTTGGTGAGGTGTATCAGAAAGTGAAGGGATGTGCCACTTCTGGGCCAAGGAGATGGAATATCTGCATGCTAACCCATGCGCTTTTATTCACTTCCAGAGTGAACGCAAGGTTTTACTCTTGACTTCCCCACTGTCTGAGTAAAACATGGCCTCTAGGAAACCAATGGGTTCCCAGATAATAAAAGACAGAAAGAAGACAGCCACTCCATCTTCCTTGCTCATGTGCAGCTGCACACTGAAGCAGAGCTACCTCAAGTAACTTGTAAACTTGCAATTGAGAAAGAAATTATACTAGTGCACTGCATTTACTGTGCTTCGCAGAAGCCAGTATGCCCACAGTATATGTAATGGAGCCTAGAAAGAGAGATTCTTCAAAAGAATTGTGTCTGCCTTATTTCTCTTAGCATAATCTCCTCTAGGTGCATCCATGTTGTCATAAATGGCAAGATTTCCTTCTGAATGATAGGCTAAATGATATTCCATGTATTTATATTATAATTTCTTTCTCTACTCATCTATCAGTAAACACTTGGGGGTTTCCATCCTTGGCTGTTGTGAACTGTGCTGCAAGGAACATTGGAGTACAAGTATCTTTACAAGTTGTCACTTTCCTTTCCTTTGAGGACCTATCCAGCACAGAAAAAAATACTACTGATCTCACTTATATGTGAAATTTTAAAAAGGAAAAATTTGAATACATAGAAACAGAGGGTAGAATGGTGGTTATCTGAGACAGGAGGATGAGGAAATGGGAAGATGTGAATTAAAGCATACAATGTTACAGTTATGCAGGTTGAAAAAGTTTAGAGATTTAATGTATAACAGGAGAACTATATTGATAATATTATATATATGCTGGAAATTTGCCAAGAGAGTAGACTTTTAAGTATTCAGACCACCAAAGAAAAGCCTTTGTTTTTACATCAATAGACTTAAAAGACAAGAATCATATGATCATCTCAATAGACGCAAAAAAGCATATGACAAAATACAGCACTCCTTCATGTTCAAAACACTAGAAAAACTAGGGATAGCAGGAGCATACTTCAACATTGTAAAAGCTATCTATGCTAAACCCAAGGCCAACACCATGCTAAAGGTAGGAACATTGAAAACATTTCATGTAGGGACTGGAACAAGACAAGGATTCCCTCTTTCACCACTTTTATTCAACATCTTCCTTGAAACTCTATCCAGAGGAATTAGACAGACAAAAGAAATTAAAAGGATATGAATAGGAAAAGAACTCAGACTATCATTATTTGTGGACATAATTCTATATTTACAAGAACCAAAAAATTCCACCAGAAAACTTCTAAAACTAATAAATAAATTCAGCAATGTAGCAGGATATAAAATCAATACCCATAAGTCAGACAGGTTCCTATACATCAGTGATGAAGCAAAGTAGCAAAATGAAATTAAACCCCTATCTTTCACCCTTCACAAAAATCAACTCAAAGTGGCTCAAGGACTTAGGCTTAAGAACTGACTTCCTTAACAAGACTTCTAAAGTGCAAGAAGTAAAATTGAGAATCAGTAAATGGGATGGAATCAAACTAGAAAGCTTCTTCACAGCAAAGGAAATAATCAAGAACATGAAGAGAGAATCTACAGAATGGTAGAAAATCTTTACCATCTGCACATCAGACAGAGCACTAACTCCAGGTTATAAAGAACTCAAAAAACTTAACACCAACAAAACAAATAACCCAATCAATAAATGGGCTAAGGAACAGAACAGACACTTCACAGAAGAAGAAACACAATCAATCAACAAAATACATGAAAAAATATTCAATATCTCTAGCAATTAGAGAAATGCAAATCAAAATTACACTGAGATTTAATCGCACTCCAGTCAAAATGGCAATTATCAAGAATAAAAGGAATAATAAATGTTGGTGAGTATATGGGGGTAAAGGTAAACTCATACATTGCTGGTGGGACTGCAAATGGGTGCAACCATTCTGGAAAGCAGTGTGGAGATTCCTCAAAAAAGTTGGAATGGAACCACCATTTGAGCCAGTTATCCTACTCCTAGGTTTATATCCAAAGGATTTAAAATCAGCATACTATAGTGTCACAGCCAAATCAATATTTTTAGTAGTTCAATTCACAATAGCTAAACTGTGGAACCATCCTAGGCACCCTTCAACAGATGTGGTATATATACACAATGGAATATTACTCAGTCTTAAAGAAGAATGAAATTATGGATTTTCAGGTAAATGGATAGAACTGGAAGACTATTATGCTTAGCTAATCCCAAGAACCAAAGGCCTGAAAGTTTTCTCTTATATACAGATGCTAATTCACAATGGGGTGGCAGAGAATAGGGGTACTTTGGATTAGAAAGAGGGGAGTGAATTATGGTAGGAATTATGGTAGAATGAATTGGATATTATTACCCTATGTGCATATATGATTATACAACCTGTGTACTTATCATGTACAACCAGAAGAGTGAGATGTTATACTGTTTTTATATGATGTGTCAAAATGCATTCTGTTGTCATATATAACTTAACTAGAACCAATAAATGTTTAAAAAAAAACTTAAAAAGGAAATAGAAAAAGAAGAAAGTTAACAATATGAGATGGTGGATAGGCTAATTTGCTTGACTGTAGTAACCATTTCAGATACATCAAAATATCCTGTGTGCAAGACTAATCCACAAAATTACAATTATCTTATAATAGACAAAGGTGCCAAGAACATGCATTGGAGAAAATATAGCCTCTTCAACAAATGGTGCTGGGAAAACTGGAAATCCATATGCAACAAAATGAGATTAAACCCCTATCTCTCACCATGCATAAAACTCAACTCAAAATGGATCAAGGACTTAGGAATACAATCAGAGACCCTGCGTCTAATAGAAGAAAAAGCAGGCCTTAATCTCCATCATGTGGGATTAGGCCCCAACTTCCTTAATAAGACTCCTGTGACACAAGAATTAAAATCAAGAATCAATAAATGGGATGGACTCAAACTAAAAAGTTTCTTATCATCAAAAGAAACAATCTGTGAGGCGAATAGAGAGCATACATCTTGGAAGAAAATCTTTACCCCTCACACATCAGATACAGCATTAATCACTAGGGTATATAAAGAACTCAAAAAGCTAAGCACCAAAAAACCAAATAACCCAATCAATAAGTGGGCCAAGAACCTGAAGAGACACTTCTCAGAAGATGATGTGCAATCAATCAATAAATACATAAAAAATGTTCATCATCACTAGCAATTAGAGAAATGCAAATCAAAACCACTCTAAGATTTCATCTCATTGCAGTCAGAATAGCAGCTATTATGCATATAAACAACAATAAGTGTTGACGAAGATGTGGGGGAAAAGGTAGACTCATACACTGCTGGTGGGACTGCAAATTAGTACAGCCAATAGGGAAAACAGTATGGAGATTTCTTGGAAAATTGGGAATGGACCCACCATTTGACCCAGCTGTCCCTCTCCTTGATCTATACCCAAAGGACTTAAAAACAGCACACTACAGGGATACAGCCACATCAATGTTTATAGCAGCACAATTCACAATAGCTAAACTGTGGAGCCAACCTAGACGCCCTTCAATAGATGAATGGATTAAAATAATGTGGCATATATACACAATGGAATATTACTCAGCAAAAAAGGAGAATAAAATCATGGCATTTGCAGGTAAATGCATGGAGTTAGAGAAGATAATGCTAAGTGAAGTTAGCCAATTCCAAAAAACCAAATGCTGAATTTTTTTCTTTGATATAAGGAGGCTGATTGATAGTGGAATAGGGAGTGGGAGCATGGGAGGATTAGAGGAACTCTAGATAGGGCAGAGGAGGGGTTGGAGGGGAAGAGAGGGGGCATGGGGTAATTAATGATGGTGAAATGTGATGATCATTATTATCCAAAGTACAGGTATGGAGACACAAATTGGTGAGAATATACTATGTATACAACGAGAGATATGAAAAATTGTGCTCTAAATGTGTAATAAGAATTGTAATGCATTCCGCAGTCATTTATAAATTTAAAAAATCCTGTGTGTACTTTAAATATATAGCAAAAAAGGGTGTGTGTGTGTGTGTGTGTGTGTGTGTGTTTTGACAAATGATCTTTATTAGAATCTAATACATAAGAAATCTCTAAAGTTTTTGAGAAGATTGTACTGACAAAACAACTACAGGCTAGACCAGAAGGGATAATGAGTATATAAAATAGAAAAATTATCCCTTAGAATTCTTTAGGCAGGAAATAGGATAAGAGAGCTATTTAGAATTCAACAATTGTGTATTCTCCAAAGCCCTTTCAGGAATGGTCAAGGAAGAGGATGTTAAAGAAAGATCTCCACCTGTCCCCATGGAGTGCTTTGTCAACAGCTCCGGAAAACAATGGAGTAGGTAGAGACTTCCAGGGATCAGATCTTGAGCCAAATAAAGAAATTTTTCCCTAAGAAGAAAAGTTTGCTTTCTTTCCTGAAACCTACACTTCCATACAAGAAGCGTGCAGATGATCCTTAATTTATGATAAATCCATTATAACTTGAAAATATTATTTAAAATTCATTTAATACATATAAACTGCTAAACATAATAGCTTAGCCTTGTTGACTTTAACATGTTCAGAACATTTACATTAGCCCTCAGTTGAGCAAATTATCTAACACAAAGCCTATTTGAAAATAAGATGTTGAATAGCTTCTATAATTTATTGAACAGCATTCTGAAAGTGAGAAACAAATGGTTATACAGGTAGACACTAATGAGTATTGTGTAGACATGATAGGATATGGAAACACAAAACACTGGCCACACAGCGCTCTGAAATGTCTGTTGTTTATCCTGGGATCGCTTGACTGACGGGGAGCTGTGGCTTACCACCCTGGCCACAGAGAGGAGGATCTTACTCCTGCCACTAGTCTGGGAAAGATCAAAATTCAAAGCATAGTTTCTACTGAATTTGTATTACCTTTTGTATCATCACAAGGTAGAAACTTGATAAATCAGGGACTATCTGTAGTTCTCTGCATTTTAACCTGTCCCTGTGGATGGTTTTGGTAAAGAGTTGGTTTAGTAGCCATGGAGCAAGCAAATGCTCAAACTGTTCTTGAGTTGTGGCTCTTTCCTTTTTGTGCTTCTGCATTTATCATAAGAGGAACAAACCCCAGATAACCCACTGGTCCCCAGAGAAGGATAAGAGATGCATAGAGAAAAACCACCCTAGCGACTGCCACCAGACACAAAGATACCCGATGGCTCACAACATTGTGAGAAGGAAATGAATGTTTACTTTTGCATTTCATGTAAGTTTGAACTTTCTCTGTGAAATACCTGTGTAGATATTTGTCCCTCACTCTCTTCACGTTTTTGATAAAATGCCACATTCTTGGTAACAGACGTCATATTAAAATGACCACCTCATTTCTGCCCCCATACACTCTATCCCCTTTCCACTGTATTCTCTTCCATAGCACTTTTCATCTTTCAATAAACCATTTAACTTCACTTTTGGGTTTTATAGCTTGACTTCTCCAAATAGAATACAACTTCTATCAGGTTAGAAATTTGTGTCCATTTTCTTTCTTGCTATATCTTCAACACATTAAACAATGTTTGGGACACAGTTGGCACTCAATTATTTTTGCTAAAAAGTGGTCCAATCAATACATACAAAGAATATAAAAAAGAAGTGCAGGGCTGGGATTGTGGCTTAGGAGTAGAGCGCTCGCCTAGCACAGGCGGGACCCGGGTTCGATCTTCAGCACCACATAAAAATAAAGGCATTGTGTTGTGTCCATCTACACCTAAAAAATAAATATTAAAAAAAAGAAGTGCATAAAATACTAGTAGTGTTTATCTCCAGTTTCTAAAAATTCAGGTGATTTTCATTTTCTTTATTTTTTCTGTTTTCTAAATTTCCACAGTAAATATATATAATTTACTTCATGGAAAAAACTCAACTTCTTAAAATTGCCTTAACTACAATTAGAAACTTCAGCCTCTTCCCTATTTAATATTATTGAAATTATCCATTTATCAGTAAGAATAATTTTTGTCCTAGCATATATTGTGGCATAAGGATCTGTGGGCAGAAGGAGGCTCAAAACAGAAGGCAAGTGGGCCAAGGAAAGAAATATGAGACATTGAGAGGGTTGAGAATTGAGTTTGGCTAAGAGAATCACATCATAAAAATCAGTTCCATACCTCTCCATAAATCTGGGCAACTTCATTTTTTTTCTATCCTCCTCTGTTTCAAGCTAAAGTATTTTTGCCAAGTATTCCATTTCTCGTTATTCTTGAGCTATAAAAGAATTTCAATCTATGCTACTTTTTTAGATGTTTTGATGGATTTCTTTATTGCACCTGTATATTTATGATAAAAGTACAACAAAAAATATAATAAATAACTTCCTGATTAAGGAATGTCATTATCCAATTCTGTAAGGTACTCAGTATACCGATATATTTATAGCTGTGGCAATGCTGTTAGTCTGGTATTTGACAAATAGTTAAGCTCTATGTAGAGGATTTGCAGTAGATGCTTCTCCTAGACTGAATGATAGATTCAAACCCAAGATAACCATGCAAAAAGAAGATGCTCCCTTATGCAGGATAAGAGCTATTGGAAGGCATGTTCTCTCTATTCATCACTCCCCCCCACACACACACCTTGTTTTTTTTTTTTTTTTTTTTTTTAATTCATGGCAATGGAAAGACAGGAGAGGTTGAGCAGTAAATTCTGAGAGACTCAGTTCCAGGTAAATTTTTCTTAGAAGAATGTGTTCTATATTGCTTGATAAAAGTTTCTTGTGATGCCTAGGGTGTACCATGGACCACAGATGGAAGTAGGATAGCATCGGGGTTAAGAATATGGGGATTTGAAGTTAGATGAAATTTGATTTGAAACTACTAAGCTCTACCACTTAGTAGCAGTACTGTCTTAGCAAGTGACAAATGGTTCTTAATCTTACTTTTATCATCTGTAATTAAGGTCTGAACAAGAATCCATTTTGTATTCACTATTGTGTTTGATTACTAATAAGCACTTATTAAATTCTAGCTGTTGCTACTATTACTGCTCCTTTCACTACTCCTACGATTTTCTTAACTAATACCTGCTTAGCCTACCTGTAGACAGGATGGAAAACTAACCTTGTGAACTTGTGAAAAAAAATTTTTTTAAATGTGCTTTGGGTTTAGTGATGGCTGTTGATTGTGTTGTCTTTTAGGCATTCAGTGGCAGAGCATTACTGTATAGCTTCTACAGCACCATAAAATTTGGTAGATTGTGACCTGGAATGATACTACACCTGCTCAAACTGTTACTTGAGTGTTCCAGCTATCAATACCTGTCCTGAATCATAGTCATGTTGTCAAATCTGTTTTTTGATGAAAGAAAATAAATAAAAGAACCTAGAGCACCACCAGGGTAGAGGTTTACAAATATTTCCCCCTAAGCATGTGGGACATCAGATTCAGTGGGTGGACAAAAGAGTTGTGGAACATACCATAGATTGTGAAAACCAGTATCAGGGGAAAGCTAATTTATTTTCATTATACATTTACTTTTTATCAGGATTCCCTCAAATTCAGTGTATGTTAATGAGTAACGTAAACGTCTCATGTGATACTGAAATGGTGGTTGTTAGCATCCTTGAGGAATCAACCCTCCTTGTCTCCACAGCAGGCCTCTGCTGCCCCATGGCTCCCTTTTGTTTTGTTTTTCAATCTAGCCTCATTTCATTAATAGCTCAAACCTTCTCAGGCACGTTAAAAATAGATTGTAAGAGAACCCAATGCAGCATTTCCCTCCTTCCTCCCACTCCTTCTCTGACTGTAATGTAATGGCGCTCTTCTGAAACAGTGCAGGGGAAATCAGGATTTCTCAGTGGCTTGTGTGGGAAGTGTGGGCTATTGTGTGTGAGTGTTGCTGCCTACAGCTTGGCAGGAAGTCTTTTTTGGAAAAGTTAGCTGAACAAACACCTTCCATTGTCTACAGAGGCTGAAAGTCCAATGAAACTTCCTTATTGCTATCTCTAAAGCAGCTTTATGGCTGTGAACACATTTAACCCTTTTGCTTCTAGATTCTCAGGTTTATAGAAGGCTCTTTCCCACAGTGACTCTTACCCTTTTCTGATTCTCCTTTGAGAATGTGGTAGAACAGTAAATTCATGTGTTTGTCTTTCAGGGGGTCCATGTTTCTTCTCTTCTTTGAGGATCACTCCCTGATTTGCAGATGACCACCTATTTGTTGTGTGCTTCCATGACCTTCCTTAGGTGTATGCTCAGGAAGACAGAGACCTCTTTCTACCTATGTTTATGAGTCCACCAATCCTATTGGATTAGGAGCCCATCTTTATTACTTCTCTTAACACTAATTAACTCCTAAAAACCCTATTTCCAAATAGAATTCCATTGGAGATTAGGACATTAACCACATGAATTTAGGAGGTGGGTAATGAAAGAATGGGAAAGAATTTCATTATGATATGATCTCACCTGGGATATGCTTTTGTGACATGGACTATGAAGACATCAAACTTTCAATATAAATCAGGCAGTTAAATGTGTGTGTGTGTGCGCGCGCGTGCTGCTTTATAGATTGAGTTAAATCAACAACACTTTTCACATAATTACTAATTGAAATGTAAAACCAGGTATGATGAAAAGTACATCTTCCTTTTCCTACAAGGAGATATTGGCTTTGCCCTTAAGAGTTTGGAATTAATATCTGGGGGATATAAAAATGTAAAACTCTGCAAGTGAAAAGTGCATTAAAGAGAGAATCCAGTGTGTTAAGCCTTGAGTATTGGATTAGGCAAGAAATGCAATTAATGTTGAGTATCATTATAGGGTGAGAAAATCAGGGAAGCTTATGCACTTAGAGGATGTAGGATGAGCTGGGCAGTAATGGAAGTTTAAAATTTGAGGAGATTAGATGAGGCTTCTTGGAAGAGGTGATGGCTTAGAAGGGAGGGAGAAAAATGGGGTGCAGGAATAAGCAAACCAAGCAGAGAGGTACAATGGCAAGAGAGGGCACACAATGTGTGTGTGTTGGAGGAGTACAAATGGTGACTGGTTGGAGGTGGAGGGCAGGTACCAGATGGAGAGGCAAGAGATGGGGTAGCCAGCCAGGGTTCCTGTCACTGAAGGCTCCTGTTGACCAGAGTTTCTCAAACTGCAGCACCTTTTCTTCAAATGAAGAATTTATGTGCAAGCTTAACATATATGTCACATGAGGGCAAAGCTGCTCAAGTTAGGTCCACAGTGGGGGCTGGAGTCTTACCTCACTGAGATCACAACTCTGTGTTGCCATCCTTCTGTGGTTCCGTCTGGCTTTCTCTGTTATCTGGATGAAAGCAATAGCATCCAACCTCCATTCTTGCCCCCTCTTTCATCTACCTTTCATGACACACAGAAAGATTCCTAAAGGCAGTTCTGATTTTGTTGTTCCTCTGTTTAAATCCCGGCAGTGGCTTCCAACTGCCTATGAGAACAAACCTGAACTCCCTTTCCATTCTCCTCAAGTTTCCATTCTCCCTATCACATCCTTATTCAGTTTAGGACCCACCCATGCTGAAAGGCTTGCCATTTGTCTTGTTCAGCCCAAAGTTATTGCTTTAGGCAGATGTTTTACTGCTGTGACCAAAAGTCCTGAACAGAACAATTAGAGGAGGAAAAGTTTATTTTGGAGCTCACAGTTTCAGAGGTTTCAGTCCATAGACAGCCAACTCCAGCCCTCAGGGCTCAAGGTAAGGCAGAACATCATGGTGGAAGGGCATGGTGGATAATTCATCAAGGAACATGGCACCAGGAAGGAGAGAGGGAGGGAGGGAGGGAGAGAAGGAGTGGGAGAGAGACAAAGAGATAGGGAGGGAGAGAGAGAGAGAGAGAGAGAGAAGGTGCAGAAAATAGTGCATGCTCCCCCCTCCTGGAAATATATAAGCCCCAAGGGCATGTTCCCATTGGCCCCCTCCTCACCACACCTGCCTACAGTCACCACTCAATTAATTCCTATCAGGGGATTAACACACAGATTAGGTTAAGGCTCTCGTAATCCAATCATTTCACCTTTAAACCTTCTGCACTGTGTCATACATGAGCTTTGGGGGTGGGGCAGATACCACATATCTCAACCATAATGGTAATGTTGCTGTCACTGCCTGGAAGGGCCTCTTTACCGAATTTGCTTTAAAGTCTTAGTTCAAAGTCCACCTTCTCCAGGAGGACTTTCCTAACTTCTTTTGGCCCCAAGTGGATCTGGCCATACTTTTTTTTTTTTTTTTTTTTTTTTTTAATGCCTAATAGCATGAGTACCAATCCTATTATTTTAGCTCTGTGTGGGGACAGATAGGAGAAAGTCAAATTGACAAGATTTAGTCAGCTTGTGCATTTGGATAAGAGAAGGATTTGAAGGTGTCTGGGGTGACTCTCAGGTTTCTCTCTGGATTGTAGTTGAATTGTCATAGAGAATATACGAGCAGAAGAGATTGGACAGGAAAAGATAATGAGTTCCCCTTGATGAAGTTGAATTTGGATTGCCTGTGGAGATTAGGAGATTAGATTGTCAGAGGCCAGAACACAGGAAGAAGATCTGGAGGTTTACATTTGGGAATCAGTGGGTAGTAGGAAAATCTTTAGTTATGAATGATATCATCCAAGTTGAGTCTAATGTGAGTGGATCAGAGAGCTGTGGATGGGATCATGGGATCGTTGAAGAAGAAATTGGGGTGGAAATAGACCTCAGAAACCATCCTGGTTCTGTTTTCTCTATCATTTTGACCCTTGAAAGCACAGAGCAAATAGCACAACTTGACAAAAGCTTTGTAGACAGAGAAGCTATTCAGGGCCCTAGGCCATTCTAAGTTTCCATGAGATGAAAGATCTTAGGAACTGTCTCATAATCTATCCCGACTACTGCAATGGGGGAAATCTCTCTAACCTCTTTTTCATAAAATACCAGCACAGTTCTGATTAGATATTTTAGAAAATGCAAAGAAAAAAAAAAGCATTATTAAAATAGGGCTTTGAGTCTTGAGTTTGGGGGATTTTCCTGGTTATTAAAAAGTACCTCCTTAAGCAAGTTAGAAATTATTGAAGCAGGATTTCTCTGAATATTATTTTTAGGTATAACAATATATTTTCACCAGAATATATGTTTTTCCAAATTAATATGTGAACAAAACACTTAAAATATTTCACAGCAAAAGAAAAGTGTGGACATATTATTCCCAAAATTATTATTTTTTCTTTACTAAGAAGAAAAAACATCTTCTAACCACAGGAAGAGAGAGAATAGTAAACGTGTGATCATAACGTGAGGATGAAGTGGTTTCATCTTGTGTTAGATGATGGGAATAGAGAATTCCCTTGAAGTCGAGTGTGTGGTAGGTTAAATAATTCAAGTTACCTATGATGGCTGAAATGTGATTCAGTGCGGGCATTTCTTAGAGCCAACATTTTTCATGTTCTCTTAGACTTATTCAGACACTGCAGAAATGTTCCTTACCAGCACAAGGGGGCTTTTCAGTCTTCTGGAGTACTGAATTTCACTAAGAATTGGCCAGGAAAACAGTGCCATTTTCCACATCCAGGTTGTGAAACCTGGTCCTCAGTTATCTAGGGCACCAGACTCATTTTCAATGAGGGGTCGATGAACAAGCAGGAGGGAGGAAGACGGCCTCTGCCTCTCAGCCAGAGCAGTGAAATCAGTCTTGGCCAGTGGGTAGCATGCCTCGTCCAGGCCACTCTTATCTCTATGTGGTCAATTAGAGAGAGAGCTCATGAGGAAAGAAAAGGGGTGGGGGGGAAGGAAAGAAAAAGAATGAGGTAATTTCTCTTATAGCCTCCTTGGCACGATTTGTATGAATATTCATTATTTCACATGGGACATATATATTTTATCAGTTCTACACTTAAATATAGAGGCACCTTTGTGAAGAAGGAATAATTCAATGTGAGCTATATTTTTATCTTAAGGAGGTTTGAAATATTCAGGAACCCATAAAATTTAGGACATAGGCATATGCCAAATTGTTTTCAGAATGTTTATTTTCTGCTGTCTACCCATAATTGTCTAATTTTGGCAGTAACTATTTTTATCTTAAAGGGGAAATATGACTCCAAGTAAAAATTACTATGTGCAATAATATTGTTAATTTTATAATAAGAAACATGTTTCATTAGGTTATATAGTTATTTCTCATGATTTTCTTATTTTTAAACTAGAACCCTGTCAAGCTGAGACACTTAGGCTCTCATCTTCACAGTACTGTCTGATAATTGTTTACTTTTATAAAAACAAAGATTTTCCATGTCACATTCTCAGATGTCTGTGGGAAGAAATTTTAAAAAGTAGTTTAAAGCATTGGTAAATATGTAACAAGTTCTATTTTACATATTTTTTAAAATACTTATTTTGCTGATGAATGAATAGACATTTAAAATGACATTTCAAAGGCAAAAGTAAAACTAGGAAGAAAATTGGGGAATACTTTTAGGTTTTCTTTAGCTCCAACTTTGTTCTTGCTCCAGGCCTGTGCACAAACTTCACTCAGATATCTAATATTTCAATATAAATATGTTCCAAGTAGATTCAATCATTATTTTCTCCTAGACCTGCTCCTTCACTATTTGTCTCCATCTTGGACAGTGGTATCACCATCCATCCAATTGCTCAGGCCAAAGACTTTGTGTTCTACTGCCTTTAGCCATCAATCCTTTAGAAAGTCTTGCTGGTTCTATCTGCAAATTATTTCCCACTATTCCAGTGCAGCCAACCTAGACTGAGGCACCAACATCTCTCACTAGGGTTATTGTATTAACTCCAAAGTGAGCCCCTTAGTATTATTTTTGCCTGTCTACAATCTAATGTTTACAATCAATTGTCAAGTGATATATATTAAAACAAACTCAGAACAAATCATTGTCCCATCTAAAACCCTCTGCATTTAAATACATCTTCCTTAGCCTACCCTGTGCATCTTGTATGCTCTGTCCTCGCTTTTTCTCTCCAGCGCTTTCTCCTCCTGTTTTCTCACTGGCTCAAGTACTTTCTGATTTGTTTAGTTTATCAACAGCAGAATATTGAGCAAAAGAGTAATCACTCAATGCTTTTGTCAAGTTCATGAACAAATAATATATTTTCCCAAGCCTAAGAAGAAGCTCTCTTCCAGCTTTTGTGCAAAGCAGAACTCAAATCCTTAGGTGGAGGTTCCTATGAGATTTTGGAACCTGTTTGCTATCTGTACTCAACTTCACTCAAGTGACTCATCATGATATTTCCTTTAAACCAGCCCAACCCTAAATTTGTGCCCTCACATTTGAATTTCTAAGCCCAAATCCTTATCTTGATCCTGCCTTCTCCTTTCTGCTTCAGTACTCTCCAGTTCTCCCAAGGACAAGACCCACATGTGCTCTTTGTCTACATGGTCTGCTTGAGTTGACCTTCTATATCAAATGTTCACCATATCAGACATTACCACAGGTGACTTCTAAAACTGGCTTAGCATCCTAGTCGAGACTCAATAGTACCACATCTTTCAGGTATAGATAAAAGAACAACCATAATGTTGGAGCTAAGCCTTTAGAAAACACCCGAAGCTATTTATACATGAATCTTGTGAAATCTCTCACAAGCAATTAAAAAACAATTACAGCAAAATCCCCGTGGTGGTCAGTATTTGCATGGTCCCCAAATACTTTTAACTTCTTTAAAATAGGAAAACAAGAATTGAGGAAAGAATTTAGCATGACTTTTAATGTCCTAAAAGGTCACTTTTAGTTTTATATTGGTCAAAAGAATAAAGCTAAAGATAATGCCATCTCGGGTGACTCCTTACTTCTGAGGAAAAGAGACCTGGCACATAGTGAGTACTCCATAGGCTGACAAAATGAATGAATGAATGGCAGATCAGGTGCTAGCCCTGAAAATCTCCCTAAGTGAACCAAGCATGGAGAATAACAAAAGAATATACTTTCTAGGGAATAAGTAGATTTTTTTGGATAAAACCCATACTCAGATATAGTTATGTCTTAGAATAATAGCAGGTACAGACAATTAAAATGACTGAGGTATTTGAAGTAAGTTTTTTTAACACTCCAGACCAAGTTGATTACAATTTTCCAGCTTTTTTTTTTTTTTCCAAGGAAGGCCTTGCCCAGTTGCCTATGTGGTTTGGGGAATAGTATTGGCAGGATATTTTCTGACGAAGATAGAAATTTGGCAGTAACATCTCAACAGGATTCTGGATGTTGTTCATAAAAGCACCTCTAGTACTTAAACCTGGTCATTTCAAGGCATCTCCTGAATACCTGTTTCCAAGTATGTGATTTTAAAGACGAATGCTTCTTTCTTAAGTGTGAGTTCATTTAGAGTTTATTTGAAGTCACCACTTTTTATTTTTAGTATTATAACAGAAATCAGATGGAGTAGGGAGAGATCATAGGCAATAATTTATAACCTCTCAAATACTAAAGCTCACCACTGATTCTACCAGAAAACCTAGATTCCACCATGAGAGATAGCAAATCTCTTTTTTTTTTTTTTCCAAAAGGGTATTATATGTTTGGAGGCATTCTTTATTGGAGATATAATTTGTGCCTTTTAAAGCAAATAAACATTGCAGTTATCTTGTTGGGAATTATTGTTAAGCCTCAATGCACAAACCAACCCAAATAGTAATTACATTAGTTTCTTAAAATCAAAATAATACATTTGAGTGTGTAATTAAATGCCATAGAGCCTCGGGAAACACAAAAATAATACATTTCAGTGCCATTGTTAAGGATAATTTTTTTTTTGGTCAAGGTGAAAATATGAGAAAACACAAATGGAAATAAAAATAAATTTTATGAAAATATTTCATTGCATCTAGTAAACTTCATATTCTACAAATGATAGTGTGCTATTGGCTGAGAATCGTTGGTCAAAGGATCAAACTAGTGTTAGAGGATGAATTATGTTCCTCTAAAATATGTTAAAATCCTAGCCCCTAGTACCTTTGAATGGTGACCTCATTTGGAAATAGGATCTTGGCAGAAGATCAAATTAAGATGAGATCATTAGGATAGGCCCTCATCCAATATGACTGGTATCCTTATAAAAAGGAAATTTGGACCCAGAATCAGACACACGTGGGGAGAATGCCATCCGAAGTAGGAGGCAGAGACTGAAGTGATGTCGCACCAAGCCAGGGAACAGCAAAGGTGGCCACAAACCAGGAGTGACAGGAGTGATACACCTGGATCAGGTTCTCCCTCAAAGTCCTCAGAGGAAACAACCCTGCCAACACCTTGATCTTGAATTTCTAGCCTCCAAAACTGTGAGTCAATTGGTTTCTATTATCTCCACCACCCAGTTCTTGGTGCTTTGTTACATACTAGCAAACCAATACAGCCCTAGCAAACCAATACAGCTGGTCATCTGGTTTTCTACATCAGTGGAGACTCCCATTATATTTCTAATCTATTAAGCAAAAACAGATTATTTTTCCTCACATTTCTACATGAAAGCTGTGTTGGTTATCTTCTCCTGGTGCTCCTGATATCCCCTTCCTCCTACCCTGTACTTCAGGGGGTACCCCTATGAACAATAACAATTGACCTTTTTATCTGTCATCTTTCGCCCAACTTCACACCCTGGGAAGCAGCAGTGAAAGATCCAGAGGCAGAAAGGACAGTGAGGGTCAAGCATTCTTTCCCCTGCAGAGTCTGCTTTCTGAAGACCACAGAGCCTGAAGATCACCTGTGGGTCCCACAGGTGATGCCATATAAGGCAGCTCTCTGTGTGACCACTCCCTCCTGGGCCCCTTCCAGCCCAGGAAGCTGCCCTAAACCAGGTGGTTTCTCATGCGAGTCCCTATAGGTTAGACCATTCTTGAATTGTCCCACCTGCGGTGAGCTTCTTGCTGGGAAGCTGGATGGATGCCAAAGCCCATTATGCAAAGCATATAAAACAGGAGCTGATGGGTTTAAGTAAGCTCCTAAGTTTTCTAAACAAATGCCCTTGAGGCCTCTTGGTGGTTCTAGTGTTAGAGAGTCATAAGTGTAAATGCCCAAAAGGGCCGGTTAGGTAATGAAAATGACTGGAGTGGGTTGGTAAGGGACATGTGTGGGGGACATGGAGGGCACACCACAGCTAACAGGGCAGTAAGGACTCTGCTTCAGGTGACTCACTACCACTTGGGACTATGGACTCAGTGTTGACAAGATTAACTTTTTTAAAAAGGAGAAGCCTGATGTCATCAAGATTTTATATGGATTTGTTCCTGGAGTCCTAAGCCAGAGGCCTGACCTCAGGTGAGCAACATCCCACCTAATCAAGTCAGCCCGTTGTCCCAACAGCAAATAAAAGAGGTTATGGTGAAAAACAGGAAAAAGAACTTTAAACAATATGCCCATATGGTGAAGATGAGATGTGTCATCTCAGCCCTGTCTTTGGGTTATTTATCTTTGATCTTCCTAGATTAGGTTTAAAAAGTGGAAGAATGGAGGCAGGGGCAAGAGGTATGTAATTAAGCAGCCTTGACCACACTATGATCAGGTTGATCATGCTCTCAGTTCTGGTTCTGCAAGGTAGCTCCTGAGAAGTCTTTATCATTTGGAAGATCAATTCCCACTTGCTGCTCAGGATATTTGTCTATTAAATAGACTGTGACCCTGGAAGGGATGATGGCTGGAGACTTCTAGGCACCACTCTCCAGGGGTCTGAAACAGGATGCTGCAAACCTTGCCTCATTCTTTAAGAGGGAAGTGATAGGCTACGTAAATTTAGGACTAAAAAAACTTGTATTACTCGTTCTTAAATGAACACTCTTTTAATGATTAACATGCCTACTTGCAGAGCTGAAAAGTGACTTGACCCAAAGTTTAAGGTAATAAAGGAGAAAGATACAAAAGGAAGGCAGAGATGACATGCTTCATCCTGTTTTTAGTTACCCATAGGCATATGCAGGCCTAAGAACCCCTGCTTTTAGCAAATGCATCCTATGTCCTTGTTACACATGCACTTTGTTTCTGATGTGGGCAACTAGTTTTTTAAAAAAGAAAACATAGCAGGCCAAGAAAAGTAGTTCTGCAGTCTAGGTGTTGGCCGTAGGATCACAAATTTGTGATGTCTGTCTCAGTTCTATCTTTGCATCCTCCTAGATTGCCAGGAACTACCTAGACTTCATTACCCTCCAGAGGAACTGCAGTGTAACAATGTGCCTAGGCTTTTAATAAATTAAAGGTAGACACAAAAGGAAATATCCTTGTCATTTGTATAACCCACTTTTGAAGACATTTTTCACTAGATGTTATTTTTTTCCTTAAGCACTCAAAGAATTTAACTTCAGAAAAAAAGTCTGTATTGTTCTTGAAAAGCATATACAGTTCTCCTGTTTAAAAGAACAAACAACAGTGGCTCCTGTCAGGCCTCATACATGGTGTTTCATTTAGAATAGGCTGGGTTTGTGCTGTGACAGTAGGTGGCTCTGAGATTTCATTGGCTAAACACCTAAAGTCTTCTGCATATCAAGTCACTCTCCAGAGCAGCTGCCTGTTTGTTACATGCAGTGGTGCAGGGCTTCTGTGACCTGGTCCAGAAGTGACACATGCTCTTTCTGCTCAAAGTTCATTGGCCAGAACATGTCTCATACCCCTGTCCAAACATAAAAGGATTGAGAGCTGCAGTCTTCCATATGCTCAGGAGGGAGAGCAGATCAGGGCTGGTGAGCACTAGCTACATCCTCTATGTGCATTTTGAGTACATTACCTGAAATGCTATGAAAACTACAATAGTTACCTTTTTGCCTTTGAAGCTACAGGAATCTCAGAGCTACTCTCGGATAGATTTTTTTTTTTTCCTAAATATCTTCCAGATATTTTTTCTTCTTCCATCTCACATTAGGTCACATCCTTTCTTATTTTAATGGCCCTATTGTTTGTACACTTTTTACAGTAAGCCGCCTGTGATTCACAGAATAAAAAGAAGGAAAAACAGTACATGAACCAATTAATGGAAATAAATAGGAAAAAAAATAAATATACAGGTGTTTGCTTCACCACTGTAGCCACTGTTTATTCAGTCCATTTCAGGGGATTGAGTGGGGGCTAATCAAAAGGTATGGATCGAAACACAGTTCTCCACTGGGCAGAGGTCTGCTCTTCCTAGACTTTCGCCCACTGTATTAAGGTTCTCCAGTAAAGCAGATCAATAAATTTTGTATATACAGTGAGATTTGTTTTAAGGAATTGCCTCACATGATTAGTCAAGTCCCAAATCTGTAGTTCAAGTCTAAAGGTAGTCAGGAAGAGCCTGGGACAAGGCCTAGGGAAGAGCCAATATTGCAGGTCAAGTCCAAAGACTGTCTTCTGGCAGAATTCCATCCTGTTTGGAGGAGAGAGGCAAATGTCTAGTCTAAGGGCACAGCTGGGATATGAACAGTCAGCCATTGAAGGGTATCCGAGTATGCTATTAGTGTTGCTCTATTCAGACTTTCAACTGATTGGATGAGGCTCACTCATATTATGGAAAGAAATCTGTTTTACTCAGTATCTATTGATTTCGATGTTATCTCATCCAATATCACCTTCACAGAAATATCTGGAATCATGTTCGTTCATATATCTGTACACTGTGGCCCAGTCAGGTCGGCACACAGAATTAACCATCACACCCCCCCCCTGCCCTTCCCTCCTCTTGTAAGCTCATTCCTACAGTCTTACCTCCTTATGGGTCCCCCCGAGCCCTGAAAGCCAGATTTTCTCCCCTCCCTGGTATGGCCTCACACTGGTACCTTGCTGTCCTTGTGCAGGACTCCCCTTTCATCAGTTCTTTATCCCGGTTCCCAAGAACGGTGGCCTCCCTCTGACAGTTTTGTTACAGCCCTTCCTCTGATAGCATCTCCAGAAGCTTTTTTGTACCCAGTGATAAGCATCTCTGTGGACATTTCAAGAGCTGCCTTCATATGGTCAGGAGATTCCTTTCAATTGCTCCCACTTCTCAGAGAATGTTACAGTTTTGGATGTGCTTTGTGTGTGTCCTCCAAGGATTCAGGTGCTGGAAACTTAGTCTTCAATATGGCAATATTAAGAGGTTGTGGGACCTTTAAGAAGTAAAGTTAATTAATGGAAAGTCATCAGGTCACTGGGGCTCTGCCATTCAAAGGGAGAAATGTAATACTTGTGATACCAGTCCTTTCTTATGAAAGTGGCTTGTTATAAATAAGGCCAGCCCATGTACTTGGGTTCCTCTGAATATAGTAATTGACCAGAACATGTCTCTTTTTCTGATTCCATGCCACGTTGTGATATAGCCAGGGGGGCACTCCACAGAGACTAAGCAGATGGGACCACCTGATTTGGACTTTCAACCTCCAAAAAGCTATATAAACAATGTTTTATTTATAAAGTACCAGTCTCAGGTATTTTGTTAAAGCAATAAAATGGACTAATATAGTCATAGACTTCTTTCAGCTCAGGATGTTCCAGAGGTTTTGCTCTACTCTCATCTTGAGCCCGTTGTTATTCCTAGGGGATTCTCTCAGGGGACCCTTAGGTTGGCATAGATATGTAAAAGGAGATAGGGTAGATGCAACCACATAGGGAATACTAGGGGCAGAATAAATAAATAAAGGTCTTATTTTTATTATAATAACTATAGTTATTTCTGATAAATATATAGTATATGGCAGAAGCTCTTCCTATGTTACTTAATTCATCTCAACAATCTACGGGATTTATAGTATAAAGCACTTTTGAGAAAACTGAGTCCCAGAGAAGTAAATTCTCTTACAGTTAAATAGTTAACCCACCAGCAGTTGGATAATGAACAACCATCTGTGGAAGATCTAAGACCCTTGTATTGCCTCTCTGCTTTCTTGTCTCCCAGGCTGAGGAAGAGATGTAAAAAGCAAACCTTGCTCTGAAACTCCAGTTATATGACAATTGCTCAGGGCTTACCTATTTCATATGCAATAAATAGTAATATTCTTTGTTGGTCCATGTTTTTAGTAAGTTGTCAATGAATTAAATTCCTCAGGATCTTCAATGTAAGAGCACTAAAGAAAATCTGTTTTTAACAAGAGTCTGTTATTTATTTTAAAAAGTGATGTAGAGGGGCTGGGGTTGTGGCTCAGTGGTAGAGTGCTCACCTAGCACGTGTGAGGTCGTGGGCTCGATCCTCAGCACCACATAAAAATGAAGAAATAAAGACATTGTGTCCAACTAAAACATAAATATTAAAAAAAGTGATGTTATATTTTCAAGATAATCTAAGCAAGAAGGAAAACCTACTTTGCATTTCTTGTTGGCATCTTCTCTAGAGCTTCTCCCCAGACAGAGGTAGGAATTTGGGGTACAGAAAGGTATTCTCTTTCTGGTGCTGTAGCTGAGAGTTTCATCTTGCTAGGGTCTGCAAAACACTCTCAAGCTCTGCAGGAACATATTGAAGTTCAGTTTTCTCATCCCTTGTGAACCATATCAGATTTTATGCTGCAGAGAACAGTGAACATGGAGAGAGAGGGATAAATGAAAAGTTCCCTTTGGTGAGGGAAAAGAGCCATCACCACTAGAATTTTGTTTTCTTTTTCTATTGATTACAAAAGATACTTAATTTGTAAGTAACTAATGTCTCAAAGGGGAAGTATGCTGTGTGATTTGCATTTATTCCAAGAATAAGTGAATTTCTTCTTATCACTCATTGATTTCATCATTTAACCCATCTTTTATTTTTTGATTAATGTGCATTGATTGTACATATAATGGGATGCAGTATGATATTTCAATACACACATATGGCATGTACTGATGAAAACAGAATAATTAGTACTTCCCTCTTATCACTTCTTCATGTTCAAAGGCTTTGACTTCTTCTCTTCCCTATCTTCATAAAATATATAATAGGTTATTTACACTAGCATCATCCTACTGTGTTGTGGAACACCAGAACTTATTCCTTCTGGTCAGCATTAACCAGCATTTTAAGTTTCCATCTTTCTTTCTTTTCTTTTCTTTTCTTTTTTTTTTTTTTAGGAAAATAATAGGGACAGCAAGAAATCACACCTTTGTGCTCTTGTGCATAAGATGATTTCATGAGAACTTTTGATAACCACACCTGGGAATTTACAGACATCACACCAGTTTTAGAGAACTCCCATTATTTGTAGGTGCCAAGGACCTAGTGAATAATAAAAAGACCACATTAATCCAAATTTGAAAAAATATTATTAATTTCAAAAAAGTATTTCTTTTTTTTTAAAAAAAATAGTATTTATGCTTCAGAATAACATAAAATGGGGGCCACTAAGCCTTTCTGATTTCCTCATGGAATAGCATTTAAAAATCAAATGTCTATGCACATACATTTGAAATAGTCAATGAATCCTGTAAGGTATATTAAGACAAACAAAGATCCCAGTTCTCCCCCTAGATTTAAGGGAAGCTATTTATGTTAACAGATGCAAACATAACAAAAGAATCAAAGTCGATTAACTCCTGTTTTGCTTCTATTTTCTCTACCGTAAGCAATTGTCTTAAAACAGGAAAGCCTTTATTAAGCAACATGAAGGAGAAATTATAGTTTATTGTAGGTTAAGATGTAAAGAGGAAGCAACGACCTACTTTAGATGAATTCACATGCTCAAGCTTTAACAATTTATATCTAAAGATGCTGAAGTAACTTTTTAAGGTTTATTTTAGAACTCTTTGAAATTCCAAGCAATCACTGGAAAGCTCCAGGATGATAGAGTATCTAAGATGGATGAATGTCCTAATTTTTTTTTTAAAGGGAAATATCTGCTCAAACTCCTTTTAAAAGGGGGATTTTCAAAAAGTGATTCCCAAGTATTTAGAAATAAATGGTTATTGAAAGCCACTCTGATTTTCCTCCCTCGGGTTCCCAGGATGTCCAGTGTGTGTGTGTGTTGGGGGGGGGGCTTCCTTTTCTCTGCCCCAAACCTAAGCAGCTACTATCCCTTTGGCTTCCCCAAGGACTTCTCAGGGGACCTTTCCTTTTCTCAGTGAGTTGGGAATACCTGCTACAGTGATGATGTAGCTAGATTTCAGTGAATCCTTTGAAGGCACTAGGATCTCTTTGTGAATGACATGGAGAAACGTAGGTTGAGCGATAACAGGGCAGTAACCTTGTTGAGGTTCTTGGAGCAGTCCTCTCTCCTCCCTGCCCTCCCCACCTCAAAAGGTTACCCAGGGAGATGTCAGCCATCAGCCCAACTGAGTGAATTACAACTGTTGAAATTTCAGGCATCGTGGAGGGAGTGGGGAGGTGGGTTTTGCAAAGACCTTTTGGCAACCTCCCAAATAATATCAAGTTGGCAACTTCTTGGTTATAGTTTCTGAGGATAGTATCTCTTGAGTAAATATTTTTAAAGCCACAAAATGAGCTTTGCAAAGAATGAGAAAAGCAAAACAAAGGACTGTTTTATATTTAAGATTTAAATCTCTGTTCTTGGACCTGTGCCTGGTTCTATTAAAACAGTGATATCCATCCAACAAATCCCATACAAACTATCCTATAGCGAATAGCTACAGAAATGCTGATTTTTCCAATGGAATTATTGAAAAAACTACTTTATTCTTCTGATATTTCTTTTCAAAAGCTCTTTAAAATGTTAAATGTGCTTCATTAAATGTCACCTCAGAAAATTCATTTTCATCATGAGGTAAGTAGAAAGGTGGTTTTATTTTATTGTAATCCATTTACAAATGACAAATAAAGCTCTGCAAAATACATGAGTTGACCAACATAATTGAGTGAAAAAACTGGTGTCAGACCATAATTTCTCATTTCCTTTCCCTGTGTAACTCTCATTAGGTTTTTCTTTTTTTATTGGAAATATTCATAAAATAAAAATTGTATCTATATTTCATAATTTATATTGGTACCTGAAAATTTGATGCTGGCATTAAAAAAATGCTTTTCTAGTGTGCTATTTTGCTAGATTTATGGAACTCTCACATGTGTGCTCTGACAATTTGAAAGGGGGAGAAAAGGCTCTCGGGTTCACTATTCAGGGTGTTACTTTGTTCTGCTGTCCAGATTTAATAAATCCTGCCATGTGGTGGTTCAATTTTATTTGGTTTTGTGCTCACCCAAACTCTTGAGAATAAACCAAAGTGCTTTTTCTTTCTAGTGCTGTGTTAGCTTTGTGCCTTAAATGGAAATTAAATGCAAATGCTTTCATTGCACGATCCCCTGGTTAATTTATCACATGTTTAAACACAGCAACATATTGGAAAACCTTGTTATTTCGTAATCTTCAGATTCTTTGCACAATGATATTAAGGAACAGGATAATGAGTAAAGATAAGCCAACGGGAAGGGTCTACAGGGCAATTGGCAACCATCTCACAGCCATTAATTTGTGGTATCTGGTAAAATTGCTGGAATCAGCTTGCACTCTGACTTTATGACAGAGCAAAAAAGAAGGAAAAAATAAATCTCTGGAATTACACGAGGTGAATGATACACTAGTTTTGAGTCTTAATTATGCTCTCAAGTAGCTTATTTTCTCCTTAAAAGTGTATGTTTTTGTAAAGCTCATGCTGTGTAGATTTTTAGTTAAAATTTAATATCAAAAGGTAATAAGAAGCAAGAGAGTGCCAACTTTCATAAAAGTGTTTTGCAGGGCATAGCATAAGCTTTTGCAACAGAGGTGAACCCAGTACATGTTTGTGAACTTGTTTGATGGTGCATGAGGGAAATTGGGGAGTTCCCATTGTTGTATTGATACACCAGGAGTAAAAATGCTAATCACAACCAGATGTTGGTGATCATTCAAGGGGCTAAATTCAGGGGTGAGAATATGCACTTGGTGATGATTGTACACATATGAAAAGAGAGATAAGAAAAGGTATTGGAAGCTCTTTGGAAGCTTTTCACAGTTTCTTCTTTTTAGTACATCTTTTTATCCACATTTGAAGCTTTGGCTCATCATGTTAGGTATGTAAACCTGCTTCAGAATAAGCAACATCACTCAACATGCACTTACATACCATTTCACAAAGGGCTGCTCCCTAAACTGACTTTATTTAACACATACCATCATTCTGGACTTCACTCAGTCCCCGTATCTCAATAATAATGTTTCAGAAATAGAGACCACTATTTTCAGTAGAATTTTTTGATCTCAGTAAAATATTGATAAGCTTCATTACATGTCTAAGACTAGAGATATTTTAAACGGCTTTAGGTGCCTTTATTATCATTTTTTAAAAGTTTTGACCCTCTATAATGCCTTTCAAACTTTAAATTCAATTTGAAATCTGGATCAACAAATAATGCATAAGCAATTCCTAAGGGTACTTTTAAAAATATTTTATTCACTAAAATTCTTCTTAAGAATATTTGTTTCTCCTCCTCAAATTATTCTATGAAATAATTCTATTGAAATAGGAAATATTGCCAAATTCATTCTATGAAGCCACTATCACCCTTATATTTAAACCAGACAAAGACACATCAAGGAAAATAAATTTCAGACCAATATCCTTGATGAACATAGATGCAAAAATTTGTAATAAAATATTGGAAAGGAGGGGAAGATGGTGGCGAATAAACTGCATCACCCCTGTGTACTGCGTCACTGTGCAGGTGAATAACGAGTTAGAATGGCCAAAAGTTATCTTGTTAGGAATTTCCAGCAAAATTGGGGTGCACTGAAACCTAGAGGAAGGATTTCCATCGCCTGAGGGTTGGTTACTGGGGCTCAACCGCGAGTGAACCATGCGGTGATTAACAGAGGGAGCGTGAATAGAGGTGTGGGGAAAGGTAAAGGCACCTTACCTCCAACTCCCCCCTCCCACCAGCGGCGAAAATGAAACCTGTCTCACCAGCTCTCGGAGAAGGGGCTAGTGGAGGGAATCAAAACAATAAGGTGCCGGTTCCCAATAGGCGCGCTCCACTTCCAGGAAACTGCAGGCCCAGAGTGTAGTTTGAACTGCCGAGAGGTATCACACTGGGAAAGGCCTGGCTGGCAGGAGAAGCGAAGTGACTAGAGACCAGGAATAAACCTAAGCTAACAGGTTTTGAGAGACACCAGGGCAGGGAGGAGGGAGCAGCCTCACATGGATTGTTTCCTACAGCCGGAGGGCAAAATCTTGGCCTGGAAGGCACAGCGCCACCTACTGGAAGTGAAGAAAATAGAAGCCTAACTGTGCCCTTTTTTTTTTCTTTCTTTTGTTTAAATTTTTAAATTTTTTTCTTTTTTAAATTATATTATTTTTTAATTGTAATTTTTATTTTACTGCATTTTATTATTTTTATTATTTCTTATCATTTCTTTTTCTTTTCTATTCTTTCTTTTTCTTTCCTCTCTCCCTCTCTCTTTCTTGGTTTGCTTCCTTACCTTTTCCCCATCTTTCCTCTTAAGCATGACCACCCAGATTACGTACAACTTACTAAATGCAAATAGACGAATACTACGAATTGGTCTATAGTCCGCCTAAGCCCTTAACTACCCCCAAGTACTCCTGTTTATTCTCTTGTTAATATCCTCCTGCATTTGAGCAACCCCCCAAAGAAGCTAACATATACTAACCTCCATACCATCAAATCTCCCGACCTCAATATAAAATCCTAAGTTCAAACCTCAATTCTCTATATGCCATCAAAATCTGTAGGCCTTTAATGAAATTAATGAATTTACCTTAAATCACAATTAAATCCAACATCTCTAAATATTGTCTCCCAACACAAAGGAGAGATATTGGAGCTATAAAAACCGAAACAAATTTAAAGAAGAAAACAGAAACACAGCAGTCAAACAGAGTTGGAAAGTAACGTGAACACCATGAAAAAACAAGGGAAAAAAGGATTGCAAACAATGCAGGACAACTTAAATTCACAGGAGAACCTAGAGGCATCAGAAAAATGGACAGAGAAAGAACTCAAGGCATACCTAACTCAGATGGAATGGAATCTTAGAGAAGACTTTAGACAGCAAGTCCAAACAATGAAAGTATACTTTGAAAACGAATTACATAAGCAAATTCAAATGGCAAAGAATGAGCTCTACCAGGAGATAGAGATTTATAAAAAAAATCAAACAGTAATCCTAGAAATGCAGGAAACCATAAATCAAATTAAAAACTCAAACAAGAATATTACAAATAGACTAGATCAAATAGAAGTCAGAACATCAGATAATGAAGACAAAGTTTATCAACTTGAAAAGAATATAGTCAACACAGAAAGGATCCTAAAAAATCATGAGCAATCCATCCAAGAGATATGGGATGTCATAAAAAAACCAAACTTGAGAGTCATTGGGATAGAAGAAGGTGTAGAGGTTCAAACCAAAGGAATGAACAATCTACTGAATGAAATAATATTAGAAAACTTCCCAGATATGAAAGATGGAATGGATTGCCAAATCCTGGAAGCCTACAGGACCCCAAACATACAAAACCGTAATAGGCCAACTCCAAGACACATAATTATGAAGATATCCAACATACAGTACAAGGAGAGAATATTAAAAGCTACGAGAGAAAGGAGGCAGATTACATTCAGGGGTAAACCAATAGGTTAATGGCTGATTTTTCATCACAGACGTTGAAAGCGAGAAGATCCTGGAACAACGTATTTCAAATGCTAAAACATAATGGATTCCAACCAAGAATACTGTATCCAGCATTTGACAATGAAATTAAAATATTTCACGATAAACAAAAGTTAAAAGAATTCGCAGCCAGAAAACCAGCACTGCAAGGCATTTTGAGCAAAACACTACAAGAAGAGGAATGAAAAACAGCACCCAAAACTAGCAGTGATTCTACAATCTGTATACGGGGTAAAAATGGGATTTCATAACCCACTTGAATCTAAAGTATGAAATATGATATGTAAAGAGCTCTGTAATGTTTTGAACAACCAATAAAAAAATAAAATAAAATATTGGAGAATCACATTCAAACATGTTAAGAAGATGGTACAGCATAATCAAGTGGGTTTAGTCTCAGGGATGCAAGATTGGTTCAACATACACAAATTCATCAATGTAATTTATCATATAAATAGAGTTAAGGACAAGAATCACATGATCATCTTGATAAATGCAGAAAAAGCATGCAACAAAATCCAGAAACCATTCATTTTAAAAAACACTGGAAAAACTAGGGGTAGAAGGAACTTACCTCATCACTGTAAAGACTATATGACAAACCTGAGAAACATCATACTGAACAGAGAAAAAAAGCATTTAATCTAAAATCAGGATCAAGACAAGGATGCCCATTCATACCACTCTTTTTTAAAAAATTTAATATGTGATATTTATGTTCCCTTAAAATAATAAGGCAAATTTCTACACATTCCCAAGTAATTTCTTGAGCGTCAATTCTGAGAATATCGTTGTGATATTTCTAAGGGATTAATGAGTGCACTGGTAGGATTTCTTTTACACACACACACACACACACACACACACACACACATATATATATATATATATATATATATATATATATATATATATATATATCTCCACTCTTATTTAACATAATTTTTGAAAGTCTAGTCAGAGCAATCAGGCAAAAAAATTAAAGGGATACAAATGGGAACAGAAAAAGTCAAATTATCTCTGTTTGCAGATGACATTTTTGTAGATGACATAATTTATTTGGGAGCTCATAGTTTCAAAGGTCTCTGTCCGTAGAATGCTGGCTCCATTCTTTAGGGCTCAAGGTAAGGCAGAACATGGCAGAAGGGTATGGTGGAAGAAAAGTACCCCAAGGAATCCCACAAGGAATCAGAGAAAGAGTTTAAATGTAGACATAAAAGTCACATCTGAAATGATTATAGACCTCCCAGTAAAGATGTCAAGGTGTGTAGGATATGTGACCTACAAGCTCAGAAGGGGAGATTAGGCTGTAGCTATAAATTTTAAAGTCAACAATGAATGAATAACCACAAGATTTAATAAAAGTGTTTAAGGAATAAGTGCAGGTAAAGAAGAGAAATGGCTAAGGACCAAACTCAGGAAGTCTAACATTTAAAGGTCAGGAATAGAAAGGAAAAATATTTAAATGTGTTAATACAATTTTATTTTAAAGAGTCATCCATTCCTGTTGACCTGTTATTCATTTTGGAATTGACATGGGACCTGGTTATCACTTTCCAGTGCTTCTAAAAATTTGCTGTCTGAAATCTAGATAAGTGTCTAATTGGAGTTATTTGGCCCAGTGCTGCACAGGTGATTGTATCAGTGTGAGTTTTGAGGCCACTTCTTAGATAATGGGGCTTTCCAATGGGTTGATTATGGCACATTATCAAATAACTAAAAGTTCAAAGGAGTCAGTACATGTCAGGGAGAGAATGTTAAATGAAGTTTGGGAATGAGACATGAGTGTCTGGAGCTAAGAATCTCACAGAAGTGAAACATAAACTATGCAAGAAGGTCGCCTCATAGGATCAGAATAAGACTATCTGGCAGATAGGTCGATGCCTTCTCCAGGACCAATTTCCTGAAAATGTCTGAAGAATTCCTTTTAAGCTGTGTGTGAAACAGTCAAACCACATCAGACAAAACTATAATTTTTTTTCTTTACATTTCTAATTCTAACATGCAGCTAGAATGTTCTCACTTTCAGTTCTGTTGGTTAGAATCATGTCCACTGCTTCCTTCTAAGAGTCAGATTTAATTAATATGACTATCGACTATCCACCAGACACAGGCTAGTCAACGGCATATACATCAGCTTTTTTAGGGATTAAACTGTCATCTCAAAAAAGGCAGAAGTTCGTAGAATTAGCTTACTCTGCCATGGTTTAGAAGCCATGTGTAAATTTCCCAAATCCTCATGTGTGCAATATTTGCTTAATAGTTTGTCTCATCTGGAATATTTGAAAATTTAGTCCTGTATGATTTAGATGTGGTGTCAAGGGAAGTCTTCACAGTTAATTTTCTTCCTTCATGCAGAGAGGACACATCTGATGTAATATAACAAGTTGCATTGCTAGGGTAAGAATAAATAACAAGCTATAAGCAAACAAACAAGAAACCAGGTCATAAAATGGAAGAGTTTTAGAAATGTGGCCAAACATTGTGAAGAGGCCTAAGTCTGGCATTAGATGATTAGGCCAAGTGGGTCTTTGCCAGTGTTACCCAGATGATTGTCTCCAGTGAGATTGTGTGCTTCCTTTCTGGGTTATTTGGGGCCTTAAATGAATAAATGCAGTTAGAGAATTATTTTCAGAAATTTAATAACCGTGGAACATCTTACACTTACCCATCTGGGACAAAACTGCCAAGGTAAATAAAACTTGGTATCTTTGCTTTTAACTTCATTTTCCAGTGGTACCAAGATATCATTTTTGACTGTTTTATCTGATGTTGAAACTTGAATGTGTTTATCTGGTCTCAGTTCTGCATCACCTTTCCAATAGGATGCTGGTTATTTTTATCATGAATATATATTATGTCTTCAAATGAAAAACATGAATAAATTCATGGTCCTCATTCCATGATGTGGGCTCCCTGTCATATTCCTCACTTGGAGTGGGCCTGGTCTTCTGGAGAGATGAGATGGGCAGGCAGAGCAGCCAAACTTCCCTGTCCCCAGATGCCAGGAGAGTGAGCATCCACTGGGAGATGTGTTCTCTAGTTCCCTCCCTGACTAATGCTGCTGTGCACATAAAATGAATCAACGCTACAGGCAACTGCATGGATAATTACTTGGTCAGGACCAGTAGGAAGAGAAAAGGTTCATGAAACTCAGAAACTCTGATGTAAGCAAGCCAAAGTTAACTCATAAATATACATATACCTTAAGGATAACGTTTCTTGACTCTGGTACAAACCTCCCTCAAAAGACCCTTAAGACCAGTAGTTTAAAATGTGGATACTCATTAGTATTACTTGCAAGATGTGGCAATTTTTTAAGCTCCCTAGGTTATTCCAATGGGTAGCTGTTATAGTTTGGATGTGAGATGCCCCCGAAAAACTCACATGTGAGACAATGCAAGAAGGTTCAGAGGAGAAATGATTGGATTGTGAGAATCTTAATCCAATCAGCAAATTAATCCCCTTATAGGGATTAACTGAGTGGTAATTGAAGTACTAGGGTGTGGCTGGAGGAGATGGACATTGGGAACGTGGATTTGGGGTATATATTTGTATCTGGCAAGTGGAGACCTCTCTCTCTCTCTGCTTCCTGATCCACATGTGAGCTGTTTTCCTCTGGCACTCCCTTCCACCACGATATTCTGCCTCACCTCCAGCCCCAAGGAATGGCGTCGATCTTCTATGGACTAAGACCTCTGAAACTATGAGTCCTCAAAAAAATTTTTCCTTCTCTACAGTTGTTCTGGTTGAGTCTTTTAGTTGCAGCAGCTTAATAGCTAAACAGTAGCCATGGAGGCCCACAGTTGCTACAGACCTCCAAAGTTCAAGCTAACAAGATGAAGAGTAGCTCTGTCTCTCATCATAATTGAATTCTTAATTTGCAGTTTTCCTAGTGTGACATCATTATGATCAGGTAGAGGCAATCAGGAGTGGAATATGTGTAACTCAGTTTGGCCAAGACCTCTAAACTCCAGTTTGGTAAAACTGTTGTTGATTGCTCTCACTTTTGAGGTTAAAAGGATGAAAACCACTTCATATTTCTGTCAATTTACTCTCCTTGCTTTGTTCTATTTCTGGAAGGTCTGGCTCTCTCTCTCTCTCCCTAGAAGTTCTGGATAATCTACAAAATTTCTTCAGAATTTATTACTTACTACTTTGATGTCTTTTCCGCCTCTTAACTATTTGATTTTATCTACTGGTTTATATTTGTCTCTCAGTAGTAATTCTTATCATATAAAAGAGGAACTGATGGTGGGGGAGAGAATAAAAGAGACTTGGGTGATGAAACATTTGGTGATTTAGGAAAGATCTGTACCTTGGTCATTGGTGGATCACCATGTACACAGAGTTGAAGGTAGCTTGGCCTCACTGCTCAGGGGAGCAAAGACTGTTTCCTGGTCTTAAATTTCTGCTCAGAGTCTGTATCAGTGCCTAACCAGAGCCTTTCCCAGAACTAACCTCCAAGCCCATAGACCAGACCAGGACTGTGGCTAGGTCCTCCACTAAAATCTGTACTAAAGTCACTTACCCCAGCATTCTCTTTGAAACACCCAAGTTGGCCCATCCCTTGTAGCCCAGACATATGCCTTTCTGTGGTTTTCTCTTGTCTTGTGTCATGATTTGTATGACCAGTTATGAAGGAAAGTCTTCACTGCTCCCCCTATCCAAATTGCATTCCATGACAAACCAGATCTTTATCCTCATATTATTATTATTATTTATTGTGTGTGTGTGTGTGTGTGTGTGTGTGTGTGTGTGTGTGCGTGCGCGTGCTGGGGATTGAAGCCAGGGCCTTATGCATGCAAGGCAAGCACTTTACCAACTGAGCTATATCCCTAGTCCTATCCTCATTTTCTTTAAAGAATGCTTTTGTTATTTCGTCACCAGTATTGGAATATGGCTTTCCTGTGAGTGATGTATGATTTTCACTAGTTCTCAAAGGCAGGGAACCAATAATTGAAATATGGTATCAGTTTTCTGCCTCCTATAGAAAAATGGCATCTAATCCCTTTGTTCTTCCGGCTTTGTGAAAAGATTCTGCCACTCTGAACTCTGCCATCTGGGATGAGGTCCTCTTTCCTTTCTTCTCACTTTTACTTACTTTCCTATTGGTCAGTTTTTCATGTTAAAAATAAAATGGGGGTAACTATTAACCATCAATCTCCCTGACATAATCCTACCATTCTCCCGAGTATATGAGCTAGAACATTTTGTTTACAATTACAGAAGGGTGAAATGTGCTATGTGCTATGTTTAATATATGCAAAAAATAGAATGCATCTTATTTTTTATAAAATAAAAAATCTTTCACGTTAGCTACCATTTCCTTTATAGTGGGTCAGATAACACCAAATGAAACAAAATAAAAAAAAACTCAAATGCCCTCAAACCTCAAGTTTACCTTTGTGAAATACGTAGTCTTTTCAAGCTTTGAAAATTATCTTTGAAACTATTTCAGGGTCATCATTTGGATAAATGATCATTCAAGTCAAAGTTATACTTCTTAAAAGGGCAATTTCTCTCCTTTCCTTAGAGGTCTTCAGCCACTCCTCCCCCTCAAGAGAATCAGAACAGGGAGATGCTGATGGACCCTCTGGCACCAACGCAAGGACTCTTGGTCTGAACTTTTCCTGGGTCATTGCTGGTTCTAGATACAGTGTGGCTATGCTGATTGCACCCTTGAAATTATCTGGCTGGGGAGCAGCTATTCCTGCCTGGTTCTTTGAGGAGAGTACTTTGGTCTTATATAAACCAGTAACACTGATTCCATTCCTATGGACTTGCATTCTGTGACTTTCTCATCCCTACTTCTAGTTCACTGTTTCTCTTAGCACCTCTGTACCATTTGAGGAGCTGGGAAGAGGAAACTCGCACCATGCTGAGGAGTGTGGGGGTCTGTTTGGGTTGCTCTTTGGCTGAACGGCTAGTTCCCTTCCTCAGCCCCTTCAATGCCCTGTCCATAGGTCCTCCACTGAGCCTTCCAGCCAGAAAGTGAATCATAAGCCCCTTCTCATTTTAACTTTCCTCTCAAATCTCCTACCATGTCTGTGGGGTTTCTGACTTCTGCATCTTCTTTTCTTCTCCTCCTTACTTGTTAAAAAAGTAGCTTCTGCTCCCACCATGTTACTAAGACTGCCCCCTCCATTAGTCCATGGGTAGCCTGCCAACTGCCCAAACTCTTTGGTACTTTTGTATTTCCTTACTGGACCTCTGCCTCCTTGGACAGTCTGGTGCTTTCATTTTCTAAACACTATGATTACCTCATTCCACACAGGACTTATTTCTTATTTTCCTCTCCTTCAATGCTGGTGTTTATGGGAATTCTGTACTTGAATTGATTTTTTTTTATATTGCTAAGTCCATGAAGAGCAGACTTTTTACCTGGTTCATTGCTTTCATTCCCATATCATATTAATTTCTTTATGTTGATTTTTAAAAATATAATCTGGGCAGGGGTGGTAGCACATGCTTGCAATCAAAGCAACTCAGGAGGCTGAGGCAGGAGGATCTCAAGTTTGAGGCCAGTCTCAGCAACTTTGTGAGATCCTCAAGCAATTTAGTGAGACCTTGTCTCAAAATTTAAAAACAAAATTAAAAAGGGGCTTGGATTGTAACTCAGTGATAAAGTACCCCTGGGTTTAATCCCCAGTACTCAATTTTTTAAAATATGTATTTCCAGCTCAGAACTTTTCTCCAAACGTTAGACTGCATCATTCAAATATCTCAACTATTTCCAGACCTTTCAAACCTCAACAATGTCTAAAATGAAGTCATTATTTTTCCCTTGAAATATTTTCAATCTCTATCTAGGCCCAGAGCTAGAGAACTTGGGAATCATCTTTGATTCTTTTAATTCTTTTATCTCCCATTAAATAATGAGTCACCAAAGCCTGCCAAGTTTCTTCCTGTTCTAGATCCATCTGTCAGTGATGTCATTCATCTCCCTATCTATCACTTTTTAGTCATCCACCATTATTTGTCTATAATGGAAATTTGTCCCCCAAAGTTTACATAGAGTGAAATGGTTAAATGTCAATTTAAATAAAAATTTATGGCTGGGTAAATATACATTTTCTTGAAAGGCAAAAAAAAAAAAAAAGAAAGAAAAGAGAAAGAAAAATATGTCCTTGTAAAGATACAAAGTGTTAATTATTATTGCTTTAATTAAGCTTCAAATTTAGTACCAAATTTTTTTGGCATCTCAAGTGAGAATAGGTCCCTTACCTAATTCTTCTCACAGAAAAGAGGACTCTTCACAATTTAAGTTATAAACTCTGATTAGCTGAAGCTTTGTATTGACAAAGCCATGTTATCTCACTCTTCGACTTACAGATCACCTTATATTGGCTCTTTTAACCTGGTAAATCTTTGAGCACTCAATACTATCAAATATCTTTTGTAGAAGAAAGATCCTTCTCAATTTTCGCCAGTCTGACTGTCGGACATTTAGAATCTGTGTTCTCTGCAGTGGCCCTGAGTTCCCCTGCTTGTCTTACAGTGTTTTTGCAACCTTGTCTCTTTCTTAAAGCTCAGGTTTCTCTACAACTCAGCATCTTGAAAACACTGAACTAGATTTCAAGCAGGGATTTTAGTTTGGGAAATAAGCTGCGTTCTCTTTAGGATTCAGACGTGCCTAAACAAATCCACAGGCCCACTGGGGCTAACTCACCAGGGCCATATTTCATAGTTGATGGAGGTGTCTTTAAGAAGATCTGTGCCTGCGAGAACACCCCTGATGGACCGTGAGAGTGCCATTTACAGTATTATTCATGAGTGAAACAATGCCCTTACAATGATGCTTGTTAGCCTACTTGTAGACACGAGAAGAATCTAGCAGTGTCTCCTGGCATTAAAGTAGAGAGACCATGCACACCGTGTCTGTACCAGCTGTGTCGTCTGCCTCGCTGGGAAGTGTTGGCAGCGGAGTGCATTTGCAGAGACTTCTAAATATGGTGCAGTGGTGAGGAGCTCAGTTGAAGTGCCAGACAAACCTGGACCAGAATCCTGGTTCTGCTGTATCCTGATAAATGGCCTTGGACAAGTTCCTTCACCTCTCTGTGTTTCATTCGTTCAGAGCATTAAAAACAAGGCAGGTGAAGTACTTGGCACATAGCAAGTGATCAATATGTGGGAGTCAGTATTCCTATTATTATCATCAGACACCACCATATACATGTAGAGCAATGGAAGAGGAAAATGGCATGCCACATAGGAGGTGACAGGATGGCTCAGGTAAAACACCTTTTGGAGATTCATAAATTACTTAAATACAAGAGGATTGAAAGCGTTGGAATTTTTGCATTATCTGATGTACAGAGAGATCTATGTAATCTCATTTCCTATGTATAGAAATTGTGGCACACTCAAGAGAATGGTAGTTTCTTTAGAAACATCAGGATAAAATATTCTTTCCTGGACTCTAGTCTGCCTCTGGAATTATTAGGGTAGAGTCTTAAAATCCAGAGTCTATATTTATATGGGATTAGGAACTGCTGGTGGGCTCAGACTTTGTAAGTACTGTACAACCATACTTAGCCTTTCTGGAACATTTTTTTAAAGTTGATTACTCCCCCTTTCTTGAAAGTGTCTCCTCCCTATACTTCTATAAATTCAGTTTCTTCTGGTTTTCCCTCTACTAGTCAGATCTTCCCTTCTTGGTTTTCTTATTGGAAACTTAATTTTTCCCCCTTATGATTTGCTTTTCTTCAAACCTGTTAACTACTCATATTTCCTGAGATACTTTAGTCCTTTGGTCTCCTCACATGATATCCATCTTTAATACATCCAAAACCCACTTAATGGATGACTTAATGTTCCATTTATAGAAAGATGACCTGCAAGCCTATTTCTAGCAACTTCTCTTGAGCTTCTTGGTCTATACATCAAACTTTGGCAGAAAGAAGCCTTAAAAACAGAATTGTTGGGACTAAGCTACAGCCATCAAAAACAATATAGCTGTTTCCACTTATAGGAGTGTCCACTTGACCCTAGGCATGTCCAGCCCCAAATCTAGGTAGAGCCATCTTGATGGGAAGAATATAGATGCTGGAACTGAGGGCTGGGTCAAATGAGTTCTACCATATGTCAGTTGCATAACCTTGGGAAAGTTACTGAACTCCAAAGAGCTTCTTTTCTCATCTTTAACACAGGAATAAGGCATAGGCTTTCTAAACATCCTGTCTCTTAGCCCAGTGCATGATTCCAGAATGTACATGTGTTCTTTGTTAGATTTCATAAATTTTCTTTTTGGAGTATTTTATTTTAAAGAGGAGAGGACTCCATATATACAATTATGATGTTGAGTGGTATCTTTCCTCGGCAATATTTCATTTTAAATTACCTCTTCCCTACTGGTTTAATCCAGCTTTGTAGAGCATGTATTGTACTGTTACCTTGGTAACCCAGCCTTTATTCCATTGGTTAGAATGTCCCAAGGTTGTCCATTATATTCCAGCACTCTCTTACCTTCAAGAAAACAAGGGCCCAATATATTAGAAACAGTATTTAACCCTTAGCAACCTCTTGTCTATGTTTTAAAATTTGGGGTGTGTGTGTGTGTGTGTATGTGTGTGTGTGTGTGTGTTTCAAAAATACCTGCATTGTTTTGTAGACTTTTTTGGGGGGTGGGGGAAGCCATGGAAGCAGAATTTTGCACTACAGTTTTGTTCTAAACACTAAATCTTTATGTTGTCTAGTTTCTAAGATCAAGACGTGTATTTTCTGTTGATAAAAGAAAGAAATCTAAAAATGCTCCCTTTTTCCATCATGTTTACTTTAGCAGTTAGTTCACAGTGATTGGGAAGACTGTCTCTTTGGAGTGGACACTATGCTCAAACAATGAAATAGGTTGAAAACAGAGAGTTTTAACCTGCCAATTCCAATTGTTGTTAAGTTGGGTTTTTCCTTTCCTTACCATTCTGCCTACTTTGGGAGTGGGCTCTTTGACCTCAGTAAAAAGTTGATGATAGCCTTTCAAACCCTCAATATTAGCTTTCCTGTTGTTATTATTAAGTCTGTTTGTTTCCTCTGGCCATAAACTCAACAAATGTAGGGCAATCTCATACACATGATCCCTTATTGCCCTTGAAAAAATATTTTTACTCTTAATTATTACTTTATGAAAAGTTGGATATAGGTAAACTAATTATAATACCAAATTAAAAATAATGCTTCATTGGGAATACCTTTGAATCATAGTAAATTAATATCTAGTTTAGTCAGTGCTTTCATCCTATCAAACTTTACTTTTATCAAAGAAGCATGTAAATTAAACTACATAAATAATAGTCTTCAAATATATCTTTTTGCTTTTTACCATTTAGTTACCTTAAATAGATGTAAATTTGAGGCAAAAAACTGCTGCTTGGATGGACTAAGAAATGTGGTACTTATAATACTCTAAACCATATTTTTTTTAATTAAGTAGTAAACGAAAGACATGTAATGCTGACGTACATGTGGCCAACTATATACTTACTCTTGAAGTCCTCTGTATTATCTTGTCCTCGAGGGTCCATGTGGTGTCAGAGAGGGGACACTGTTCCATGAGTCAGCACATCTCTATTATTTCAGGTGGGCCATCTCAGCTAGGTGATATTTTGATCAACTTCATGGGTCTCAGTTTCTTGTTTACCAAAAAGGCATTGGCTAATAACATATTTCCTATTTACTTAAAGGGTTACTCTAAAGATTTGATGAGAAAAAACATGGATAATGGCATTAGTTTCAAAAAGAAAATTGAAAGAAACAAGAAATGTTGGGCATATGCCACATGATATAATGAAGAGTTTAAGTAAACTCAGAGAAGAAGAATTATATTACCCTTCCATATAAGCTTTTCCATTGTTCAAAGAGAAGCTGAACATGTGTTGGAGCTGGCATACACATCTTCTACTTTCAGCATTTCAAGCTCCTCAAGTTTTAAGGTTTTTCTCACAGGCTTATGAACCATAAACCTCTTGGCTGCATTCTCTTCCTGCTACCATTTTCTATCATTTGAGGAGCAAATTCCCTTCCTTATTGTCAGCTGCTTGTTCTCAGCATTTGTTGGAGAGCATTTCCATGTTGTGTTTACTCTTCTTTTCGTGCCACACATACACCTACACTTGGAAGGCAGAATGATACTGTGGAAAGAGCACTGGACTGGTTGAGATCCAGTAGACTCTAGACAACAATTTTTTTCATTAGCTAGCTCAGTAGCATTTATACACCATTAACTGTGCCTCATATTTGTGGAATTGTGAAGTCTCCAGGTTTGAAAAGATAAACAACAACATGATATGATAGACTTGGGATCAGAACTGAATTTAAATCCTTGCTTAGCTACTTACAACCTGGGTGACTTTGAAGGATTATTAAAAACTCCATGATCTAGGTTCTTCTCTTTAAAATGGAATAATAATATAAGGTTCTGGTGAGGACTGCATGACCTAATGCACATGCAGCACTTAGTATGAAGCCTGACACATATGAACCCAAGAAATAATGGTAATGATGATGATGATGATGATGATGATGATGATGATGATGATGTTGTTTAGCCTCAACTTGAGCATGGCAGGTGGTGGCAAACTATTGTTGCCTTAGAGAGTCCATCCAGATTTTTACGAAGTTCTGAGGATTAGAAGTTTTTCCTGCTGGTCAACAAAAATTACATCTTTTTATCTCCACATATCCTTCTGTTCAAGTTCTCTATTCTAGGAAAACTGCCCTTTATCAATTTGAAGGTGTCTATCACATCCCCCAAACCCCCTACTCTCCTCATAATCTGTTTGATTTTTTTCTTTGATCTTTTTCCCTCCAAATTTTTTCAATCAACTTTTAATTAACTTTGTACTCTTGTCATCAATTCCATACTAACTCTTTTCAATCATCATTTATATGCAAAGATGGAAGAGTCTTTATTTCTAGGATATCTTGCAATTTTTCAGGCTACTCTTCCCTTTCTGCATGTGGAGGGGACCATAGGTAAATCAGAGAATGGACTTTTCTTTATTTATATTGCCAATTCTACCTATTTTGATGAAATGTCTGAAAGAGAACTCTTTTTTTATTTAAGGTCACCACATTCTTTATAGAGTTTATTGAGAATATAACATAGTGTTCTCAATCCTATGGTGATTTTTTTTATGCAAGGAAATGTGTGGAAGCCCTGTAACATTTTTATGCACTCTAAAGGGTTAGATTAACAAATCAAATCTCACTACCTTCTGAGAGTTGGGCCTTTAAAAACATCATCAATCCAGTTCCATGGAAGAAGCTTATAAAACAGAGAAGTTGTGGGTATTGCCTTCTTCACTTTGCAGAGACGTGAAACCAGAGTTTTTCCAGAGGCAATTATCAAATGGCTTCTTTGCACTGGTTAGTTTCTACCCAACTGGCCAGTGGTTGGGGTTATTGTAGGTTGTAGCAGACTGGCCAATTTTCAAAGCATATTCTATCCCTAAAAACAGAATTTCCCTTTATGTATTTGGAGACTGAACTTTGTACATCAGTTTTCCTTTTATGTTTTTCCCTTGTATTGTTGTACCTGGCTCTCCCACCCAATCAGACATAAGCCATGGGAGGGCAAGGAATTCATCTACTCTTGTTTGTCTTTTCCTACCTAACACAGCACTCAGCGAATCTTGTTGAACTGAATTGAAACAAGGACTAAGAGCTCAGTAGACAGATGAGTTTAGTTCTGAAAGGACAGAGAAGATATAGACATCTCTGGGGGACATTATACTTTCTAGAGTTGTAAAAAATTTGGATTCAGATTGCCAATATGTATATTCTTTATTTTAATCAGTCAGTTATAGCATACATGAATCAATTTTTATCATATTCAAAGTCAAACTAATTATTCAAATTGTGTTAGAATTAAGCATGTATTAATGTTGAAATTTAAAGTGCAGAATAATGTTTGCATTTTTCACATTTGCTTTCTTCAGTCTTCATTAAAGAATATTTAGGGATTATCTTAGGTATCAAGATGGTGAATCTTGATCCTTATTGACAAAATTTCTATAAGCCATTTGCTTTGATATTTATAGAAATAGCAGTAGAAAAAGTCAATGTGAAAATGACACTTGGTAATGGTTATAATCTGTTTCCATGAGAAAAGAAAGAGATGCCCACTAAATAAAAGAAGGATGTCATAGAAGTGACAAGGGATATATCTTCTTCCTCAGATGCTAGACCTATGGGAACTTACTATAAAGCATCTTCATTTTCCCATGATAACTCTTTGTTCCAATGAACAAAAAGAATACAAATTATTTTTTGAAGAATACCAAAGAAAACCTACTGTAGGGTCAAAGGAATTCATCCTCAAAATAGATGTTTTGGGCATGTGATTCTTTTCAACTCTTCAATGCTAATTGAACTATATTTTTAAATATACCTAAGATATTACAATGGTCCACAGTAGACAACAGACTCTTTTCTGACTTTAAAACAGGTAATACAAGTGGGATACAACATATAGTTAGGGAAAGAAACACAGACAGGCAGAGACAATGAACAAAAGACAAAGGGAGATGGACTGATTGTGTTTCTTGACTCCCATCTCTTCCAGTCTTTAATCTTCATCCTACCTCACATATTCCTGCCATTAACAAGTGGTTTGAATTAACTCCAGCCTGTACCTGTAGCAGGTTTAATCTTGAAAATTAATAATTGTCTAGATAATCTTCTTCAGGATCACCTTTCATCAGGACCCCTGGGAGATAGGGGTATTTCACTCATTTAACACTCAGTATATATTTGCTCAGCATGTACCAGACACTGTGCAACATTAAGAAATGGGAACCAGTATTATATTTCTAGCTCTCATTAGAATCAAAATTTTGTTTTGTGGAATTATTTCTCTCATATGAGTATAGATTGGTAGGGCAAGAAAATCCAGCTCTTCACCTCTTAGTTCCATGAGTCTAGAAGGTCCAGAGAAGGTGTACACTTTCTAGAAGCAATTAGAAGTTTTTTTAAATATATATTTTTATCTGTAGATAGACACAATACCTTTATCTTATTTATTTATTTTTATGTAGTGCTGAGTATCAAACCTGGTGTCTCACACATGCTAGGCAGACGCTCTACCACTAAGCTACAGCTCCACCCCCTTAAAAATGTTTTTATTGGTGCTTTATAGTATATATGATAGTAATATTCATTATAACACATTAATAAATGCAAATATCATAATGTGCTCCATTTCATTCCCTGGTACCTCCCCTTTCCCTCCTCGTGATCTACTTTCTGTGCACTGCTGGTTTGAAGGTCTTCACTGGCTTGAGCGATTGAACCAAACATCTTTGGCATTCACTGCAATAGACACAGGAATATGAATATTCCTGACATGAGGTTACTGCTAAGATTTCTCTTTCTTAGCCTTCTACATTCTCTTTTCTTCCCAGAACAGAGCCTGTACCCAGTGAATATATTATTCCTACTCCCATATTCTTGTACCAAGTTTTCCCATGTTTTAGTTAGGAAGAATTTTTTTTTCAGTCTGTGACCCTTACTTATGTTCACCCAGCCCAGAGCTAGTGATGACTTCAAGGACTAAGCATGGTTTAGACTGACTCAAACAATTGCTGATCACCAGGTGCATACACACCTGCGCTCACCTAGTTATACCAGACTTGGATCATATGGTTATTCATATGACATCATATGGACTCAGGCAAGTTTTCATTCCAAGTTTTGTGAGGAATCTCCATGCTGCACCAATTTGCAGTCCCACCAGCAATGTATAAGTGTACCTTTTCCCCCACATCCTCACCAACACTTATTATTGCTTGTATTTTTGATAATCGCCATTCTGCTTGGAGTGAGATGAAATCACAGAGTAGTTTTGATTTGCATTTATCTAATTCTAGAGGTGTTAAATATTTTTTCATATATTTATTGATTGTATTTCTTCTGTGAAATGTCTGTTCAGTTCCTTGGCACATTTATTGATTGGGTTATTTTTTAAAAAATTGTTCTAATTAGTTATATGTAACAGTAGAATGCATTTTGACACATTGTACACAAATGGAGCACAACTTCTCATTCCTTTGGCTATACATGTACAGAGTTACACTGGCAGTGTAATCATTCTCGTGTATATAGGGTAATAATGTCTGTGTCATTCTACCATTTGACCCAGCTATACCATTCCTAGGTTTATACCTAAAGGACTTAAAATCAGCATACTACAGTGATGCAGCCATATCAATGTTTATAACATCTCAATTCACAATAGCTAAACTATGAAACCAACCTAGGTGTCCTTCAACAGAGGAATGGATAAAGAAATCGTGGTATATATACACAATGGAATATTACTCAGTCTTAAAGAAGAATGAAATTATGGTATTTGCAGGTAAATGGATGGAGCTGGAGAAAATGCTAAGTGAAATAAGCCAACCCCCCAAAAACCAAAGGTCAAATGTTTTCTCTGAAAAGTGGATGTTGATCCATAATGCTGAGGTGGGGGTGGAGTATGGAAGAATGGAAGAACTTTGGATTTGACAAGGGGAGGGGAGGGAAGAGAAGGGAGTGTGGGGGTGGGAAGGATTGTGGAATGAGACAGATATTCTCACCCTATATGTGTATGATTATACTACCAGTGTGACTCTGCACCCTGTACAGCCAGAAGAATGAGAAGTTGTGCTCCATTTGTGTACAATTTGTCAAAATGCATTCTACTATCACGTATAACTAATTAGAACAAATTAAAAAAAGAAAAAAGAAATGAACATAAAGACAACAATGTAACATTTTATTAAGCTTAGTCTATTGTCAGTTTCCTAGCTAATTATCTAATTATAAATTGATGCTTTAATTATGAAATCTTAATTCTTATTAGCTGAGATTCTAACACAATAAAACAACATATTGGAACATACTAAAAAGAAAAGAAAAGAAAAAGAAATAGAGGGGCTGTGTATCCCAACTGTCAGAAGAAGGAGAGATACAGATAACCCTTATAGGCCCACATCCAAGAAAGGGGCAGCAAACCCTCACCCAGCCCCAGGATAAGGCAGGCAGTAGGAAGTGGACACAGACAGCCCAGGGTCTTAGAGATGAGAAAGGAAAAAAAAAAGGCAAAATGAAGTCCCCACAAGTCTTGAGAAGGTTGTGTGGGAATATAAAGGAGATAACTACCAGCATTCAGTGATATGCCCAAAGCCTTCTCCTAGGGGAACCCAAGAGCCTATGATCCTAATCATTTTCCTGGGAACGTTCACTTCCAGAAATTCTGGCTCCCTTTATCTGCCCACACACAGACACTGAAAAGCCTTCCTTGTTCTAGGCCAGATCCTACGGGGATTATTGGGCAAGGTCATTCCATTCCATGTGTGTTTCTGTCTGTCTGTCGAAGAGAGAGAGAACTGAGTTCTAACTTCTTCAAGTCTTCCTCTTTTTCTGAGAGAAACCCCTTCTGCAGTTTCTTATTCAGTCTCCTCAAAGCATCCCCTTTCCCTTGACTCCTCCTACTATTTATCCTCCCTGCTCCTCCAAATCCAGTGTATTGACCTCTTCTTCAGCTGTTCATTTGGTCCTGTCTCAATGTTTCCTATACCCTCTTTGAAGGACTTCAACATGTTCAATCTTTACTGCTTTCTTCTGCAAACTAGTTATCCTAATATTTTATTCAGTGAAAAAGCTATTCTGAAAATCTTGTTTTCATACCAAGAGTTGCATAGCCAATTTTGGAACTTCAAACATCTGTAATGCTAGGAAATTTTTCATAATTAAAAAAAAAAAACCTCAGACGTAAAATTTTCAAAACTCTAAAGAAAGTTTCCACTGTGACTGTCTACTCATTCTAGATATTTTTACCCTCAATGTAGTTTCACCGGAGCCCTCCTTACTCTTCTTTTCAAAGGACTTCTATGCATTTACTGATTTTCAGGCTCTGTCTCTTTTCAAAGATGCTTTTCTGGGGACTGTTGATTTCCAGCCATTTCAACTGCATGAGTTATGCAAGTGTGAAAACTTTTTTTCCCCGACTCTAAAAAAAGATGCTCCAGCCTATTTTTTTTTGTACTGATAATACAGGCAAAGGATAAAGAACAAAGTTGGGCATTGGTGTAGACTTTGAAGATAAAAGAACACCAGGAAAACTTATATCTCAAATCAATCACACAACCACAGCTAGGAATGGCAAATCAGATCTTCGAGTTAGAGAACTATATTTTATTCCATTTATGTCTACATTCTTATTAGTATCATCATTTTCTTTGCCTCCTTGGACATTTAAGGGAACACAAAAAGTTTTACTAAGTATAGAAGTTATAAGTTATAACAGAAGTTTTATAAGATCATATAATGCAATGTGTCTATAGTATGCTGAATTTATAAAGTTTCTTTTTTGTCAGTTAATACTAGTTCACCAGTAAGTGTGTTACACTGTGGATTCTGCTGAGTTTGAGAAACTTGGAATCTAAGGGGAATTTAAAATTTAACTCCTATGTCTAAATGTAATCTCTGTGTGTGTGTTTGTGTGTATGCAGAGACACATTTTTAAATGAAACCATAAAACATATGTGAGTTTCAGCACATATAAACCATTATTTGAGAAATTTCTAGGCGTTACTAAATTCCCTGATGTCTCTCAGAAACAAAAATGTCTGTTTCTCATAAATTTATTTATAGAAAGGCCAAATGAAACAAAATGTCACAGGCAAGACACAGAACTGATTGAAGAGTGAGTTGACAGTTTTACCATTGGGTTTTTTTAAAAAAGAAAAAAAATTATGGTATTGCTTCTATTAATGAAGAACATGTGCCCTGTCACACTTGATTGTGGGGAACTTCATTACCAGAGGTAGAAATAGCACAGAGATGGACTTCTGAATGTGGATTCAGAACTTTGCCTCTTGTTCTCCTCTCCCTTCTCAATGGCAGCCATTGAAAAGTGGGTCGTAGAGCTCTGTGAATCAAGGGAAGGGTCTTCTTAATTTTACCATCAAATCCTCTGTATCATTTAGGATTCATTCATCAGGAAGTAGCACAGTTCTTGATTCACAGAAACTTTAAACATAAAGGTCTTCAGTTTGCTCACAGTGAGATCTAGGCGTAGGTGGTTCCAGATTTGCTGCAGAAGAGTCCACATCAAGGAACCAGAACTTTTCTTTCTGCTCTGTCATCTTCAGCTTGGTGGTGACTGGCTCCTTCAGCTACAAGACAGATGCCAAGAAAGCATGGATTCAGAGAACGGGTTGGAGGAAAAGAACTTTTCTGTTGTCAGGAGGATAAGTCTCTCCCAGAAGATTCTGATAAAATATGTGTTTCTGACTCCTTGAAAAGAACAGGTCACCACCCCCCACAGCTGCAAGGAATATTGGCAAAGGAGAACGGGAGTGCTGTGATTGGATTGGACAAACTGGAAGTCATCTCCAGGGCTAGGCACTTGGATACCCACCCCCCACTACCCTCTGTAACGTTGTGTTTCCCTTGGCAAGAAAGAAAGGCACAATGCGGTTGTGCCATTAAATTGTGCCTCTTGTCCAGGATTGGGACATCTTGTCTCCCTCACTTTTCTGTGACTCAGCAGTAGAACACTTCAGATCTCACCTCACCTTGGGTTCTAGTTCTTAGTCAGGAATCCTCCTGATGATTGATTCCTAGAGAAAGGCACGTTGTTTCTCAGGACGAGGTCTAATTTACCTTTCATAACCTTTCACATATGATTCACAACCTCATATTTCTGTGCTTTCTCAGCTGCTTTTTATTTTAAGCCAAAGAGGTCCCAACTTCAGACTTTGATTTTGCTTTTCTCCCACCCCTCTGGCTGTTTCTCTCGGGGCCCAGACTAAAGGAGAGAAGGCTGTTGGTTTTCTTCTCTTGTTTCCAGTCTAGAAGCCTCTGTCAGGACATGGTCTGTGATGCAGGGCATCTAAGTTCTCTTGTTTCTGCTGTATAACACTCTCCTGGCTTTTCCACCTTTCCCATAAATGTTTGATAATATGCAAAATGGTTCTGCCCAAATTGATTTTTCATTATAAAAGTCAGTTTTTCAAAGAAGTTTGTCATTATTTTTGAAGTCCTATTTTAACCTGTTTATTTTTTTAAAAAAAGCAATTTTGAGCTCAATTGTGTGTAGTAGTTTCTTCACAAACAAGAAAGGGGTATATTTTAGATATTTCACATCGTTTGTAGATTGGAAGGTATAAAACTGTCCATTTAGATTTTATGTACATTTTAACAATTGATTTAAAAGCAACTGAAAATAATAAACTAGTACAGTATTCATGTTCAAGGGTGCTCTGTGATGTTTACAAATCAGTAATTTGCCACCAACAAAATGTATTCCATCTAGTGCACAATCTTGAATATTCCTGCAATCCAAGTTGAAGAAAAATGAGATCTAAATTAAAATGAGAGTCTCACTTTTGAAATTGAGTGCACCTTTCACCTTTTTTTTTTTTTTTAATGTTAGAGGTCTTTCTTATTTGGATTTTAATTGTTCTTTTCTCATCATTTAGTCATCTTCAATTTAACTATCATTGCTAAAAAATAATCATCTTTTGTAATGCATTGTCCCATTATCTTTATCACCTCAAGTCAAATGCAGATGTCTTTCTTGGATCTCATAAGGAAGGTTCAGGAAGTGGCTGGGGTTGAAGAGAAAAATATGACTATAGAGGAGGAGTCCAAATTGCCCTTCATGAAAAATTAATATTAAAAAAAAGAAGGCTCTTTTAATATGGCGGGTGGCACCTGTATTCTCTGTTCCTGCACAAAGGAGAAACACTGGGTAAGACCTCCTGAAGGACAAGAATGACAGCATTTGTGCTTTCCTGTGCTCCCAGTCTTGCCTGGCAAATCTTTACAGTGAAATAAAGGTGGAGATAAGAAGTTTATATCTTTGCTTCATTTTCTTGAAAGCCATCTATCCCAAGGTAGCACAGAACTGAACAAAATAGCTTAGATACCGATTGAAAAGGCAGACTCAGAGTCTAGAAATGCAAAATAACAGCCCATATGCCAAACCACATGCATTGTAAGGTTTGATACTTCTGAAGGAAGATTTAAAAGGCGATAGAGAATTCCAAATTTGGAACCCACAGAGACATCTGGTATCTTAGAACTTTCCACTTTCCCTTGGCAGATATTTCAGCTAATTTTCCCACCTTGGTCAGAGTGTATGATTCTTTTTTAAGCTTATTCTAATTTTAACATATTCTATTTCACTGTTACTGTGAAATGGCCCTACAGTCAGGACCAACCATTTAATGTTAACAGTTAGGTCATTTAGCAGTTTCTTAGTAAAGCAAAATAAAGGGGCAGAGTTTAATTAACATTATGGGTACAGTAAAAGGGTATTTTTTGTAGCATTTATGCAGTTTTCCAACTTTTGATCTTCAAATTGAAGCATGTAAAAAAATGATAGATTAATCAAAATGTAGAAAAAGCATTGTATTCCAAATGTCATTGCTCATCACCAGTGTGCATGAGGTAGCTCTCCCAAAAGTATCTTGAAAGGTAACATATCACACTGCTTGTTTCCTACAAACCAGCTAGTAACAGGTCTATATCTACTTGAAGAATTCATTTGTTTGGATCTGCATTTGTTGAAAGTGGATGGTAGGGAGGAATGAGGACTGAAAACCTGGGTGAAGCCCTGGGACAACTATTCTAAAGAATGAACCAAGAGATGCAAACCAGGATTATTGAGTAGCAGTGAGGGCTCATTTGAACTTGGATAGTAATAAATACTTAGCATCAGCTACCTCTATTTACAGCTGAAAGGGAACATCTTTTTTTTTCTATTTATGTATGTATGTATTTGCAGTACTAGAGATTGAACCCGGGTGCACACTACCACTGAGCCATACCCCAAGACTGTTTTTTTTTTTTTTTTGATAAAGAGTCTCTCTAAATTGCCCTGGCTGGCCTTGAACTTGCAATTTTCCTGTCTCAAACCTCATGAGTTCCTGAGATTACAGGTGTGCACCACAGCAGTGTGAAGGGAATATCTTATTCAAATTCTTCAAATGACAGATGAGAAAATGGGACCTCAAATAAGTTAAATGAGTTATCTAAGTCTATACAGTGAATGACAGAGTGATTCTAACTTCTAGACCAGATGTAGGAATAATATTTATAAAGCCAAATATTTCTTAAGGATTTTAAACTACAATAAACTTTAAAGTCATTAAAATGCAGAATTCCTCTCTCTCTCTCCTCTCCACCCCCATTTGTCCTGTCAGAGAATATCCCAGAGTTTATTTAAAATATTTTTTTTAACTTGTGATACCATTTCTCAAACTACTGAGTCAAATCTTATTAGTAGCAAAAGAAAAGGGAAAATGTGAAAACTTACTTTCACTTGATCAAATAAATATATTTAGTTGATAATTTATTATATTTTAGTATTTGTGTTGGTTGATCAATCAATAGATAGATTAATTTTTTGTTTTAGGTTCAGTTGTCTAAATTTTTAAAAATATGTCACCAGTTTTTCAAGAATACTTCAAGAAATGAAATGAGGAGTTAGTATTTGTTACTATTTGTTACCAACGCTACTTGCTTCACTACAATATCACACAGTGAAGTTTATTTTACATACTCTGAAATAGATGGTTCTATTTCCCCTATATAAACAATAGAGAAACTAAAGCTCAGAGCGGTCAAATAGCTAATCAGTCACTGAGCCAAGTTCCTCCTTACATAATCTAGTTTTTTACTCCTATGCCCAAAGTAGATTTTGTATTTGACCTAGAAACTTTAAAGAAACATTAAACACTAATGTCAATGATATTTCAAAAATACGAAAAGGATTCAAGATCAATTTGCCTAAGAAAGTTTTCACTAACAAATTATAGCCCGTATAAAAGTCTTTCATGTAGTTGGCCATCAGTCCTTACTATCCAGGGACTTCCGTAGAGACATATTCAATTTGAAATAGAATTGACAAGTCATTTATTTGACCAAATTGTTCAGGAAAATGAGTCAACATAAACACTGAATAAGATAGGTATCAACTTACTTCTAGTTGTCCTTGGGAGCCTCCTAAAATAGTCATTAATGGTTTCTGGCTCAAAGCATAACTAAATTTTGCTGCATTAGTAGAATGCTTTCCAATAATGCCCAAATGGACAAATGAAGCTCAAATTATCATTACATTTGAAAGACATGGTAATTCATTCAACTGTGATTGAAAAATCTAGTCCTGCAGAACCGAAACTTTTTCTACCAGCAAATTTCATTGCTACTATACTTAACCTACTTACTCAAAATAAAACATGACAGTTACAGGTGTTTAGATTCTATTTCATTTTAATACTAGGTAAAGCAAAAGTAATCATAAATGCCTTCATAGATAAGGTAGGCTAAAGAATTATTGGTCTCTTCATTCTCAAACAGTCTAGTGTGACTGACACTTAGACATGAGACCTTGTCCATTTCTTAAAAGGTGATAGGCTCTGAGTTAGATGGAGAACAGTGATGGTAATTGTATTAGTCTGCTTTTCATTGCTGTGACAAAAATGCCTGACAAGAATGACTTAGAGGAGGAAAATATTGTTTCAGGCTATGGTTTCAGAAGTTTATTCCATGGTCTGCCATCTATATTCTGAAGTGAGGCAGAACATCATGGCAGAAGAGATATGGGGGAGGAAAGCTGTTCAACTCATGGTGCATGGTGACCAGGGGAGGGAGGGAGGGAGGGAGGGAGAGAGAGAGAGAGAGAGAGAGAGAGAGAGAGAGAGAGAGAGAGAGACTGAGAGGCACCAGAGATGAAATATAGACCCCAAAGTCATGCCCCAAATGACTCTTGCTTCCTGTTCCCACATCCTGCCTCTCTACAGCTTTTACCCAGTTAGTCCATTCAAATTATTATTAATCTATCAAATGAATTAATCCACTGAGTAGGTCAAAGCTCTCATAACATTCCTGCATTAACATATGAGATTTGGGGGTACATCTTACTTCCAAAGCAGTAAGTAATCCAGGCTATTATAGGACTTGGAGACGCCCTTGTAGTAACAATAACATGGAGGGATGTCCATGTTATAAAGTGAAAATATTTTATAGCATGGAAAACCCCTGCAATATCCTTTTAATTAAAATTTGAAACGTTGTTATTATTTCTGGGTCTCAAGATGGTCCAGTGTGACAACATTAAAATATATTGTGGCTCAGAGGATTTGGATGTTTTTAAATAGGAGATGGTGGTAGAAGTAAACTTTATAGTTTTCTGGCCATTACAGGGAGAAATGACAAGATAATAGAAAGCTAAGAAAATGTACAACGGAAAGTACAATAGAAATAATTTTAAGTACAATGTAAGCATTTAAATGCTATATTATGATTTATAATTACAAAGTACTATGTGTTTAAAATGAAAATAGAGTTGATAGTATACATTTAATACAGTCAATCCAAATAACCTAAACATCAGATATAAGAATTATATGGAGTAAATATACTTTAAATTTATGAAGAATTCATGTATCTTTAGTGCTAGAATGGTTTATATGAAATTGTTTTGTAGTAATATCCCATTTAATAATTATGATGATATAAGATAGGCAAAGCTTTTATTTATCTTGATGCTGGGGATTGGACCCAGGGCCTCACACATGCAAGGTAAGTGCTCTACCACTCAACTATATCCCCATACCAATTAAGTCATTTTTAATATCCATTTAACACAAGAGGAAAAATATTCTAAAAAGGGAAATGTTTTTCTCAGGCTGAGAAGGTGGCTTATGTTTTTTATATTCTGAAAGTAAAAGACCTTTGGTCGAACTATATTTTTGCGAATGGCTTATGCCCTGCTCAGTCTCTTTTTGTCAATAAAACATCACACTTATTTTTGATATATTTATATTTATAAATTATACTTTATTATTTCAAGTCTTGATTAAAAGCAAATATATACTATAAAAATTTAGCAATCAGAATGAAGTGGGCAGGAACCAACTGGAATGATTGCCAGGAGGGGCACCATGAGGATATCCCAGAAACAGATGGCATGGCCATTTTCGTGTGTATCAGCTGTTTATCTGCCCTATGACAGGAAAATACAGCTCATCCTGTTTTAAGGAATTCAGGAGAAATTTTTGACACACATACCATTACTGTCCAGATATGTCCTTGTTTCGACAGAAATGGATCTAGCAGCTCAAATGATGCTGAATCTTCTCTTTCTCCATCTTAATTCTTCTTTACTTTTTATTGGCTCCATTTTCAGGAGGCCCTTCTCCTTGTCATGCAAGATGACTTTTTTTTAGTACTCCCAGAGTTGTACCCTATTCTCTTAGCAAATGTTAGTGTCTATCTGTTACCCCAGAAAAAGTCTTGAGATACACCTTGAATTGGCTCTGATTGGTGCTTAGCCCTGTGGCCAAGGGAGTGTGATTCCCTGAACACTGGGGACAGAAGTCAGCTCCATCCAAACCATTTGATTAAGAGTGGAGGAACAGCACACCGAGGGCCTGAAGCCAACAGAAGGGAGAAAAGGGACATCCAGTGACTGACTAACAATGTCTACTTTATTTCTCCTTCCTCTAAACTCTGGCAACTTTATTACTTTCAATATTTTTCTAAATTATAAAAGAATGCATTTTCACTTAGAAAATTTAAAAGATAAAATGTAAGAAAAATCTGTGACTGGGGTTGTAGCTCAGTGGTGGAGCACTTGCCTTGCATGTGTGAGGCACTGGGTTCAATTCTCAGCACAGCATATAAATAAACAAGTAAAATAAACCTCCATTGACAACAATTAAAAATATTTTTAAAAATGAGAAAAATCTATAAAGAAAGATAGTAATGATACACGCTATTTGGGCTTGTTTTTAATTCATTACTATACTGAGGGATAGCTTATGGGGTCAAAGTTCACCCAAGGATCCCTTATTCGTTTCCTGACTCAGGTAGGCCCAACACTCCATTTTCTCTTCTCGGAGAGTCTTATGTTGAACTGCAGTGAAATTGCAAGATCTCCAGAGAAAAAGCTGAAATACTTAGGGTTATATAGATAGCTTTGGTCTCACTTTTCTTTTAGGATTACAATTTTCAATGAGTTTCAAGGACCCAGAAATTTTGCTTTTGTGCTGTTGTGCAAATCTGCTAAAATATTTTCTTTATGTTATATCCGGATTTTAGTTGTTTCAATCAGTGAATCATTCAGTGTCTAAACTATTATCATGTTAGAAAATAAAGTGATCTTTTATTCTTTGTGTTTTTACTACCATATTTTATTTCTCACCTATTTTAAACAAGTATTTTATATTTTACACCCAGTAATTCTGAAATTCTTGACAGTCTAATTCTGTGCTGTGCTGTTGACCCTTGTTCAGCAGAGTCTTGTTTTTACATTATGCAAGTGTAGACTGTGAAGTCACTGTTACAGGGACTTCCTGTGTGGGATTTCTGTGAGCAAGCCATTTTCCATGTGGGGATTAGAATTTACCTCTGTTAGGTAGCTCAGCCTTTTATCATTTTGGGGTCATTTTTGTTATTTGGTTGCTTTGAGTTTTCTGAGATTACACATCTATGCAAAATTAGTCTTCCCAGGTTTGTGATATGACCCCAGGGGCAACTCCCTTGCACACGGACTGCAAGGCCTTGATTATCTCCTGTAGTTGCTCTGGTGACTGCTGAAACCTTCATCCACCAAGTTCAAGGTCAAGAGAAGATGCAAGGTCAGCCATAGTGACAACATGAGTTCAGTTTGCTACCGGCCTTTTGGCTGCCTAGTCTTTTTAGACTTCTATTTCCTGTCTATATCTGATCCTTTATTTTCTCTTTTTTACTTTACATTTAATAGAAATTTATCTGCTTCCTTATTTTGATCCAAGAATTAGCTCTTAGAGCAATTTTCATTCCATTGTTTGGCTGTATTTTGAATATTTAATTCTGCTTTTATTTTTAAGTTCTGATTTCCATGGTTTTGTTTCATTGTGATTCTTGTTACTATGTCTTTTTGTTTATGTGGTTATTTTTTATGCCCATATTTTTATTTGTAAACTGAGTATGTCTTTCTGTTTTGGATGTCTTTTGTCAACATAAATTGGCTCTTTTTAGTCAGCATGTAATTCAAATGTGATATCTGCCTTTTTAGTTAATAACTTCCTCTCCAAATTAATTGGAACACAGTTTGTGTCACAAAAGATTAAAAAAAAAATAATGACAAGGAATCATAAAACTTATTCTTATGGAAAATGAAATAAAAAGGGACAAGTTATCTACCAATTATAGAATTGGGAAAGACTTAAAATTTTTTTATTATAGAAGTTTACACTATTTATATGTAGTATTACCTTATTTTAGTCAGCTTTGTGCTTCTCTAATATGTCTCACAAGAATAATTTGAGGAGGAAAAAAGCATTTTGGCTCATGGGTACAGAGGTTCAGTCCATGGTTGGCAGACCACAGCTTTAGACCCGAGGTGAGGCAGAGCATCATGGCAGAAGGGCGTGGTAGGGGAAAGCAGCTGGGAACCTGGCAGTGAGGCAGAGAGAGCTCCACTCACCAGGAGCAAAGTATAAATCACAAAGGTATGCCCTCAGGGACCTACCTTCTCCAGCCATTCCTGACCTACCTACAGTTACCACCCAGTGAATCCATATCAGTGATTAATCCACTAATTAGGTCATACCTCATAATCTAATCATTTTACCTCTGAAAATCCTTGCATTGTTTCCCACCTGAGCTTTTGGGGGACCCCTCACATCTAAACCATAGCATACCTGACATAGTTCACAATTTCTCTTTGTTGTTATTATTGTCTATCATTTGTTTTCTGACTTTTGCTATTTAAACTACAGTTTGACTATTTTGATCCTATTTTGGGAATCTGAATCTGAGCATTCTTCATAAATACTTTCTTGATGTTTGAAAATAAAAATTTTTATGACTAATTTACATGTCTCTTTTGTTCAATCTAGTTAATTGTAATATTTATTTTCCACATTTTATTATCTGTCTTTTTAAATTTCTGTCAAAGGCAGAAAGAGGTTTACTAAAATCATCCTCACTGATAGTTTTTTTTTTGTCTTTTTCTCCTTGAGTTTCAACCAGTGTGTGTGTGTGTGTGTGTGTGTGTGTGTGTGTGTATAATCAAAGCATGCAGTCTTTTAAGATTTGTGATTTTTCCAAAACAAATTTCATCTCACTTCAGTGAGAAAGTTAGCCATTAACTCTAGAAACAGTAATAAATGCTGGAGACGGTGAGGGAAAAAGAGAAACAATTTTTCACTGTTGGTGGAATTGTAAATTAGTACAAACACTATGGAAATCACTATGAAGGTTCCTCAAAAGACTAGAAATGAAACCACCATATGATCCAGTTAAACTACTCCTCGGTATTAATCCTAAAGAATTTTAAAATTGTGTCAGATTAATTTTACTCTTTTCTATTCCCATACTCCCTCCCTTCCCTTCATTCCCCTTGGTCTAATCCACTGAACTTCTATTCTCCCCTTTCCTTGTTGTGTGTTAGCATCCATATATCAAAGAGAATATTCAATCTTTGGTTTTGGGGGATTAGCTTGCTTCACTTAGCATTATAGTCTCCAGAGCCATCCATTTACTGGCAAATGTCATAAAGTCATTATTTTTTTAAGACCAAGTAATATTCCATTGTTTATATGCACTATATTTTCTTTATCTGTTCATGTGTTGAAGGGCACCTTGGTTTTGTTCCATAGCATAGCTATTGTGAACTGAGATTCTATAAACATTAACATGGCTGCATCACTGTAGTATGCTGATTTTGGATACATACCAAGGAATAGTATAACCAGGTCAAATGGTAGTTCCATTGCTAGTTTTTTGAAGAATCTCCATACTGCTTTTCAGAGTAATTCCACAAATTTGCAGCCCTCCTAATAATGTATGTGTGTACCTTTTCCCCACATCCTCACCAACATTTATTGTTACTTGTATTATTGATAATTGCCATTCTCACTGGAGTGAGATGAACTCTCTATGTAGTTTTAATTTGTATTTCTCTAATTGCTAGAGATGTTGAACATTTTTCATGTATTTGTTGACCATTCATATTTCTTCTGTGAAGTGTCTCTTCAGTTCCTTTGCCCATTTATTTATTGGGTTATTTGGTTTTTTGGTGTTAAGTTTTTTGAGTACATTATATACTCTGGAGATTGTTGCTCTATTTGGACTACAGGTGGCAAAATTTTTTCTCCCATTCTGTAGGATCTCTTGAATCTCAACATCATGTACAACCATAAGATTGGGATTCTATTTAAATTAAGATATACTCCATGTTTGTATAAGTGTCAAAATATACTGTCATGTATATCTAAAAAAGAACAAATAAAAAAAATAAAAATACTCCTCTCCCCAAAATGATTCTTTGGAAAGAAGGGAATACAGTTTTTAAAAAAATATTTTCAGATGTGTCACAATATATATGTTCACTGTAGAAAATTTGATCAGTATATAATATTAAAGGGAAAAGTATAAATCACCTAAAAAAATTAAAGTCATTACACTAAAGTGATACATGTATGCCTCTGTTTTTGGAAATGCAGTTCACAATAGCCAACTTATGGGACCAGCGAAGGCATCTGTCAATGGATAAAAGGATAAAGAAAAGTGACAATGGAGTTTTCCTCAGTCATAAAGAAGAATGACATTGTGCCATTTGCAGGAAAGTGGATGGACCTTGAGAGCATTTTTAAGCAAAATAAGCCAAACTCAGAAAGTCAAGGGTCCTCTGTTTTCTCTCATAAGTTGAAGGTGGGGAGAAAGAAGGAAAAGAAACATATGCAGGAGGTTCAGGGAGCTTTCGAGAAAATTGAAAGAAGACCAGAAGAATAGAGGAAAGGGACTTGGAGAGGGAGGAGGGAAGGGAAAAGAGAAATACTAGAGAACATTATTGACCAAATTATACTGTCATATTGTATGTCTGTATGAATATATAAGAGCAAATCCCACTATTATGTATAATTTTAATGTACCAATAAAATGTGGAAAAAAATGATTCATGATTTTCATGTCTTTATTGATTGCTATGCCTTTTAATCCTTAGAGCTCAAATTACATGGTATTTTACCTAAAATTAACATATCTTTGGCCAATTATAGATTTCAAAAGTAATATATCTGCGGGCCTGTAATTCCAGCAGCTTGGGAAGCTGAGACAGGAGGATTGTAAATTCTAAGCCAGCCTCAGCCAAAGTGAGGTGCTAAGCAATTCAGACCCTGTCTGAAGATACAAAATAGGGCTAGAGATGTGGCTCAGTGGTGGAGTGCCCCTGAGTTCAATCCCCAGTACTCCCCACAAAAATGTAATATATCTTTAAAATTTTCCCCAAATAAAATGAAGAATTTAAATTTTTGCTTTTACTTGTTGTTGTGCATTTAATCAAAAAATATTTATTGAATATCTATTATGTTTCTCTACACATTATAAAAGTTGTAAAAAATAAAGACAAAACCTTTGCCTTCTTGGAACTTATGAAAAAAACAGGTAATGAGCAACAAACAAATGATGACATTTCATTGATTCAAAGAAATACTTGTGTTTTTTTTTCTCCACAATTTAACACCTTTAAATCAAGATCCCTCTCACAATTGAGGATACACCATAGTTTAACAGGCTGTCTTTTTCTGGGAATTATTTTTAAAATGGTGAGCATTATAATTAATGATGTTTTATGTTAAATAAAATATTGCATGATGTCAATTAGTGATAAGCACAATGGAGAAAGATAAAGCAGAGAAGGCAATGGGGATTTCTGGAGAAGGGTTACAGTTTTAAATGGGATGGTGATAGGATAGGATGCTTTCACAGGGAGGTGACTTTCAAGCAGAGACCTGAAGAAGTTGAGAGAGTGACTAGGAACACTGTGTTCTTGGGCGAGTTGTGTTCTGCTTATCTTTGAAGATTCGTAGGGATCATGTGATGAGCCCCTCAAACAGGACTCGGTGATATTAGGAGAGAGCTGTATGGCAACCTAGGAAGGGTGTTCCGGGCAGAGGTCCATTCTGTACAAGGACGTTCATCTGCAGTGGCCCTGGCATGGTCAAGGCACACAGTGGATGTGTGGAGTGTAGTGACCAAGGCTGAAGATGTGAGTAGGAGTCAACTTTTACGGTCCTGTGGCCACTGTAGGGCTTCAACTTTTCCTCTAGAATGGAAAACAATCTGAAGACGTGGAAAAAGCTGCCCACATCTAACTCAGATTTCTGAAAGAATCACACTGACTGCTGTATTGAAAAGAGACAGTAAAAGCGGACAGGTAGGAGGTGGGGAGATGCAGCAGGTTTCCTGCAGTAACCCAAGTGAGAGCAAGTTTCTGGGTGTGGAGGGTAAGGAGTGAGCAGGGTCTGGGTGATATACACACACACACACACACGCATACACACACACATATATATACACACACACACACATATATACATACACACACATATATACATACACACCCATATGTATACATACACACACACATATATATACATACACACACACACACACACACACACACATATATATATATATATACACATACATACATAGATATGGGGGGGTACCAGGGATTGAAATCAGGAGGTCACTTGATCACTGAGCCACATGCCCAGCCCTATTTTGTATTTTACTTAGAGACAGGGTCTCACTGAGTTGCTTAGCACCTCGCTTTTGCTAAGGTTGGCTTTGATCTGGCGATCCTCCTGCCTCAGCCTCCTGAGCTGCTGAGATTATAGGCGTGTGGCACCGTGCTTGGCTGGGTATATTTTGTTTTTTTTGTTTTTTTTTTTAAAGAGAGAGGGAGAGAGGGAGAGACAGAGAGAGAGAGAGAATTTTTAATATTTATTTTTTTTTTAGTTACTGGCGGACACAACATCTTTGTTTGTATGTGGTGCTGAGGATCGAACCCGGGCCGCACGCATGCCAGGCGAGCACGCTACCGCTTGAGCCACATCCCCAGCCCCGGCTGGGTATATTTTGAAGGTGTGTAAGAATAACAAGATTTGCTGATGAGTTACATATAGGGAGGGAGGAAATAAGAGAGGCTCCAAGGATGTCTCCAGGTTTGGGGGCCCAAGTAGTGGCTCTCACTCTTATATTTGTGTATATGTTTAGGGTTTTAAATACAAATTATCCTTATAAAATTTTTTTCATAGTATAGATCTTCTTTAAAGTACTATCATTGAGGGCTGGGGATGTGGCTCAAGCAGTAGCGCGCTCGCCTGGCATGCGTGTGGCCCAGGTTCGATCCTCAGCACCACATACAAACAAAGATGTTGTGTCTGCCGAAAACTGAAAAATAAATATTAAAATTCTCATTCTCCTCTCTCTCTTTCTCTCTTTTTAAAAAAAGTACTATCATTGATACTCAGACTGTTTTATAACCACATTTTTTATGATATTTACCTATGAAGTTAAACTAGTAAACTAGTTTTAGTACTCCTTTGTTTTATTACCATTTTTGGCTTCTCAATTTTGAGCAATCTTTTGATTACCAAGATTATATTCATATCTGATCCCTACCCACCCACAGCTTTCTGTATTTTGGTATTTGCAATTTCCTTTCGGATATGAGATAAGATATCCAAGAGGAAGAACAAAAACACTTTGGTTTCCTTTATTTACCTATATGATAGAAAGATAGCCATTAAGTTTTCTTCTGGGTATAAACTTTGTGTTTCTGAACCAGAGGAAAGACAGAAGGTGGAGAGTGTCATGTAACTACTTGCAGGATGGCTGACCTGACTTTTTCTATTGGTGTAGCAAGGGCAGGCCACTAATTGGGTTTTTCAGTCTGGTTCCATTGACCTCGCCTACAGCACCACTAAGTTTCACATTACTGTAAAGAGCTGTCTTAGTTGGAAAAGGCACCAGCTGGGAATAAATTAACTTGTAAAGAGAATGTACCTCCATTGGATGTAGCAGAGTTCTGACTTATAAAAACGTTTTAAAATGGCACCTTCACATACAATTATCACATGGAACATTTGCAGGAAAAGATGGTTTGTATGACATCATAGATTATACCCTTCTCCTTTCTCCTAAGTAGGCATTCAATTTATGTTTTTCTTGAGCTGAATTTGAGAGCCAAGTCACTCCCATATACGCAAGACCACATCTTGAGACCTCATGGAAGAATATTGCTTTCATGGAGTCCTAGAAAGTTAAAAAGCTTATTCATAAGTTTAGGATGTAACATTCGAGCTGCATGATCCTGGGGTTTGTGGGTAATGCCCTGCTCTAACTTGGTGGCTTTGAGCCTTGTCACGTTGAGGCCCATTTGTGGAAACAGCCTGTATCTGATTCCTACGCACTTCAGTGGAACAGCAAGTGGCCCGGGCTTGGTGGACTGCCTAGAATAGCACCTCTAAGAATATAGCTTTTATGGTATATATAGGAACAGTCAGCTCCTATGTATTTCTGCATGTATTTTTTTTATTCTCATATTTTTATATATAGGAAAAAGTAAGTATTCTGATGTTTTTATAGTCAAAATAATATTGTCTCTTTTTAAATGTTGGTGAAGACTGGTGCCAGCCCACCAGGAAGGCCTGCAGCCTGGCCATCTGTCAGCAGAGGGAGAGAAGTGAGACCAGCTGAAAGAGAAATGGCCTTTCACTGAGGGGAGTTTTCCTTAGGATATTCTCATCATCATTTGTGAGTTTTGCTTCATTGAACAATAAAAACAAAAGCCATTTTGTCTATTATGCCCCACTTAATCATAGCTTCATGATTCCACAGTGAAGATTTTCTTTTCTAGGTGGTAATTGGTTTTCAGTATTCTACTGATGATATTTAATGTAATTTAAATTTAGTAGGGTTAGGAAATTTGTATAAATACATGTAGCATGGTTATTCCTATGTTATCCTTAAAATATACAACTTCAAGAAAATATTTTAATGTCTTATGGACATAACAGTCTGTTAACTGTAAATAGCCCTCATCCAGAGTATAACAATAGGAGTTGAGAAAGTGTCAAAGGACAATAACCATTCATTCAGCTAGCTAGCTCTGGGGATTGAACCCAGGGGCACTCTACCACTGAGTTACATCCCTAGCTCTTTTTATTTATTTTTATATTTTTATTTTGAGACAGGGCCTTGCTATGTTTCCCAAGCTGGTCCCAAACTTTTGATCATCCTGTCTCAATCTCCTGGGTAGCTGGAACTAAAGGCATGTGTCACCATCCCTGGGTGATAGTAACTAGTTATTTTAATATTTTTGTTCTTAGAAAGGAACATGGTGGTGAAGAAGTTGGAGGAGTGGTGAAGGTTTTAGGCCATTCTGTAAAACTATATTCTTAGTTGAGAAATATTATAAGTACAAATGTAATATCTAAGTCCCTCCTAAGTTTAAGTCCCTTTTCTATGTATTTTAAGATATAAAAACAATGAAACAATCTTTAATACACTTGGGAAAATGATATGTTCTATCCAAATCTCGGTATTAAACAAAGAGAACAAATTTATGTTGTTATTTTTGTCTCTTTGCTAGAGATTATTTTATTTTGTAGGATGGACTATTTTATAGATTTTCTGAAGAATATGATTGATTTTATTTAAAAAACAAAAACTGCTGGACATGGTTGTACACGCCTGTAATCCCACTGGTTTGGGAGGTGGAGGCAGGAAGATCATGAGTTCAAAGCCAGCCTTAGCAAAAGTGTGGTGTTAAACTAATCAGTGAGACTCTGTCTCTGAATAAAATACAAAAAATAGGGCCGGGGATGTGGCTCCATGGTTGAGTTCCCCTAGTTCAATCCCTGGTACTCCTTTCCCCCCCAAAACCCTGATTTCTAGTGTTAAAAATCAATTCGTTTTTATCTTTATTGTATTCTACAAGCAATTATACATAATCATCCATAAACGTCTTTTAACTTCTGAAACTTCTAGGATATTAAGAAGTTAAAGTTCAATAGTACACTTTGAATGCTTAGTGCCTAATAAATAACTGAACTAATGATAAAACTGTGTCATGGGACACAGTGCTTTACTCTCTTTTGTCAACACTAATTGAAAGAGTTGTGGAAAGGGGCAGATTAGCCCAGATTTTTTTAAAACAACAGACACTGTAAGAGTAAATCATGTTTACCTTTGGGAAGGCTTAAGGTATATGCTTAGAAAATCGAGGCCATCCATTTCTCTGATTCTTCAATTCCTGTCTCAGTTGCTGCTTTTCCAGGCTGTTCTCACCCAGGAACCCACTGAGGCCTCAGGTGGGAAGTCACAGTTGGCCAGCTGTTCTAAATAATCTGCAGAATTCATTATCTATCTGCAGACAATGTAGAGGACTCAAAGTATAGCCTTCTTTTAGGAGAACCTGTGCTACCAAGCCTGCAGCTCACAAGGCAATCTCACAGATCATTATTCACACTACAGAGGACTTTTTTTTTCTTTCTTTTTTGGTTTACAAAGGGAATTACCCTGAGATTTCTGTGAGAATCAATCTCCCACATGCACTAAAACACAAATTGAATACCACATTTTTTTTTGACAGAATTTTCAGGAGAAAGGAAGGAAATTGAATTCTTGCTAGGCATATTTAGGAGGTAGTTTTGATTGTAATTGAAGAAATTCTCAATGGTTTTTCCTTACAGTTTTTTCACTCAGATCTTAAGCAGAAATTTTAATGCCAGCTATTAAATATTAATTAATATACATTCATTTATTGAATTGCTTCCATTACCACCAAAGGATGGATTTTTTTTCCCTAGGAAAGTGATTATTACAGCTTCTTAGCAGAATGATTTAGTGGTTTATAATATGAAAAGAAGAAATCAGTAGAATAATTGGTGGATAGTCTTATAAAGGTTTCTTACTGCTACAAGATTTTGCAATCTCAGTTGTAACTGTTTTTTTTGTGTGTGTGTGTGTGTGTGTGTGTAATGGGCTCAAGTGTACAGCCTTCTCTCTCTCTCTCTCTCTCTCTCTCTCACACACACACACACACACACACACACTCTCTCTCTCTCTCTCTCTCTCTCTCTCTCTCTCTGTAATTATTAGAGTGATGATGATCATGCTTTATTTCCTAAGTTTCAAAAACAATGGGAATAGGGGATTTTTATATCTAAAACTTTAATATTTATGTCAGTGGGGTATACAAAGGGGAATGTGAGCTAAAGAATTGGGTCTTGCATGAGCAGTTACCAGATTGGAATACTTTCTAAACCAAGTTCAAGTGTCTTTTAAAGCCAAAGATGTTTACCTTAAGACAGTAAGGCATGGGAGCTCAGAAAGAGACTGCTTACTGCACAAATAGATGCTAATGTTTGGAATGTTATTTGCGTCAGTTTACTCCTAAATACATTAAATTTCTCTTTTGCTATTCCAAATGCTCGATTAAATTCTTCAATTTTCCCCCTATGGAGAATAACTTGAACATAGAATCAATTCCATCTGAAGCAAAGCTATTAGCCTGTTACTTTTGGGCTCTGCTTATGTATTTTATATACAAGCTTTAAAATGATTCAATAATGAATTTGCAAATTGTAGCTATGATTTTTAATATACTGAACTATGTGGATAAATAAGTGCTGGTTTTTAAACCAGAACCATTTTTTAAAGGTTTAAAATTAAAAATTTCCCAGCTATAAATTTTTATTGCACATTTTTTCTGAATCTATTTTCATATTTATTTGTGCTATTAAAAAGAAAGCATATTAAATAGAAAAAATAATGGATTTAACATAAAAACCCAGGAGTAGGGCTACACAAATTGGAGATTTAAGAAGACAGCATAAATGTGTACCTTTTAAAAATAAAGTTAATAGCAATAAATTTTATTTTATTTTACTTTTATAAATTAAAGAACATTTTTTATCATTTGGATATTGCTTTGGAACATGCCTACCAATTTTATTTGAAATGTTCAGTTTTTAAAAATATGTTATATATTGAATTTATAGATTTATGTAGCAATAAAGGAATAGAAAAAAATGATGTAATGAAGAGCCATATATCATTAAAATAGACTTTCCTTTTGAGAGCTCATTTTGAAAATATGAGAGTGATAAAGACTTTTTACATCAATTGATTAAATAAATAATAAATTATTGTTGTTATGGAATTAAAGTTAAAGGTCAAAGAAGGGAAGTTTGAAGTCATCAAAGTCAAGGCTATTAGCTCATAAGTCCATTCCATTTAAAAGTCTGGAGATGGGGCTGAGGTTGTGGCTCAGTGGTAGAACACTTGCCTAGCATGTGTGAGGCACTGGGTTCAATTCTCAGCACCACATATAAATAAACAAAATAAAGGTCCATTGACAACTAAAAAAAATTAGTGTATATTATATATATAATATATACACTAATTTATATTATTATCTTTATATTATATATTATTATCTTATATAGAGAGCGAGCGAGCGAGAGAGAGAGAGAAAGACTGGAAAACTTGATTCCTTTCTTTAGTTTCTGATGAAGAAAATTTAGTACTTCATATGGAATTTGATGCTCAATTCAACCATGAAATTCTTACATAAATATAAACAAAAACTCTCTCTTTATACTTTAGCTATAAAATTTAATTTCTGATATGTATGCAATTTTATTATTTAAAGCAAAAATGTTTATAGTTCAAGATTAAGTGTAGAATTTTGATCCTAATTCAATCATGTATAAAAAGGATTTTTTATACCTGAGAAAACTAGGAAAATTAAATATGGATTAGAATGTGGACAATATTAAGAAGATTTTTAAAATTACATGGGCATAATTACAGAATATTGATTATAGTTTTAATAAATTTCTTATCAGTTAGAGAAAAATAATGAGGTATGTATCTCTAGAATTAGTGTATAGAATTGGCTTTAAAATATTACAGAAAAAAATTGGAATGGGGATTGATGAAATGAGAATAATAGAAAGTTGATGTTATTAAAACTGGGAAAATGTTTACAAAATTCTATAATAAAAGTTAGAACAAAAACAAAGCACTCATATCAGAATATTTTCATTCAAGGGAGTATTCTGCTTATGAGTAGTCATATTGGAAGGTTTATGCTTATTATACAGTTATTTCAGTAGTAATACCATTGGTTTAAAAGGTTCTGAAACACATCTTCTGGAATTGTTTTCACAATAATGGAAATCTCAGGATGTGGGCCACAGGGCCCATGTCAGAGTTCATTTTTCAGAGGGAGCGAGGTAGGTTAGGAGGTCCTTTGTCAGGAAACACAGTTCCTCCAAAAGTGAGGACATTTTAAAGTCAGAGTCACTTTGGAAAAATAGTAGTTCAAACACTGGGGACCCCACTGCTAATACCCAGTTCCAAGAACCAGAGGTAGAATTAAATTCCAGATCCAAGATCTCTAAGTTTGGAATAGGGTAAAGGTGAGATAGAATAGGGTAAATATTGCTGAACTCAAAGGAACTGAAGGCAGGTAGGGGCATATTACTAGGTAAGAGCTGTGAACTTTGGGATGCCTATTGCTTCCTAAGATGGGTGGGTAGATAAAGGAGCTGGCATGGGAAAATCAGGTTCACTACTGTACATCATTTTGGAGCCTAGATCTTATCATCCAGTTGATCATCTACTTTTTTTAATCATTGAACTTAGCTCGGAATTACTTTTGTCTATTTTCCCAAATTAGACATCTCCAAAGAAATGAGGGTTTGCCACTCTGGACAATATTCAAAAGATGATGTCACAGGCTGTGAAGGCTATTTGAAAGTGAGAATTTTGCAAAATAAGTCAATAGAATCCTTGGAATAAACAAGTAGCTTTCATTTCTTAAAGAGGACAGACATGTTTATATAATAGAAAACTACATTGTGTTTGTTAAAAATTTGGCCATATTACTTTGTGGTTAGAGCTTATAATTGTTATTGCGTCATAATTTCTAATTTAAAAATGACCCAAGATTAAGTAGAATAAGTTCTAATAATTCAGAGAAAAAAAGGAGAGGGGATGGGGGAGAAGCTCTGCCTCTGAGCAGCCAGGAGGTTCTACCTCTTACCTTCTATTCTGCTGTAATCTATCTTGGTTCTTATAACAATTGACTCTCTCATTGACTCATGTGAGAGGCAGCACCAATCCTCTAAAAGGTTGCCTATTCATTCACTGAATGCCATCCACCTTGCCATATACCACAGCATGAAAGCACCTTACCTGACCCTTGGGAACACTGAGAATAAATGCAGTCATTTCCTTTCCTTTCCCAGTGACGGAGATCACCTAGCCAGACAAAGATGAGGATGTTGCTGATCAACACAGAGTTTGTGCTGGCATGCATCCCCACTCACAAAGCAGATGAACAAGACCTTGCATGACTGCTACCCAGACAGCAAAGGAGGCCTCAGTACTGCAGGGTCCCTCTTCTGTCACCACCTATGTGAACTGCAGGTTGCTTTGCTAGTGACACTACCATGGTGAGAGGAGGGAGGAACATATTTGTAATTGTTGTTTCTTCTTCTTTGCAGTTCTCGTTCTCACAGTCATAGGGTACATCTGACATTTGACACAACGAATGCATTATCAAGTCATTAACCCCCCTCAAGTGTGTGGTGATTGTATCTTCTGTCAGTCAGTGCAGCAAAGATCCAGAAGAGAAGCAGTTAAATGTTAATGGATTTGCTTTAGGCATTTCACAACCTATTGGTCCTAATTAGACTGAAAAATGCTTGCCACAGATGACCTGGAAATTTAAATAATGCATTTTCTAGTTCTCATATATTTCTTCCTAAACAAGTCAGCATAAACTAGGGGGAAAAAAAGGCAGAGATTTCTCAAAACAGTATCAGATTTTGCTTTTACAAAACATAAGGGTCAAAACCCCATTGAAGTTTTATTTGGAATTGATGATGTGGCTTAGCTAATTTTAAAACAGTATTATGAGTATAGTACATGCAGGAAGTTTGTAACATGTGTCACCTAAACAATGTGGTTGTGAAAGAAATTTGAGTTGATCGCTAGAAACACAAAGGTAAATCATAGAAAAGCACAGACTCTCCAAACAGGGAGCAGAGATGGAATCTGAAACCAGCATGGGACCTGCTGATGTTAAATCTGGAGAAGGAAGAGCAGAGGGGTCGTATATTATACAAGCTTTAATGAGCTCTCTTGCAGCACCAACAGTGGAGTCCTTTGAAGTTCCAGAACCCTCGGAAGCAACGTTTGGAGAGACATACAGACATTTGCAATAATCAATAGGAACAGTGGCAAAAGCATTAATTAAAGCTGCTGCAGTTTCTTGCAATCCAATGAGATTCAGATTTCAGATAATTGTAGTACAGTAAATGGGGAAAAGAAACTAAAGCTATTTGTCTCATATGCAAGCCAATTTTCCATGCACAATCAAATTTTACTTCTTATATTCCCTAACAGCTGCTTTGAACCCATTGAGGATTCAAAAGTCATGATACAATATTACTAAGAAAATTAAAGTGGTGGCAAATCACAACTTGCTTTCTGAGCAACACAGTAGGAGGTCAGTTAATATTAAATACCCACAGCCTGTGTGCACACACTCACATTTCCTAGGAGAATCTAAGCAAAATACAGCCTTCAGGGATACACACTTAGTAGCTTTTGCATAACAATAACCAAGATGCTGATATCGGCTAATGAAATTCTGATGCTGAAGAAGGGCCCCCAAGGCTCAGAACAAAGCTCTCTAGGAAAACAGGGATACACTCCTTGTTTAAAAAGTAAACAGTCAATCTCACTTATTTATTCATTCAACATATATTTATTGAAGGCCTTCTTTATGTCAATGTTGGGTAGGCCCTGGAGATGTCCTAGTGAGATAATATAATACAAACTCTTTCCCTTCCTTCATGTAGTTTAAAGACTAAAGGGAGACAGATTTTAATGAAGCATTCATATAAATGTATATTTGAAAACTGTGAATACAGCTTTGAAGAAAAGGACCCTGGTACTATAAAAGCATATATCAGAACATGACCTTGACCAGGAAGGGTAATCAGTGAATATGAGGAAGGGCTAGGAATTCTAGGAGAAGAATGCACAAGAACTCCTGTTAGTAAGGAAAGCACGTGCCAAGAGTCTTGACCCAAAGGGGCATAATGTTTTAAGAAACTTAGGCAGCAAGAAGTTTGGAGGGCAGAAAGCAAGGGGTAAGATGTGAAATGAGATGGAGACACAAAGACAGACACCAGACCATGCAGGCCACAAGAATTTTTTATCCCATAAACAATGGGAAACCACTGACATTCAGGCACAGGGGTATCATAAGCCTTGTGAAGTAATTCCTCAGGGTAAAGTATAAAGAATGGATTAGGAGAAGGCAAGAAGATTGCTATAGTCTACGGCATAAGAAAGAGGATGGCAGTTCAAACCAGGATAGTAATGAAGTACATGGAGAGTCATGAACAATTCATGGAAAGAGATTTAGGAAGTCAAATATGCAGGAATTAATAAAGTTTCAGATATGGGGGGGTAAGTGAGAGGGAGATGTTGAGGATGATTTCTAGATTGTGACTTCCATAATGGGATGGGTAAGGCATAATTTCCTTGGTTGAGGTCCCTGGAAAAGTAATAGTTTTATTACAGATTTGTTTGGGGCATACATTGAGTTGGGACTAGCTTGTGAGGCATGCAAGTGGAGATTTTTCTCCAGTTGGCTCTGGATCTAAGACAAGAGGTTTGAGATAGACATGCAAACTTGGGTGTCATTAAAATAATGCTGATAAATGAAATTAGAGGTATGCATGAAATTTAAAGAGCAGAAAATTGAAATAGGAGGTAGCTAATACTGAGTCAAAAAGAGCTGGAACATTTAATACAGTAGTTCTTAAAGTGTAGTCCCTAGTCCAATGGCATGAGACTCACCTGGGAATCTATTGGAAGTGTCAAATAGACCTACTGTATCCAAAATTGGGGACAGGGCTCAGTACCACGCCCAGCGAGAAGTCTTCAGATGTTCCTGATGCACACTACCATTTGAGAACCACTGATAATAGGAGAGATGGGGAGGACATGTCTGTAAAGATTATTGACAAGACTGGGACTGTAGCTCAGTGGTGAAGTGCTTGCCTAGCGTATATGAGGCACTGGGTTTGATCGTCAGCACCATATAAAAAATAAATAAAATAAAGGCGTTCTGTCCATCTACAACTACAAAAAGAATTTTTGTTTTTTAAAGATCATTGAGATAGAGCTACCTGCCAGACCATGACAAGAAAAGCAGGAGCATGTGGGATCCCTTGGAGCAAGCTGCGAGAATAGTTCAAGAAGAACATCAAGGTCAAACGTTGGTGGGAATAGAAGTGCTATGGAGATGAGTTTTGACTGTGGAGAAAGCCGTTTCAAGTCAAGGATTGTAATGAAAACAGACTGGAGCATACATATCGAGGAGTGACTGGAGAGAGAAGAAAAGGAATAAATATAAACAAATATTTTTTGGAGTTTGAATAAACTGAATCTGGAAGAGAAAGAAATATTGTGTTTTAACATATTGATGTTATAGGCATGTTTAAGTGCTGCTTGACAAGATCAGAGGGAGATGAACATAGAGACAGATGTGATGAATCAGTAGTGAGGTTTCTTGGGAAGGTAAAAGAACATGAGTTACAAAGCCTCAATGGAAAACAGCATTCAGATCAACTTCTCTGCTGTAGCTTCTGGCATGAGGGCGGACCCTGTCTCATACCATTCTCCCTTCGCTCACTGTGCTCCAGCCAGACAGGGCATCGTTTTTTGTTTTCTTGGTTTTTTAACTTAGTTTCTTAAGCATGGAACAAAGTTGTCTTTCTTCAAGAACTAGGTTTTTACTTTCCTTTTTTGATCTTTCCATGTCTGAGTCTAGTCTTAGGAGTCATTAGTTCAAATGCCACCTCCTTAGACACTCTTCCAACGGGCACTGTATCTTATGTTGCCATCCAATATTATCATCCCCTGTCACTGCCTAATCCATGGTCCTCTCTCTTATTCCTCTCAGCGCCTTTCCTACTCTGGAATTATCTTACATGTTCACTGGTAGATATCTCCATAGGAGAAAAGACTTTGTCCTGTTCACAGCTATAGCTGTAGTTTTTAGCACAGTACCTGGAATGCGGCAGACAATATGTAATTGTTTGTTGAAAGAAGTGCAAGAATGGCTGCAGATAGCTTTTGTTCATTCAGTGGAGGGAGGTAGAATGGCTTCCTTCTGCTAGGTTGTTTTTCTCTCCAAGGAGAGAAGGGGTATTGTCTTCTCAAACCAAAGGCTGGAGACATTGGGAATGTTGGAGAGTTCCTGTTGCATTGGAGAAGGTTTTAACTAGTCCAGGCATTGGGATTAGTGGTTTTCTAGATGGTACAACAGAAATTCCAAGACTCAGGAGATGTAAGCATGCTAGCCAGCCTAGTACAATGTGTCCTAGTGTTCAGGGTCTGCCAAGGTTAAAGCATCATAGTGCAGATAGTGGAACAAGGAATGTTAAGTGTTGGAATGTTGTGACCAGGGAGTGGGAGGAATGAACTAGAGATGCCCCATGAGTCCCAGCTTCCAGGATGACAGGAGGAATGTGTGGCTGAGGTGGAGATGGAAGAAGTCCTACAAAACAAGATCAGTGAATTGGGTTTTTCACTTTTAAAGTGGTTTTGAGGTCCTGAAATGTTTTATAATCCAATTGGTTATTTCAAATCATAATACTTAACAACAACAACAACAAAAAGAACAAATGATGATTACCTTCTAAATCCCAAGCCATGAGTGTAATTGGTATGTATAAACAGAAAAACAGCGTTTGTTTTTTTTTTTTTACAGGACTTATATCTCTGAATTATGAATAATACAGTAAAGCCTTATTACCTCATTCCACTAATTAAGAATTGGTGATAATTTGGTTACCAGCTGAGCTAATACTTTGCTTCTTTAATGAGAGACAGAAGAAATGGATTTGTATATTGATTCTGTCTGTTTTCTCTGTTTTCCAACCTTGGGCTAGCCTCTTAACTCATACTGAGTCTCTGTTTTTGCATCTGTAAAAAGGAGAGAAAAATATCACACAATATTATCATGAGAGTGAAATGAGAACATATACGTAAAGGGATACAAAACTATAAATAATCCCCCATACAAATAGAAGAACTTATAACCTAAAAAATAAATATGTTAAGGAAATGAATAAACAAGCAGTAAACCAAAGGCTTATTTTAAAAAATTTAAAGCATCTTAGTAGCACTGTTTACAAAAATACAATAAATTATTATCATTCCTAATTACATTTTAAAGTGAACAAAAAATGCTCCATTTGTCAACTGTACCTGAAATTAAAATTGAACTATTTATTAAACATAGTTTAGCTGGGCACGGTGACATATACCTGTAATCCCAGCAGCTCAGGAGGCTGAGACAAGAGGATTGTAGGTTCAAAGCCAGCTTCAGCAACTTTGCAAGGCCTGAGCAATTTGGTGAGACCCTGTCACACGTCCCTCCCCCCAAAAAAGGGCTGGGGATTCAGCTGAGTAGTAAAGTGCCCCTGGGTTCAATACCTAATACCAAAAATATAAATAAATGTAAAAAAATAGTTCATAATTCTGTTTTTCTTTATATTAGAGTCTTTTTTCCAAGAGTATACATTTTCCAGAATATAAATTTATGTCTTATTTCAAATATAGCAATTCTAGAACCATGGCTCTGTGTCAAAGTACAGCATACCTGTGACTTCTGCAACTTTATTCTTTTTTACAATAGGTAACCATGATTGTTATTTTCCTATGTATCTGATTCCATTGTGAAAGCATCAATGTCAGTAAGTAGACTGATCAATACAATTTATCTACCAATTTACATAAAATATTTTATTGTGTTTTTGTAGTAGTTTCTCTCTCTTTTTTCTTCTTCTTTCCATCCTTCCTTCCTTTTAGGAGACACACAGTGACTCAAACCTGGTATTTGGTATTGTCATCAGAAAGAGAAAATGGAAGAGATAATTTATTAGTGTTTATCAATAAATGAGGAAAAACCTTTCCTTTTTACAATAGAATGAATAGTAGGTTGGTGGCTTAGCAAGGGTCTAATTACTCCCATGTATGAAAAGATTCCTCTGTATCTACTCCACTCTCCAGCATGTGTTATCTAGGCACTGTCAAACAAAGATGCCACTTGAAAGTTCTATGAATATTTGTTTTGATTACTTACATCTAGCTTGTCTCAAACTATTAAGAGAAGGAAGCTCTGTTCTTTTCCACATCAACTCACTAAAGTCTGGGCTCACTTATCTATCAAGTGAAAATGGTATTCTGTTTGGGGCTGCTGAGAAAACTCAATGAAAAATCACCCATACTCTCTCCCATGTCTTGATGGTTTTTTAATTAAACCTGCTACACTATCAGCAAACATGACCCAGTTTTCAGTAAATATTCTATTATTTTAAAACTCTTGGTAAGGAAATTCTTAATTTATGTTTTTTCCTCTACTTATTATGGAAAATATCACTCAGGAACAATACAAATCATTGTACCATAGGTAGGGGTAAGGGAAGTAGAATATTTAAATGTTGTAATAATAAGAGGAAAAACAAATCAAATGCAATATTTGTAACAATGATGCAAGGTTTTTTCCTTTCAAATCAAATGCAAAGTAGAAAATATAATTAAGTAAACTAGGTTAGTTCCCTATTAATGCTGACTCCTGATTCCACAAAAAAAAAAAAAAAATGTTTTTTCATCTTCTGGAAGATTTTAGAAGCCAGACTCTGGCTGTGCAGTTCATAGAGAAACCATTCTGTCTGCACATACTCCCCTTCCTTCCAAAGGAAAAGTCAGAACTTAATTTGTATTAAGAAATGGGGACAAACTTCTCATGTTAAAAATGATCGATGATCATAAAATAACTCCCAAACCTCTGTGTTTTTTCCTCTACTTGTTATGGAGCATGCATGGTTACAGAGGCCGGGAAACTCATTTCCTGTCTACCCCTGCATAGCACCAGCGTGGGTGTGCCAGCATGTTGTTCTTCAGTGTCAGTGACAGGCGGGTACGATTGACCAAGCAATGAACTGGAATGGATGCTGCAGGGGCTCTCCAGGCAAATGTACTGGTATCAAGGCCAACAAACAAATCCCAAATAATATCAGGCACTCTGCAGTTCTTGTCATTGCTCATCTTACCACACCCTCCTCACACTTCCATCGTCAGCCACATTGTGTTTCTTTCATTTGCTAGAACAGTTGTGTATCTGGCAGCTGAGAAAGAGCTGGGGGTCAAGGAGAGCATCTGCTCTTCCTGGGCTAATGCACCCAAACCAGTGCCTTTTCCAGAGGAGGTTGAAGAGTAGCCCCTCATTACCTAATGGCAGATCCTGACTACACACACAATTCAGAGGCTGTTCGTCCTCTGACACTCTTCCTAATATTCTTGTTCCTTTTCCCTAATCTTGAATTTTCGCTTGGTTAACTCCTACTCAGACTACTCTCAATTTACATATTACTTTCAACAGGAATTCACTCATCCCATTGCCTCCAGACTAGGCTAGGTGCTTGTTTTCCGTTTTCATTACCCTCTTCATCACACCATGGTACACCAATCTATTGACTGGATCCATCCCCCACTAAACCATGTGGTCTCTAAGGCAAGAAGCCCTTGTCTGGTGTTCCCAGTCCTGGAACATAACAGGGATGTAGTAAATGCTTGTTAAGTGAGTGAATTCAACATCCTATACACATGATATGAAGTACAGTTCTGTATACTTGAAGTCACATCTACATAAGATGCTGTATATACAGCTATGACATATACACATATGTATATCAGCTGTGATAGCCAAGGTAAGTATATGAGTTTCATTTTGGTCTACCCATTGATTAGGAGATTTTAAAGATTGATCTTAGTGGATTGATTAAAAACATCAATATCTATGCAGTGACTTATTTATTACTTATAAGAGTAGAAGGTACATGCTTTTAGGAAGTTCCAGCTTTCCACTAATATCAAATACTATGGCAATCAGTATACCATTTGAAACTGACAACAACAATTTGTATTAAGGATAAAATAAATAGGGCATCCACAAAGACATTTGAAGAAGCCATAGTGCCTATCTTATAGCTTATGTGTGAGAAGGGGTGGAAAGATAATTTCTAGAAGAGTTATCACTTAAGACTAAGCAGAGGAGATTTCTACTGAGGACCAACTTTGGACTTAAATATATGATGGGTACAAATAAATGTTGACAGAGTTCATAGGGGCTTATCATAATTGATTTGAGCTTCCCTAGTAGATTCCTAGCAAAGGTTTGACAGTACCAATTTTGAATGGAGCAGAAGGGTTTTTTTTCCCCTAAATATTTTTTTTTAGTTGGACAGAGTATCTTTATTTATTTATTCTTATGTGGTGCGGAGGATCAAACCCAGGGCCCCTCACATGCTAGGCGAGCGCTCTACCACTGAGCCATAACCCCAGCCCAGAAGTTTTTCATCCACATAAAATTTTGAAGAAAGGATCATTTTTGTATTCACTATTTAATTTTCAATGCTTCTGTTGAGTTGAAATTTATTAGTTGTGCTAATTCCACTATCTATGTAGCTCTTTAATATACCCCCCACCTTTGTAGGTCCCTATTACTACTAATTTGGTTTGTTCTCTTCTATCATTTTTCCACAATTTCCTGGGTAGCCCTTTGATTGGTTCTTGTTTGACTCAAGTCTTTTCATTCTTAGTAAATTTGCTGCATCTATGGAAGTCATCAACTGAAACAGAACTGGCAAGCTGTTTCTATAAAGGGAGAGACAGCAAATATTTTAGACATGCAGACCACATGATATTATATCTCTCCAACTAGGCTGTTGTGGAGTCTAAGTAGCTATAGACAATACATAAATGAATGAACATGGCAGTGTTCCAATAAAATATTTTTTATGGGCACTGAATTTCATATTATTTTTATATCATGAAATATCATTCTTCTTTTTATTTTTTCACAGCTGTTCACAAAAGAAAAAATATCCTGCTTCTGGATCATATAGAAAGAGGAGTTGGGCTGACTTTGTCTTGTTGGTTCAGTTCACTACCCACTATTCTAGCATAATGTGACTACGACTCCCTCTTGTTACACTGGGGTTACAGCTTCACCTGCTATGACAGGTGACTGCTACACAATGGCTCAAATAGACACAACTGGTAAAAGTTTTTGTGTGTTTGGTTCTGGGGATTAAGCCCGAGCCTCATGCATGCTAGGCAAGCACTCTACCACTGAGTCACATCCTACCCTTAATCTTTATCTTTGAGCTGACAGATAAATATAAGCAGTCCATGCTGTATGTGAAAGCTCTTTGGAGCATTGATATGTTCATTTTAAAACTACAAATGCCAATGCTTTGAGAAGGAAGAAGGAACATGAAGGAGGGATCATCTAGTAGCAATATCTGTCCTTAACCTTCCTTAGCATTCTAAGAGAATAATCTGGCTTCTTTTCCCATTCAAGCCCACTCTTCCATCACTTCTTAATTTGAATCTGGAATCTGGTTCAACACATATCTAGTGGTCCCCAAAGGCCGGGCGCATTTGCCAAAATTCCTTTCTTTGCTTGGAGTGCACATCTAGCCTTATTTCCACTTGGTAAAATGCCTATGTTCTTTCCAAGAGAGTCCTGATTTTGCTTCTTCTCATAATTCCTTCTCAAAAATTTAACTTTGTATTGCATTATCCTTTGCTAGAACATGAGTTGCTGGTGAGCAGAAGTAAAAATCTCAATCTATGTTTATTGAATGAATAAATCACAGGATGCTCTAACTCAGTATTATCTAGCTGGATTTTATTGCTTGTCAAGGGTCAATCAGATTCTGAAATGAAAAGAGGCAGGCAGGGAGTTAAAGGTTAGGGGAAGTGAAGATTGGTTAGGGTTCTTTGGTTGAAAGGAAACAAAACTCTTACATCTCAAAAAAAAAAAAAAACTAAACAAAAGGCGATTTATTAAACATAGAGTGGAAAACTCAAAATCAAAGAAATGTTCACAACACCTGGGAATGAAAAGGAAGCCTCAGAGCAGAGAAGATCCAGGAGAGCACTCACAATGCATGCCCCAGTTCTCATGTGTTCAGCTCCTGTGTCTGTCCAGTTTAGAATTCCTGCTAGAGAGAAGGTGACCATCCTGATTTGAATCATAGCCCACAGACCACATTGAGGGTACAATTTGGTTGAATATTGTTTGTGATATCTCCAACACGGTAGCATGGTGTGAGTGAGAGGCAGTTCACCAAAGAAAAGGATACTTTTCCCCACAATAAAAAATGGATGCCAATCCCAAAGGTTTGGGGCAGCCATCTGTGTTTCTGGCACCCCATGATCCTTGGAGACGATGCTCTTTCTGGACTGTGGAGGTTAACAACCGAGTATTGAACTTCTGCTCTATGTTCATCTGGTCATGGTGCAGGCCTCAGGAGAGAGGCTTTGTTCTCCATAGTCCATCCTAGGAGCCTAGGCTCTGTCCCTGTGGGTCTTGCTAGGAATAGAAGGGAAAGTTAAGGATATAGAAAAATCCCTGATGGTGTTGCAAGTAAAGATGAGTAATGCTTTTCCTGGATCTAACTCAATCATTGATTCTCATTTTTGATTGGTTAATTTCTCCCACAAAGGAAATGGAGCTCATTCAATATGACTTATTGCTACATAGTTTTATTATTGCTCTTCTGTTAACCCAAAGCAGAAGGACTTATTGGAAAATTTATATTTACCCAAGACAAAAGAGGGAAAATATAGCCTCATCAAAGTAGCCCAAATATGTATGATTAAATATTTTAAGTGGTCAGGGTTGTGACAGAGAAAGGGTATAAGCAAGAAACTAGCAAAAAGCATGAGAGACTAAACTGAAATTAAAATGATTTGGGAGAAAAAGCCCTTGGACAAACATGTCCTTAGAGTATCTTAGACAATGAAAGAACAGTGGTTGTAGAAACATTGAAGGGAAAATGTAAGCAAATTCTTAGGAAGCTGTACTAAGTCCTTTACCTGTAAGAACTCACCTGAAATGGCTAGCACAGAAACACCAATGGGAATCAACAGAGAAGAGTTGAATACACTGAAAATAAAAAGACACAAAATGTCATACATTGCATCATTGGTGTTCAATGCAAGAAAATTTTACAAAGGTGTATCCAATTGACACAATATAATTTGCATCAAGAATATGAGATGCAAGGATATCTAAATATTTAATTTAAGCTTTCTAGCCCATCCAAGTATAGGAAGGTCCAATGGAGCTTGAGAATGCTAATCTCCAATATCCACCAAAAAATGGTGTTTATTCATGCGGTGATACATACTTATTTGTACCATATATGTACATAATTTATATATTTGTACTGTATGAAGCTTAACTGTCTTACATATTTGTACTTTGTGTGTTTGTATATATGTTTATGCACATATAACATTACTTGATTAACTTGTAACTGAAAAGATAAAGTAGGCCAAGGGAAATAACACCTACAGGAAATATACATATGTGTGTATATAGACACACATGTGTACATATACAAATATAGTTAGCTCTATTTGTAGCTGAAAAAGATAGAGAGAAATGCAATCAAAGTACACTTTCTGTGTAGATTAATAACTAATGCATTCATATATAAAACATACTAATTTTTAATTTTTTTCCCAAAAGTCAATAACTTCTGCCTTCCATGGTTCTTTGGCTCTTATTTATGGATTCTTTTGCACTTTCTTATTTTCTCCCTTACATCAGAGGAACTCTAGTCTAATATAAAGTGCTTGATCTTAGTGTAATACCAGCTTGCCCTCTAGTTAGCCCTCTCCTTTATGCAGCAATATAAAGTGAATACAACCACAGTGAGCTAATTTTTACCTAATTTCTTTCTCCTAGGGAACAAGACAAGGGAATGGAGTTTGACCTCAATAAAACAAAATGGATTTGTAATAATGGCATACTAGTGAAAATCCATTAAAGTCATTTCAGATGATAAAAAAAAGTTGAGATTTTCGGGACATATTAAGGTTTTTAATATAAAATAACTTTAATTTTCTTATCATGGAAATAAAATTAAAGTGCAGCTCTTTTTTCATTTTCTGGTTGGAAAAGTGCAAAGGTTTGGGTTAATCACCCCACTGAACTGAATATACAGGAATGCAAGTGAAGCTTTTCAAGAATCCAGGGCTACTTATCTGGGAAATACAGATTTGTTTGGGATTGTTTCTTATTGGCATTTTTTGAGCCTCAGGACAGTAAAATAAGGAAGGAAGAATCGTGAGATTCTTTAGGAGTAAAAGTCCCCAGGTATCTCACATAAAAACAAAGATATAAATACTGGTAGTTTTCTATAAAACAAGGGGTGAGAGGCTTTCAGACATTTACCTTTGGTTGTTCCAACTGGGGGCATTTTTAATGGGGTTTTCTACCCTCTGGGGACTAAAGGCCATATTGTTCTCTTTCTCTCCTAAGAGAATATTTTAAATTCTCCTCCTCTCAGGACAAGGAAACACATTTGATATAATCACAGCAGAGGTTGTCAGAGTTAGGTAGAGAAAAAAACAATCTTGGTGAATCACTAGTTTATGTCAAGCATTTTACAGAACACATTGGTTGGAGAAAATAATTTTAGTGATAAAAAATGGGTAAAACATTATAAGTTAAGTTAACTTTTGTCAAGTTCATCAGTGGAGATTAAAAAACGATATCTTTGATGTAAAAATAAGTGCCCTGAATGGGACAATGTGAGGCCAAGAGATATGGATGGCGTGGTAGCAGGTGTCTAGGTGTTCTAATTTTCTTCCATAGTATTTGGCTCTTCTAAATTTCCCAACACTTTTGTTTGTGACTGAGTTCTGGCTAATGGAATGTGAGCAAAAGAGCACTTTCTGGCTCGCCTATACAATGCTCATTAAGAGCCTACAGGTCCCTCTCTGATTTTACTCTTAGTCCAAATCTAGGAGATCCAGTGAAAGACTGAACTGTCATCACATAAATCCCAGCAAGGCCACTATTTAGAAACCTTGGATCTTCAATGACTTTGTGGGCAGAGCAGCTTTCCATCTCAATCAATCTGACAGTGACCTGAACACTCATTAAGCCATTGTGATCTCTGGGCTGTTGAAAGCAATAGTCAGCCTACTCTAATAAATCATAGAAAAGGAACAGCAGAACTTGGAAAATGCAAATAGAGATGCTCAAACCAAAACAAAGGAGGATAGCCCATAAGAATTTTCTAGAAGAAATTCTTAAATATTGTATTAGCTTCGTGTTACTATAAGAAAATATTTGAGACCATTAAAGCATAAACAGAAAAGGCTGGGCTGCATGCATAATAGCTCAGTGGTAGAGTACTTGCCTGGCATGCATGAGGTCCTTTGTTCAATCCCCATTACTGGAGGGAAAAAAAAGAAGTAGCAGTAGTCATAATCATAGTAGTGGTGTTTAGTAAAAAAGGAAAAGTTTATTTAGCTCACAGTTTTGGAAGTCCAAGTCCAAGATCAGGTAGCCCCATAGCTTTGGGCTTCTGGCAAGGGCAGCACATTGTGTCAGGAACACACATCAGAGCAAGTACTCACAGGTCGAAACAGGCAGCAGAAAGGAAAAGAGACCAGGTTCTCATAATCTCCTTCAAGTGCACACCCCCAGTGGCCTGAGGACTTCCCATCAGGGCCTACCTCTTGAAAGTTCATAGCACTTCCCAATCTTGCTACCAGGGAACCAGGCTTTTACATATGGGTCTGTGGGAGGCACTCATCCCAACCAGGGCAGATGACTAACACAAATTACTAACTGTGCAATTTATTCTAAAAATCTCAATCACATTTTTATGTTTACTTGTTCCTACTTGCTCTTTCATCTTTCCTAAATGTGTTCCAAGTTAATACCTCACACCCAACTTAAATGATGAAATCATACACCGTCAGTGAAAATTCCCTAAGGTAAGGTTCTGAGGCCCCGAGGAGATAATATCTAGTGAGCATCTTCTTTTATAGCCAGTTGGCATCAGAAGACATTTCATTTGGGTCTACTATGCATTAAGAATGCATGTTATAATGCTATCAACTTATCCACTCATTCAATCAATAAACAGCAAAATGAGCAACATATGTAGCAGGCATAGTGGCTGGGAACATGAGGAGCAGGAATTTGTGTTCTCCTCCCTGGGTAATATCTTAGGTTCTCCAAGTTAGCTCCATATTCCAATGTTCTGACTTCTTTTCCAGTCAGTGCAGCATCTCAGGTGGTTGCTTCTGAGTCAGTTCCTATAACTTTGCTTCCCTTATTCTTAGATGACCATGTTAGACATTCTGTGATTTCATGGAAAACTGAAAATATAAATCCAGAAAGAAAAGAGTTCAGTGAACAGCAAAGCAAAAGATAGTAACCCTAGTTTTCATCATAAATTTTGGGTTTTCACATATTATCAGTCTACGTAGATTATTGTGTCTTCTTTGGTAAAATGGCTTAGTCCAATTATCCATGCCTTTCAGATTTGGAGAATCAAACAGGATATTTGTTAAAAAGGCAAGCTTGAAGAAAATACCTTTTCATACAGAGATTTATAAATATTTTCTTTCAAGTCCAGGCACTGGAAGAACCATTGTCCTGTAGACCTTTCTGAATGTGAGATTAAACTTTTATTGCTTGAAGGGAAGAATGAGTCACTACCAAATGACCCTGCAAAACAGCAGGGGTCTTGATGAAGAATCACCAAATCAATTTTTATGTGAATCCTTCACTCTGCAACAAACCTGTGTAAGTTTTCCTCTTTAAGTCAATATTAATTAGATTTTCCTTTGACTTCTATTAATGTTCTCCTCCTGTATCTTTTCTGAAAAGAAGCATCTATTTATTTGTTGTAATTATCCTTGCTTAGGGTCTTCCTCACTAAAGTTTGTTTTGTGTTCTTTATGTAGACTAAATTTTAAAACTTTCAGTTTCTCAAATAAATACATGAATTAAACATCATGTGCCAGGAGATGTGTTGATAAACTCAAGAAAATGTATGGGTTTTACTTCATGGAAGTAAAACCCATACTTATCAAAGTAGGCATATATTAAAATGCCTACTTTGATAAGTGTAATGAAAGAGAAACATGATAAATGAGACCTGGTAAGTGAGTTATAAGCTTTCCTGAAGAATTTGGCCATGGAGCTGAAATCTGAAGGAAGAGTAGGCTATTCCAGAACTGGTTGAAGGTAGTGTACATCTAGGAGTAAGAGGTGGGGGTAGATTTTTAGCAGCCATGTGTCAGGGCAGCAAGAACTGTTGAAGAAATGGGGGGAAGGCTGGTATGGGGCATAGTGGATCCCAGAGAGCTGGGGAGAGAAAAGTGGAAAGCCCTGGAGGAGACTGGTGAGATCATGCCTTACCGGGAGATGGAGACACAGGCTTATCCCCCCCAACCCCATAATAATGAAGATCTATGGACTTAATTAAGAAGGGAATTGGAGATGGAGGGTCCATTTGAAAGGACATAATTTGTCTTTGGCTTATTTTCTCAGTTCAAGTTAATACTTGTTGGAAAAATCAATTATAGTGTTCCCTGTCATTACATACAGTGAAACACACTAGAGTACCCAAACAGGAGCTGCTTCAGACATAAAATAGGGTCAATCTTTCTCTCCATGGGAGCAAGAGTGTTCTCTTTTCAGAAACAACAGGATTCTGAATTGAGGAATGAATGCACGATTTTTACATACTGAATCCTTCCCCCAAACGGAGATAAGTCAGATTATTCTAGAAGTATTAATTGCTTACCTGAAGGACCTTTGGGGTCTTTTCATTATTATTCTGGATAAGATCACTCAGCTTGATGGGAGACTGCTGTGTCTAAGAAAACACTTTGAAAATGGTAATATTGTATTCTCAGTGGATCAAAAGCTTCCGTTTCCATTAGGTTACATAAAATATGATAAGTGTCTGAGACGATAGATATGCCCATTACTCTGATCTGATCATTACATACTGCATACATATATTGAAATGCCATTATGATCCATAAATATGGGCAATTATTATGTTGCCAACATTAAAAACCAAAACATATTTTCAAAAGTTAAGTAAAATGGCATATTTCTTTGAGAAGCCTATTGTTCTGGGTGATCTATACCCATAGATTAGCTTTCATTGATACATGTGCAACAGAAAAAAGGGATTGAGTAGTGAACTACTTCTTGTTATTTCACATTCAAAGAAAGGGGCTTTATCAGTTGCCTAAGTAGACTGAAAATGTAAACATGGATTGGAATCTCAGGATTGGCATAACTTCTACTTCAGAAGAGAAAGTAGGGTTTCATTTCCTTGAGAGTTTCTGTCTTAGAAAATGTCCCTTGGCTGATCACAGGGACAGTAACATGGCAAAACTAATGTCCAATCTGATCTAATGCCTAATCTGATATGGGGATGGGAAGGGGTGATGCTCAGGAACACCACAGCAGTGAGACTGGCAGAGAATCGAAAGGCAGACTGGCACGATTAGGGGCTGTCTGGAGTTGTGCATGTGACTAAGAGACAATTGACCTGTCTCTACTAATTTTTTGAGCATTGATTTATATGTACACCTCACAGTTTTTTCTATTTTTCTTGTTCCCTAAACTAATTTCTATATCTGTGTTCTGTTTTCCTAGAATGTGTTTATCATACATTCAAATAAAGGGCTTATATGTTTTATGAAAATGCCTTCTCAGAACTCCTGTTAATTCCCCAAGACTAGAAATCTGATTTCCAAGTCTGTGTGCTATTTGGGAAGAGGGATGTGTTCAAAGTCACCTTTGGATTAGCTCTTAGTTTCTTGACAGACTTTATCCCCTGGGACCTTTTGCTCATTAGTCACAGTAGGTTTCCCTCCTGCATTCAAGGATTTGGATCTCTCTCTTTGGTAATATAAGGTGCTGTCGGAGAAAATCCTATTTTTTTTTTCCTTTAAAGTCTTCTATTGAGTGCAGTCACGTGGAATCTTAGCCTTTCTGAATTGAAGAAAATCTTAGAGGTCATCTTGTCCAGTTTTTTTTGGTCTTAAAAATGAAGAAAATAAAGTTTAACACATACTGCCTAGTGAAAAACACTCTGAACTTGAAATTAGAGGTTTGGTTAGGATCCATCCATCCTTTTGCTCAGCATCCACTGTCTCTCTGGCCTGTAGTCTGCAGGATTCTCTGCAGTGAGGGCATTAAAGTAAGAGAGTAGTTATCTCTGTTTTCAAGAAGCCAAAAATAAAGGGATGGGAAAGACACTAATCTGTATGACCCTAAATACGTTACATAAACGGAGAGACTCTATTTCTTCCTCTTAGTTGGTAATAACAGTAATATAACAATAACTATCTCTTGGGATCAGATGGGGGAGGTTGGAGACATAAACAGTAGACTGTAAACTCCTCTTGGGTTCCTGGTAGGTAACCAGGTAACTAAGAAGCTTCTGTTAACAAAGCCCATGTGTTTCTAAGAGGAAGGTGGAACTGAAGAACAGCCCTGGGCAGGCCTGTAAATGAAAGCTGGTGGTCTCCATCCTCCCTGCCTGGAGTGGGCAGTGAGGGTACTGAAACTTGGTGGATATGGGATAATTCAAATCTCAGCTTTACTGCACTCCAGTGCTGTGAGTCTTTCCTGGCTTAGCTACTGGTAAAGCTGGGGTTCCTCGGTGCTGTGTTTTGGAAGTTCCTTTAAGGGAAGGACCTTTGGTTTCACAGCAGAAGTGCTGGGGTTGAGTTTGAATCCTGATTGCACTTGTTGACTATTCAACTTTGGGAAATTTTAAATATTTTCTGAACTCTGTTTTTCTAGTTGAAGAATAAGGTATTAGAACATCTGTAGGCTTTGCCTAGCAGAAAGAGATCTATGGATATTTTTTTTTCTCTTACACCTGCCAGGATTAATCTTGTGTGTAGCAGGAGCTGACTGAGTGGTGTGATTGAAGACAAGGCCTAAAATATCATCTTACACTTCTTAATACTTTAGTTTTGGAGTATAAAATTATACAAACATTATAAATATCTATTTTTTTAAATAAATATATACCATCTATCCTATGACTCAGGAAAATTGACCCAAGAAAATGAAGAAAGAGTCACATAAAAACTTCTATATAAATGTTTGAAACATCTGTATTCACAATAGTCCCAAAAGCCTCAATCTGGCAAAAATCCAAATAGCTACCAATAGAATTAAGAAATTGCAATGGATTAACAAATTGCAGAACATCCCTGTGATGGCATATTACTCAGCCAAAAAAAGGATAAGAAATATTGCCTAGATGCACAACAACTTGGATGAATCTCAAAATATAATGCTAGGTAAAAAAATCCAAACCATTTATAATATAATACCATTTATATGAACTTCAAGAGCAGGCAATTCTTCTGCTGATAGAACAGTGGTTACTTATCAGAAGGTTAGAATTGATAGATAGGGAGTAGGAAACAACTTTCTGAGGTGGTCCAAACCTTTTGTGGAACACTGGTGACATGAGTAAATATCAAAACTGAACACATTTTATGCTTTGGATATGTGTCTTTTAATATATGTAAAGTCTACCTCATAAAAATGTGTCTACCAATTAAAGCTTCATTCAACTTGGCCAGTTAAAGCTCTTAGAAGCAGGAAGCATAGTGATCAGTCCTTTCTTCCTGTGAATTAGCTTAATTAGTTGCTTTGTTGGAAGATTTATATTGATAATTTTGGGGAATTATGATGAGACTCTGAAGGAAAAAAATATCAATCTTATACATATATGTCCCTAGAAATGTATAAAATCATATATGTCAGCTAAGATGTGTTTGGAGTAGAGGGTTTCATCTAAGTTGGTGTTGTTCCCAAGATAATGAGCTTTTCAGGTCACCTAATGCAAGGAATATGATTGACCGAAGGCCTGAGATGCTTTGCTCTGAGATTCATTACCTGGTTGTGCTGAGGTCATGTTTCCCATGAGCTGCTCCCTCCAGTGACCTAGCACAGCTGGAATGCCAAGTCAGGCTTGCCCCTGGGAGATGGGGGATTCCTCCCAGAGGCAACTTTGGCTGGAGGACCCCTCCCCTGCCACTTACTCTCCAAGGCCTGGCCATATGTGTGTTAGAACGTTATCAGAGTAAGACAACGGCCAGTCAATTTCTTTCTCCTCTTTCTCTCTCTTCTCTTTCACACCAAGGTCCTACCACTTTCCCAGTCTTTCCCCCTCTTCTCCTACAGGTGGATCCCTAATGTCTTTCTTGAATTTATCATTCTGTCTTGGTGTCTGCTTCTTGAAGGACCTGACTAAAAACGCAAGTGATATGCATGTTTGGGTGGAGGGAGGTAATCAGAATCAAGCAATATCAAGCCATACCCACTGGTGCCCTTTGCTGCTGGATGCTCACAGGTGTACAGCATTGTCAGTATTCAGACACCCTGGAAAGCTTATAGAACCCTCTCACACACTGTTTTATAGTAAATCTGTAGCGGGGGCATGGAGTGGCTATAGCCAAAGAACAGTTCTAAGGCCATATATGATGCTTCTGGTACCATAGGATTATCACAGTACTGTTAGAACTAAACATTCACTGCTTTAAATCTTGCCTGATGTCTTTCAGGCCCTATGCATGGTTTTGTTAGGATTTACAGTCAATCTGAATCTAGCAAACATGTACTTTTGGTTTTTTTTTTCTTTAATAGATAAGTTCATTAACCTCCTTAGAAACAAATCAAAGTAAAGATAAGGGTTGAGCAGTTCCCAAGAATATATAATAGAGAACAACCCTGGGACATTTTGTTTCTGAAGTAAAAGATTTGTCATCTGTAATCTGATTTCAAGGAGATAACTTATTTCTCTCAGAATAAAATTTAAAAGATTCATAGGATAAGATCTGAGCCAATTATGATACATAGAATATTAAAGGTAATGTGTGCAAGCATTATTTACTAACAATGTATCTTTTTAAAATATGGTTCTGTTTTCATGTTGTGAGGTGATGCCCCCTGAATATAAAGACTTGATGAAATCCATTCAGAAGATTCGGGACCGTTGAGGGTTAAAATTGTTAAAGACCATGGCCTAAAACAAAAATGTGAGAACTCCATGATTAAGTAAGAATGACTGGTGTTTTGGGAAGAAGGGCTTTTTTAAAAAAAGGTTACGTGGTCATACATAAAATATCTCTGTGAAGATACACTTCAAGCCATTGCCTCTCTGGACTGGGACAGAGCAGAGCTTGCTAGGAAAATTGCTCTTTGCATCTTATATCCTTGTTTGATATTTAAAACCATGTGAATGTATTATCTTTTAATAAATACAAAATAAATCTAGGACAAATAAAATACCCAATAAAATCTAAGACATGCAATAAAGGGCATAATAGGGATATAGTTTGGTGAGTACAGTTTTTAAAGTTATAAATGGAGATAAGAAAAGTGAGTAAGTGCCTGGACATGTTCATGCTAAACTTCAGAAGCCAGAGTATGACTACTAGACGAGAAATCAAGAGGGGATTGTTCAGCCATGATACATTATATTTTAAAAGGTTTTTTTATACAAATGATGGTTGTAATTCTATAACTGAGTCATTTGATGTCTGCTGGTGATTCATAACTTACTGGATACTCTGGTTAAAACGTCAACATCACTTAGAATGAAATGCAAAGGTATCAAAAAATAAATAAATGTAATATTTGGGGGGAAATAGGAGATCATTTCTCTGTGACCAGGCTCTGTTAAGTGAGCATGATCTCATAGTTTTTTTTTTTTTTTTTTTTTTTTTGTGGATCAGCCCTTGTATATGAGAGTGTGATTAATATTATACACTACAAAAGCTAATGTTCTGTATTTCTGTTCAAGGTTTTATAACCATATTTTTTTAAATAGCATGTGACACACAGAGGAATGAATTTAAAGGATATCTAGGCATTGGGAAGGAACTTTTACTAAATGGCCTTACAAAATTATTCAACATTTGTGTTCTTTCACTAGGTTCTAGAAAGTCTTGATTTTAGAAGCCTACAGATAAACTAAAAAATGAAAAAAAAAAAAATCTTAGCACAAAATCTGAAAATCCTGCTACATTATACTTAGCTTTTCAATTTCCTACCACAGCTCACTGTAAATTTTACAGTTCATAAAGCAGGGAGCAATTCAAGTGGTTCTTTCCACCATCATGTGACAGATCCAGTGGGAAAAGCCTTATACCTGGACTAGAAAATTGTTTTAATAAATCTGTAACTCAGGGATTTTAGCAAATTTGCCTTTAATTTACTTGTGCTTCATTTTTTCTTCCTTGTTCTTCCCTAATTTCTTGAGTATTTATGAAGTTAATAAATGTAGGTGAGCCAGAAAGTGTTTAGAACTCTTAGGGAAACATACTGGTTTGTGTAGTGGGTTGGATGATGCCCCCACTGCCATTCCTCCATCCAGAACTGGTGAATGAGACCTTATTTGTAAGATGAGGTCATCCCGGATTCTTTGGAGGACTGTAAGTCTAATGACATTAAGATACAAGAGGAGAGGACACAGAAAAGGCGGTCATGTGGAGACAGAGGCTGAGACTGGATTTACACAGCTACAAGCCAGGAACATCTGCCCCTACCAGAAACTACAAGAAGCAAAGGTGGATTCTCAACTACAGCCTTCAGGGGAGAAAGGGCCCCGCTGACCCCTTGATTTCAGATGCTGACCTCCAGAACTGTGAGAGAATGTCTCTTTTGTTTGAAGCCACCAAATTTGTGGGAATTCGTTACCGCTGCCACAGAAACGGATGTACTCTGATTTAAGTGATCGTTGTCATCTGGCCTTAAATGATATGATCAAGCCTGTGAAAATTATTTGAAAAATTTATATAGGTACTAGTATAAGAGTGGGATGATCTTGGACAGAATTTCACTAGGGGCAAATTTTGCTCCCAGTTAAGAAATATTTGGTAATGTCTAGAGACCCTTTTGCTGACACTTTTGAGTCAGGGAGGGGTGGTCCTGGCATCTCAGTAGTTGGGCCAGGGATGCTGTCACACATCCCTGAATGCACAGGGAAGTCCCCACCCCAGCTAAAGAATTATCAAATCCTAGTGTATGAGACAGCCCAGCATTGTGAGATTAAAACCTTAGCTCTATCATGAATTTGTGAGAAAGATAATTTATCCTGGGCACTAAACCTCTTGAAGGTTTAGTTTTCTCACCTGTGAAGCACAATGATACTAATACCTACCAGGGTTTTATAAAGTTCCAATAAGATATTCTGATCAAATAACCATATATTTTAAGAATTCTTTGATAGTAACAAAGAGGCTTTCGTGATTATTTTTCTTCTATTTCTTTAATGCAAACAAAAGCAACCCTTTGATTTTTAATTAATATTGTAGGAAGTCCACAATGAATGCATTCACTGAGCCACAAGGGACTCACTTTTATACTTTTATGGTTATTATCTCAAATAAAACAGTTCTCAGAAATTTCATGACTATTACTATTTAATGGTGTTTTTCAGTGGCAAGGATACCCTGGAAGCGTTCATAAAGTTTCTCTGGGGAACTTGTAGTTTATGTCAGATAAATAACAATACCAAAGCCAAATGAACTGTTGGAATTTTAAAGTAATGTGCATAATAAAAGCAGAGATATCAGTATGCAGGCTTTGAAGTAACTTTTGGTATATATATATATTTATATTTATATATATTATATATATATATATTTATATATATATATATATATATATATATATATATTATATATATATATGTATTTTTCCCTCTAATGATTATTACAGCATCCCCATGAAGCTAAATTGGACAAGTGTTATCCTTATTTGACTTAGGAGAATACTGAGGCTCAGAGGAGCAAATCAGCTTAGTCATCTATTGGAGGAGCTATGATTAGAACTAACATTTTCTCATACTTATTTCACTATGAAGTATCTTGCACACCAGTGCTTTAGAATAAGGTTATAATAATGATCACTGCAGCACAGCAGGAAAGGTGGGTATTCATATAAAGATTCAAAGACAAGAAATTCTTTGATAGACATTTCTAGGAAGAAAATTGTAGTCATGAGACAAAACATAAGATTATGCTTGTTTTGGAAGCAGGCTGGGTAAGTTTCTATGATGCTTAATCCTAGACCTTCATCTAATAACTTTTATTGAAACACCTAAACTGTGATGAATGGTGTCCTAAATACTGTAGGGAGTACAGAGGGGAGAAAAAATAAGCATGATCTCTATTTCAAAAGGGTCATATATTGAGAAAGAAATAAATCATTTAAATGGATTGAAGCCAAAGTGTAGTATAGCATAGATAATAAATACATTTAAGAGATATTTCCCCAAAATTAGATTCTTAAGATAGATCTTTAAAAGGTAAGGGGTTCCTCTATGAAAGAGACTGTATTCAATATGAATTTTATATATGTTATTGGCCAAACAGCAGGTGTAACATAGCTATCCCTGCCCACATATGGGTGGATATGGATGTAGTCATTATTCCTGGTATCCTGGCTGAATGGCAACCACTGACCATTTCATTCAACTTATTGACCATGAGAATCTTGACTGCCTGGAAATATCTTCAACATTATCTGAGCACAAAAGTGCCAACATCAAAATTTCCACAATAGGTGTAAATGCCTTGGAAGAATATTCTAGAGAGAATAATGAAACACTTAAGAAATACCATGTCATCAATGCACAGAGGGAAATAGCATATGGAAAAATGACATTGAGTCTCAACTTCTCAATTCAGAAGAGTTAGAATGCATTTTGTTAATACCATAATCAATTACCTTTAACATAGTTTCCATTTCATAGAAGTATGTGGGTGATATAAGATTAAATTTTACAACAATACAATCAATATTTTAAAAATTTAAATAAAGGACTGCCATATTTCAATGGCATCACTATTTCCTGTTTAGAAGTACTTAAAATGTGACTTAACATATGACATTTTAGATTCAATTAAAACCGATGTATTTCCCTCTTATAATACATAGGATATATATCTCTACATAGTCCTGTGTAGAGATATGATCTATGCACATATTAGAGACTTTAAGAGTTAAGGTAGAGAGACAGATTTAATTTTTTACATCCATTTTATCCTAATAGTCCTTTTCCTGTAAAACTTATGTTTTCGATGCCTTAATTTTTTATATCTAATGCCAATTCACAACATAATTTTGATAAATACAGGCAGTGTAGACCTATCTTAACTTCAAAACTATTTCTGAGATGAATAGTTGCCTTCTTTAAATAAAAGAATTATTTCTATTACCTCCAATGACAAGTACTGTAATGAATTAACACTACTTGTCTCCTTAACGTATTATAGGTCAGGCTCATGATATATTAGGGGTTTGAAAGAAATTATTTGGAATTATTTTAATTAGGTTATTCATGCTTGGCAGAATTAGAAAAAACAAACATGTGTTTGAGTAGCAATAGCACTTGCTTTTATGTGTCAACTTGATTGGGTCATGGGGTACCCAGATATTTGGTCAAACATCAATTCTCCTTAAATATAGGAAGTTTTTTAATGAGATTACCATTTGAATTGGTAGACTGAATAAAGCAGATTTTCCTCCCTAATGTGTGTGATCCTCATGCAATCAGTAAAAGGCCCCAATAGAACAAAAGGGCTGACCTTCTTGTGAGTAAAGGTTAGTTCCTCTTGCATGGCTGCTTGAGCTGGGACTTGAGTTTTTATTACCTTTGCAATTCAACTTAAATATCCTCTTCTTTGGTTTCCATCCTGCTTGCTTTTGAAATGGAACTATAGCTTGTTGACTTCAGATCTCAGGACTTCTCAGCCTCTGTAGTCCCATATGCCATTATCTATGTCTACTCATCTACCTATCTATCTTCTATATAATGTTTATACAATGGAATCCTGTTGGTTCCATTTTTCTGGAGGACTCTGTACCCAACCTTGATAATTACTTTTATACTCTTGCTACTCAAAGTGTGGTCTTGGACCAGCAACAAATCACCTGAGAGCTTATTTAAAACACAGAATCTCAGGCTCTCAGGCCCCACCTCAGACCTACTGAATCAGAATCTACATTTTGACAAGATCCGCAGGTGATTTGTATGCACATTACATTTGAAGTACTTCTTTAGAGTATTTTGAAGTCTTTGCCTATAATTTGTGTTACTAGAGTACAAAAGAGTCTTATAATTATTTGACATTAATACTTCAGGAGAGATACAATAGGGAGATAACAAAGAAGTTTTTTTCCCAAAGAATTTTGCATAACATTTGGCAAATAATTTTAAAATGACAAAAAGAAAAATATCTATAAAATTTATATTCCTAGAAAATTTTAAGATTTACTAATTTCTAAATAATAACAAACCACAATTTGACATCTATTCCTTTTGCAATAGCAATAAGATTTCTGTACTTTATGGTACAAATAAATCTTGTGAATATCAGTGTAAATTCCTCTAAACATTCTAACATTGACTTAGAATATATGACATACTGTAGCTAATAGCAACAACCGTTTAACAATGTTAAGAATAAGATTTATAAAGCACTCCCTTGTTTGCAAAAGTAGGTTAACACATATCAGTAGCTCATAAGATGCAATAAGCTTATAAAATAGCTATAGAGTATTTCTTCTGAATACTTTTACTACTTTATTTATCATTTAGATTTTTACCTTCTTTAGTTAGAAAAGTCAGTTTGAATTTAAATTTAATAAAGATTTATAAACATTGGCTGAATGATTTTATTACTTTCAACCATTCCTATTTCTCAAGCCAGAGTAGATTGGTGATTTGGTAGTTGTGGTAGTGGTTGACTGAATTCTGCTCTGGTATATATTTTATGTGGCAAAGACATCAAGTACTTCTTTCCTTCCCAGCCCACTTGCCTCCTCTCTTGAGTGTAGCAGGGAAAGCTCCATGGGTAATTCATTTGACAGTCTCTGCTTCTTGTTTCTGAGGAAATAACTCTACTCAGTAATCATCAACCAAAAGTGGCTAGCTGTTGGGCGGAGATGAAGTTGCTACTGTATCTGCATGTCTAGGATAGGATTTAATTGTGAGGGGAAATTGATATCCTATCACCCTGAAATTTGATCTTGCCCGAGGGACATTTAGGCATGGGAGGTTAGCCAAGAGATGTCAAGAGAGCAGCGGATACAGCTGAGACTAGATCTCAATCCCAGACAATTGTGTTCTCTATGTTTAGGGGGATGGAGAAGATAGGGGGCTACTTGTCTTTTGGTTTTGATAAGACAGCAAATTACTCTGAACACAGGAAGTAAACTGCCAGTTTAGAATACTGCATTGTAATACAGGGTATTTGGAAGAACTTGGTACTGTAAAAAGAAGAAATTGTTTTTGGGTAGTTTTTCCACTGCACAGATACATTTGTATGAGGCAAGCAAGCAAAAATATTTGGAGGGTACAGAAATATCACTTTTATGAGATAAAACTTTTACAAAATTTTATTAAAATAAATTAGGTGAATAACATCCAGTTGTCTTTTAGATTAAAAATTCCCTGGTGACTTTTTAGAAAAACTAATTTATGAATTTAGGATTGGGTCAATAATTAAGCTGATTCCTCAAAATTAGTTAATTGTTCGAGAGGGTATAATGGAATAAAAAAGACTTTACTTTTAAGAATGCGAAACCATAAAAACAAAGGTCAGAGAGGCAAGGAGAGCTGTTATAGAAAAATAGACTCATTCCATGCATAATTAAACTAAACCAACTCTTTCATGGAGAATACAAAAGTGCTAATTAATGCTAAAACTTCAACTTTTCAACATTTACCTTGCAATGACTTAGCTTCTGTCATAACCCACCCAGTCTCTCTCCTGATAGGTTTCTTCCTCTCTGCCTTCAAACAAGCAGTTTGCTCTTTCTTGATATAAAAGAATAAAGAAAATTTTTTGTCTAACTTAATCCCATTATTCCCCCAAGGTATCACTTTGTATTTTTTATTCATTTGCTAACATTCTCTTTCCAAGGTCACTACTGAACTCTTCCTTCTTAAAATATTTAATGTAAGTAAAAGTACCTAGCATATAGTTAATATTTCAGATATTTGTACCTTTTCCCTTTGTTTAAATTGCAAGCATTTATTTTCAGGGTCCTTATCCCCTCTCATTTTCCATGACATTTGATGTTTTTGACTTCCATCCAGTAGAATTTCTCTCTTCAGGTTGTCCATGTTTTCTTTTTTCATATTCCTGTCTAACATTGACATTTATTTCCATCTCTAAGTTGTACCCTACACTATTCCTTTGACCATACTTTTCTTGGCTTCTTTGATGGCTTATTCTTTTCATCCCACGCTTTCCCCTTGATAAGCTCCAATCAGTCCACTAAGACGTGAAAAAATTCCAACTCTACATTGTAGTTCACTAATCTCCTAACTATGTTCCATTTAAAAAATTAATTCAAATATATTGCCTATTAGATATTTCTACCTGGATGTCATGCTATTAGATAAAAACTGATATTTCTCAAATTGAATTAATCATCTTTTAGTCCAGCTACATTACTTTAAATCTGACTTGCTTATGGTACCAGTATTAGTATTACAGCTTAGGTTCAAACTTGTTTATTCACTACATTTTTTTTCCTTCTTTCATTTTATTTTATTGATTGAGAAGCCTAATCTATTTCTAGATTCAGGAAAGTTTTTCTTGGGATATGGCTATAGTTAATATTCCATTATTTTTTTCGTTTCTTTGACCAATGCCAATATTGCTCTCTTTTTTAAAAACTTTGTTAGATCACAGTGAAACCCACTTGGAGACACCTTCAATTTTATAAATCTGTACATAGCAGAATATCCCATCAGAGTTCACCTCTCTTGATAGAGGTGCCAAAAACTTGTCTTGTAATCAGAAAGGTATTATCAACCTTCTTTGTCTCTCAAAGATATAGGAGTTTTTCCATAACAGGATAAATCTCTTTGATTAACAGAGGGTTACTCTAGTAACAACTTTGTATTTGGAGAACATAAGATTAAAAACTGCTGATCTTTCTTGGGAAAGAAAGGAAAAGTAGTCTTTGGGTGGCTGATATTAAAACAATCGAGATTCCAAAGAACTCAGCGCCAAGAGCTATAGCCTTGGGAGGGCTCTGAGGGATGGGTTCCTATTTCCTTGCTGCTACAGGGACCTGTGTCTAGATCTGGATTATCAAGTTATTATTTCAGCAGCAGATAGACAATAACTCCTTGATTCTGTGCAACCCAGCTTCAACAGTGACGACCACATGGCCACAGCAAGCAATACACAGAATCCAGTGCTATCACGGGCTGTGCTGGTTGGGCTGTGTGAACACTGAGGTTTGGGCCAATGGGAGCAGAGCTCCAAAGAAAGTACCTGACTGCCTACTAATAAGGAAATTAAGGGCTCAAGATATTACTGGGGAAAATAAAAATCTGATTGTAATTACATTTTGAGCTTTTAGGGCATTTTATATTGGTTTTATATTTAAGAACACTATAATTTATAGAATAACACTTGTTTGCTCAGGATAGTTTCAGATTATACCTGCTATCCCATTGTAATTTGGAATAGTTTTCTTTTACTCTCAAAGGTGTCCCAGTTTAGATGATATATTGTATGGTTATCCTCTCTAAAAACCCTCAGTTCTGGGGTCTTGGATGGAGTAGGGGTTTGTTTTCTTCCATAAAAAAGCAAATCTTGGGACTTGGGTCTTCAGACAAAAAACAAAACAGAGAAACCAATAATTGCTTATTTTAATGTAATTGGCCAACTACCTTCCCAGCAAGGAGGGACGGTGCATCATATGTCCCTTTTTTATGCAAAGTTAAAAAGGGGTATGTAGGTGTCCTATACCCTCTTCTCTTTTCCCCAATAAGTGGGATATGTAATGTCTACTCTCGTGTGTTTATTTCACAGAAACAAGAACAGGATAGTTCTCTAGTGAAGAAGCAGCCGGGCTAACCATGCTTTTGAGAAACAGAATTAAGGTCCATTTGTAAGATGTGAATGTCCATGAATGTAAGACTCTGACCAACTGGATTAGCTCCCTCCCGCCCCCCCCCCCCCCCCCCCCCCCCCCCCCCCCGCCTTTGGTTACATGCAAGAATGTTGCCTTTAGCTCCTTTTCCTTTTAAGAGATTGGAATTTGTATGGATGCTTCCCCAAATACATGGTGTGACTTCTTAGAGTATGGTGTCCTGATTGGTGCCTTTGTTCCCCTCATATCTCTTCTCTAATCCATGTCACACCTGATCATTGCAACACAATTCAACAATGAATTCAGTTGAACTTTCAAAGCCTTTTACTCTCCTGAACTCTGCTGTGGCTTTACTTTCACCTTTTTTGTTCTTTCAACACCAAACCAAGTATTACTTCCTCCATACAGTATAGTTTCAAATGAAATAGGTACATGAATGATCTTGTGACCTGGTCATTCATAAATTGAAGATTCTAATTCATAGGTCTTTTTTGGCACCTGAGTTTCTGCATTTCTAATCAGCTTTTTCAGGTGATGTACTTGCTGCTTGTCCTCTGGACCAGATTTTGAGGAACTAGGTTTTTTAAGGCCTAGTGAAAATTTTCTCAGTTTAACCCACTGCCTTAATATAGCCAAAATAAGGGTTGCAAAATTGTCTTTGGCTATTCTTAATGACAGACTACTCATTCTGAAAGCTATATTCTCTTGTAGTTTTATTCTTATCTGCTTTTATCACAGGTAGACAGAAAACATATTTAGTGCAGGCATGGTTCTCTTTAACTCTTGCAATTTGTTATAGTAGGGTCTCACTGCCTTGTATATTGTAGGTTTATAATAAATATGTTGATTAATTATTCTTGAAAAGTGCCTTCATACTAATCTATCAATGAGAACCCTTGAGATACATCTAAATTTACATTTCACAACAAGCAAATATTATAAGCAGACTATAAAATATATTAAAGAAAATGCTTTTTGTATCATTAAATTCTAATGCTAAAAAGGAGTAAGGGTCTTTGCTATGTTAATGTTATAATACATCTAACTAACCTTTATGAATCATGGTAGGGTCAATATATATTATTGCTGTGATTATGTGTTCTTGAAATTCACCAATCACAGAATTATTGATTATAAACCTGACAATTATTTCCAAGCTTATTTATATAAAATTGATTTATTGGACACAAATGCAATCAACTGGAATGGTGAAATACATCCTCTTAGAGAGTTCCTATTAAAGAGTTTTGAAGGATTTCAAAAGATAGATAGATGGTTTACAGAAATAACATGCAGTAAATGCTTTCCAGAACTTTGAAACAAAGTTGGAAAGCTCCCATAGACATTGGGATATAACAGTCTGTACAAAGGCTGATAAGCATTTGAGGGAAAAATGGAATAAAATGGTTATAAATCTTGACCATAGACTTCAGGTCTCAATTTTCAAATAAATATATTGATTGAAGCATCTCTTAAAACTCTCCGAGGAAGTCATATACTCCTGAATAAATTTTATGGATATATGTTTCAAAATATGTGCTTTGCCAAGGGTTTGCATTTGCCTTTGGTGGAACAAATATGTGTCTGAAATAAGTTTAACCTTTTTCTCATGAAAACCTCATCACTTCTCAAAGGTCTAATGGTTCAGGAAAGAAATTGGAAGGACCATATATTTTCTCAACTTTATTCTCTACGAGATTTTTATTCAATTTTACTTCATTTTAAATTAATGAAATATTCTTTGGGCATTTTCCACATATATCCTACTTGGTAGCATACGTGAAAAAGAAATGGTTCTTGTACAGATGTTCCTAGAGATATTTGTATGATTTTCTTGTAAAGTATATAATGGTTTTTCTTCATCAGCACTAGCAGCTGAGATTTTAACTAGTTACTGTATACAACTAAAGATTGGGAACTTAAATTAGCTTTGATTCTCAGATTGATTAATGAAAACATATGAACAGAGAACAAACATAGATGTTTGACAGAAGTAGTGAGTGTCCCCTTTCTAATAAGACTCCCAATAAAGCCGGGAACGAAGATGCCTTCATAAGTGCTTATGACTTTGACAAATTTATAAATTACTAGGAAAACCTCCTCGTCTGCAAAACATCAAGGAGGCAGACATTAGCATTTCACATCTGCTCTCCTATGACAGTTATTACAGGACTGAGATATGACTCTGCATTTCACATCACGTGATTCGGTCCTTATCTATCCTTGCAGAATGTCAGATTACAAATTGTAACTTGAATCCATGTTTAGGCAGAAGACTTCTACAGTGAATAAAATGTCAGGGGTTTCAAAATGAAGTATCACAATTTGTCACATAAAGAGTTGGGGTCCTAATTAAGCTAAATCATATATTCTCTTTAATAAACAAAATAAGAATACCTTGAGTAGAAAATCAAATTAAAATCTACACACACACACACACACACACACACACAAACACACACATACCTGAATATGCTTTTGATACTATTTAGATAGCAATAAGGAAAAATTTTAATAAGGAAGAATTAAATAAGAACCTTAATGTAACATATAGATCAGAAATATGATAGAGCAAACATTTGTTCAAATATATAGGACAAACACTTGTAAGTACATTTTAATATATTAGGAATGCTGAGGTTTTAAAGCCTTTCATGCAATAGCTGAGACAGTATATACTAAAATAAAGAACACACATTTATTACATACAATGTAATGGGTAGCTTGAATATTATGTGATTGCATATAGTAATGAATAATTTTGGATTAGATGAGATTACAGAAGAAAGTTGTTTTCATGCTATTTTTTAAAAAACATTTTTAGATGTATATGAATACAATATCTTTACTTATTTTTATGTGGTGCAGAAACTCAAACCTAGTACCTCACATGTGCGAGGCAGGTGCTCCACCACTGAGCCCAAGCCCTATCCCTTCATGCTTTTTTTGAAACTAGTAATTTTTCCTGAGGGCTCTGCCTGCTATTTGCCCATTTTCTACATATTATGTTGACTTTGCTATGTTTGAATTCCAACAGCCATGTGAGTAAGCAAATCAATATGCTGGTCGGTACTATGTTTTAGTTCCCATAGGCACCTTGCCAAAAGCAGTAGAAGGAAGTTAGAACCCAGAGAGGGAAGTCAAAGAAGCTCTTTCCCAAATTGACCCTAACCAATCCTTTGGTATGAGAAAAAAAGCACACTGCTTCCATCATGCCTGATGGAATAAAAGTGAGTAAAATTCCACTGGTGGGGCTGGGGTTGTGGCTCAGTGGTAGTACACTCATCTGGTATGTGTGAGGCACTGTGTTCGATCCTCAGCACCACATAAAAACAAACAAACAAACAAACAAATAAACAAAGGCAATGTGTCCATCTACCAAAAAAAAAAAAAAAAAAAAAAAAATTCCATTGGTTTCTTGGTTACTAGAAGAGCCCAGAGTTCCTTTCCCAAATAACTTCCAGTTTAGGATCTGGAACTTTGAATACATAGGAATAAACAGGATTTTCTTTAAGGGAGATAAGTTTTACAAAGATCTACTGACTTAAGGAGCAAAACTCTCATATTTCCGAACTCTTCATATATTCAAGGAGACTCTTCAGGGCTGAATCACTAAGGAGTGACACTAGCTTTCCATTAGTGACATTTTATACTTACTGAGTATCCCTTGAGAATGTGGCTTGTATTCACTGATAAGGACAATTCAGTGCAATTCCTCTCCTTATCTATAGAGCTACCCAAACAGAAGTTACCCCACCTGATTAGTCCTGAAAAGAAAGGGGAACATTCTTCTCTTGGTTTCTCTACCTGGAAAGCACCTCTTGATTTTCATTTGTGCTGTGAGTGTGTAGCAAGAAATGATGATGAACTCTATTTTTTCTCTGTATTCTTGGACATGTGAAAAATCCATTTTATTTTCATACTAAGTCTTCTATTTTTGTTGTTTTCCCCCCCAAATAAGAAATATATGCAAATAATGGTTGATCAACTAGAAAAATGAAAATATTTTTGATTTTTTTCCCTACCACTAGAAAATTAAGATAGTTTCAATGGAAACAGGGCAATTTCCTTGAAGGGATGAAATATACTCAGTTTATTTTAATACCATTTTTGTTGATTATTTTGTAGAAATATGTGACTGCAGGAAGATTCTAAATTGTAAACTTTAGCAAGCACCAACTTCCTCATTTCATGATTTGAGACCAATGCTGGGGGGAAGTGTGAGATTATTGCAGGGTTTTGTCTTTTTTTTTTTTTTTTTTTTTTACTGTAACACAGCAAAGAAGGACATTTTTATGGATGAAAAAATTCATGCAAACAACAAGTAAAGTAGATTCAATGATACAGAAATACATTATTAATCTGCACAGTATGTTCACAAAGGTTGTATACATACTACATTTTCTATAAGTTTATAATGCTGCATGACTGTCATAGTTCAAAGTACAGAAAAGTACACATCTGCTGCTAGTGGTATTCAGCCACCTGAGTACCTATGAGAAGTTTATCAAGTGCATAAACCTATCCTTAGAGAAGATTCTTGGTGCTGCTGCTCTCTAAACAAACAATAGGTGATGTCAGGAAGCTTCGGGAGAGAAATGTGATTGTGAGCATTGATGAGCACAGACCCTCAGGAAGCACAGCTGGCCAGTCTTGCTGGTTGTCTTCTAGGTTGCCAAGGCTATCAAATAGGGGAAGCTGGAATGGCCAAGAAATCAATTTGCAGAATAGTAAAAAGGTCACCATGGTCCAATGTAGTATGCTGCATTATTTGCAATGTATCATCTGCTCAAACGTGTATGCCACATCAAATGACAACAATTGTGAAATGAGAAATGGGTTGCTGGACCCCTGCTGATGGTTTAAAATAAACTGAAATCATTTTCTAGGACCCTTGTTTTAGGCTATGTGATATTGTGCCTCTTGGTAGCTTACTTTGTAGTAATTTTATTAACCTGTTCTTCTTTAATTAAACTTTTTCTTTTGAAAAAAAAAATTCTAACCTGCCCCAAAGTTGGAATTCTATTGCAATTTGTCTGCATTCATCTATAGGTACCTTTATTTTGTCACATTTGCATCCTCTTTCCAAATGCATGTATAAATGGGTACATGTACATATATATGTAACCACATTCTTCCTCTTGTATAAAAATATATTCATTTTCTGCAGCCATTTCAGTGTAAGCTCAGCTGAAATCTCTGAAGAACTGTGGATATTTTCTTTTGTAAGCTCACTACTACTTTAAAATTCAGGTGGTTATCTATTCTTAAGTGTTCTCTGATTGGAACATTTAACTTTCCATTATTTTTCCCAAGAAGAGCAAGTCTATAATGATACAGTCCCAGATGCCTGTCTATAACTGGTATCCTTCAAATGAAGGCCCCTGGCCACTTTCAGCAACCTCCTTCCAATTATTCTTACATGCCCTTTCTTTTCATCTACTTTTTTGTTCCCTTTTCATTTTCTCTTTGCAATTGATATTTTTAAAGGCCACCTTCTACTGCTCTCTGTTCACCTAAGTAACTTAATTACATTTCTGGGAGCTGCATTGCTTATCTAAATGTATCTGCCTAAAAAAAAGAAAATCTAGGTGATATTTTGCAGCTTGATGACTGTTTTTTCCTGCAGCCTGTTAGAAGGAGACTTCATTCAAACTGTAAGACATTCTAGAGTAAGTAGTTCAGTAGCTGAGGCAGTAATTAAGATCATGGGTATTTGAAGAAGCAGAGGCAAACTTGCAGGTAGATCACTCTTGGAAGCCTTTTTTCTTGTCAGCAACTTAGCACCTGATGTTTTGTCTGGCAACTAAGAGCTCGTTTAGGACTTTTCTCCCCGAAGCTCTCCTCTATTAAAGCAGAGAAATTCCATTGATCCCAAAGAAGTCTCAGGAAGAAAATGTAGTTTAGTAGTCTATTTCAGAACTTTTCAAAAGCAATTGCCAAGTAGAGAGGCAGGGTCTCTGTTTAAAAAAAAAAAAAAGAGTTTATCCCTGAAAGATCCTCCTTCAAGGATCCAGGTTAGTAGCCTGAAATCAATTCAAGCAGCTAAAAGGATGAAAGGAGATTTCATGGTCTGGGGTATCTTCTTTTCAGTGCTCTGGTTAGGGGTTTTCTTTGGCTGCCTGACTAGAGGCAAAGATTAGTGACACAGTGCTTGCTTTCAGTGATCTGGGCTTCTGTGCTTGTTCCCCTGGAATGAAACCCAGGCTGTGGGAACCAGGGGTCCTTTTCACGTTTGTAGGTTAGGATGTACAGGGTTTACATAGCTACATTCACACCAAGTCATCAAGAAGAATTGCATTGGTATTTTGAGAATACCCAGGTTTTTCTTTCTCTTAAAGTGACTACAGGAAGCAGATCAACCTTTCTGGAGGGCAGATTGGGCTCTTGTGTAGCCAGAAAGGCAAATTTGATTAGCTCTTTCCTTATGCCTTGGATCTGGTGGTTTGATGTGAGGATGGAGGGATCATCTTTTTCCTGAAGTTTTCTTGCAATCTGCCACAGCTAAGGAGCTCTTCTCAGCCATATCCATAACTAAAGTGCCCTGAGCTTTTTGTTCTGAATACCAATGTTTTTGGCAATGGAGTAAGCCACGGGTGGTAAGAGATATAGAACACACCCAGAATCCATCCATAACTTTTTTTTTTTTTTTTTTTTTTTTTTTGGTATTGGGATTGAACTCAGGGGCACTCAGCCACTGATCCACATCCCCAGCCCTATTTTGTATTTTATTTAGAGACAGGGTCTCACTGAGTTGCTTAGTGCCTTGCTTTTGCTGAGGCTGGCTTTGACTGTCCATACTTTCTACTTTCAGGAATCGAGTACAAGATTTTCTTCTTATAAGTTGTTTTATTGATAGAATTACAACATTTGGTTTTCTGTTGGGATAGGTTCCTTTTGAAAACAAAATAGTTCTCAAGATTCTCAGTGTTTAATTGAAAGGCCTGGTACATAATGGGACAGTGTTTCTCAAACTGTGGTCCCTGGACCTGTAGCACCATCAGCATCTGAAAACATATTAGAAAAGATCTTTAGAAGCTCAATAGGGCCTTCACAGATGTTTGCTGAAGATAATGCTTGTTTTTCAATTCTGAAGGAGAATAATGTCACTAATACTGCATTGTAAGGCTGTGGTTCCCAAACTTTACTCTACCTAAGAATCATCAGGAGAATTTGTTGAAACATAGATTGCTGAACCCCATTCCCAGTGTCTGTCATTCAGTAGATCTGAAGTGGAACTGAGACCATGCATCTCCAACAAGTCCCCAGGTGATGCTCATGTTGCTGAGGACCCCATATTGAGAAGCATTGGTCTGATACAGTGATTCTCAACCTTGGCTTGACCTTGGGGTTGATTTTAAATATACAGAGGACTGGTTGGGACCCCAGATCAAGTAAATCAGAATCTATGTAGGTGGGTGTATGCATGAGAGCCTTTAAAATTTCCCAGGTTATTCTATTAAGCACCCAGCTGTGAATTACACTGAAAATCATCTCAAAAGAGTGGTCCTCAAGCCTAGTTTTCCACTAGAATCACTTAGCAAGCTTTAAAAATCTTGATGCCTAGATTTGTATCCTAGAGGTTCTGAGACTACTAGTTTGAGGGACCACCTGGGTATTGACACTTTTTGAGAACCTCCCACACAACTGATTCTGATGTGCAGCCAAAGTTAAGAACCACTTCCTTAGATACACCTTGCAGCTGAGAGACTTTTCATTGTAATCTTGTACAAAGAATATAACATTGAAGGAAAATAAAATTCCTATACTGATTTATTCTATGGTCACTGTACAGTTTCCAAAATTATATTGAATGAATTTCCAAAGCTATGAGTTGGTATATTTATAGTAAATCATCGAAATTTCGAATTAAAGCTTCATCCTAAATTGCCATAAAATTAATTTACTTTGAAGCAGACTCACTTTTGTTTACCATGTGTGTGCTGTTTGTTTAGATAAATACCCAAAGGAGGAAAAATAATTTCATTTATCATACATTGAATTTACTTGCCCATTTTCTTCTCAGTTAAAGGTAATCTCTGGTATAGTAAAATATAGCATTGTGGAAATGTAAACATGCAAAGAACTCTGGCCCCATCAGGAGATAAGATGTTTACCTGTCTGGTTTGGTTGGTTACAAATTTACACAATATCAAGGATCTGGTACACAGGTAAAGCAAGACTCCTCAGAAGTGACATTCAGGAGCCCGAGAAGCTCCTAAAAAATGGTAACCTGACTGCACATCAGGAGGCTGTTGAGTCAGCGAAGCATCAGCTAAGCTTCAGAGGCCCTAACCTAGGCTGAGGCAGACAGTGGTAGTGGAGTTCAAATGATATTTATCAAAGTACCAAAACACTTGTAAATACTAACAGGATTCACATTAAAGGTCTTTACACCTGTGGAAGACATCCTTTGTGGTGCTAATTGTCCCCCCTTAACTCTACAACAATCTACATCCATGACATTGAGAAAGCTGCTTAATTCTTCCAGGCCTTGGATTTTTCCTTTATTTTAAACTTTATCTTGCAAGGAGAAATATATAAGGTAATGTGCAAGCATTTAACCCAGTACCTGCTACATACAAGGAGATCAGAATTATTCTTCCCCTTCTGTCCTTTCTAATATTACAAAATTTGTCTTTGATCATCAACAAAAGAGACAAAACATCATTTCTTTCCTCCCTTTCCTCTTTCCTACCCATTTCAACTTTTACTGCACTGCTACAAGGTCTTAGCCAATGTGATATATGTGTGGGGATACAAAGATAAAAAAGCTTCTATCTCTGCCCCTAGCATACAAAGTCTAGTGAGACAAATAAACATGCAATTATTTTACCAAAAGTATGAAAAGTGAAAAGTTGGTACACAGGCAGCACAGAGAATGGCTTCTCAACTCGCTATGAGATTTGGGAGTATTTAGAAGGAAGTTATGTCTTTGGCATTGGGTAAGAGTTAGCTAATAATGGTGGGATCATGGGGAAGAGTTGGAAGTAGGGAGAATTGCTGGCAGAGAACAGAACAAGTGAAAGAACAGGGAAGCATATGCTATATGAAAAAAGCACAGCACAGGTTAGTAAGTTTGACCTGCCTGGGAACTGCTGGACAGGTGTGAAGGATGAAGCAGGAAGAGTAGGCAGATCTCAGAACATCTATGCCCATGTTTTTCGAAGTGTGGTTCTCCTACCAGCAGCATGAGTATCACCTGGGATCTTGCTAGAACTACAAATTATTATGGGCTACTCTAGATCCACTGAATGATAAAGGTTGGGCATGAAGCCTACACATCTTTGTTTAAACAAGTCCTGCAGATGTTTGTGATGCATGCTAAAGTTTGAGAAACACTATTTGCTGTGCATTGGAGTCCCTCTACAATTCATGTTGAAACAATCTTCAACGCAATACTATTAACAGGTGGGGCCCTTAGGAGACGATTAGGGTTGAATTGGTACTGCAAAGAGACTGTGTAATGTATAAAGTAGTGAAAGGTAATGGTTAGTATGGCCAAATAAACTGATTGGATAGCAAAATCTCTGGTTCTAGGAACAAATATGTGGCGGCATTAAATCACATAAATTATTCAACACCTTCTGTTTGGGTTGCTTGTTGGAATAAGATTGGAGTCTTATTGGTAACAGTGCAAGAACTACTCACTAAAAGCTTGGCTTTCAGCTAGGGATAAGAAATGGGCCAGACTAGATTCTTTCTGCTAAGTCTTGCTTATTTTCAAAACAGAAGCTGACCTATGTTCCTTGCTGTAAGAAAAGGTTCCTGGGAGAAGGTGAGCCTTTGGATGATGCTGGCTTTGCGGGTGGAATGTACCTTCAAGCCTGTTCTCCAGGGCTGGGAGGGAAAAGAAAAGGAGATGTTTCGTTGGCTGAGAGAGGAAGAAGGAAAAAATTTTTTTCCACGATATTTGACAGCTGTATCTTTCCGCTGCCACCTTCCCCACAAACCCACGCATCTCTGCTTAGAGTCTGATATAAAACGAAAAGTGAACCCCCCATTTGCCTATGTGCTTTCAATGAAAAAAGTCGGTGCACAAGGACGGAAACGAGAGCGGCTGAAAATAGGTGCATGACTTGTTGAGCATACAAATCATTTCCCTTTTAGTCTCCATGGGAGGGAAAAAAAAAAAAAAAATCCCTCGTACTCTCTCCGTGCACCAGCCTGTGTTCGGCACTCTGGAGAGGAGGCTGAGGCTGGTCCACTCGCGCTCCTTCCGCGGTCCCCCGCAGGAAACTTTTCTCGCAGGGCCCGTTCGGTCCATTCCGCTCCAGCGGAGACAGTGGGCGTCCTGCGACTCCCCTCCCAGGCAAGGGCCCAGACCCCGCGACGCGTCTGTCTCTTTAAATTCCAGCTGCGCGGCTGGGAAACAGCGCCACTCGCCGCCCAGGCCGACTGGCTGCGAGCGAGCTCGCGCTTTCGCTCCCGGCTGCGCGCCGCGGAGAGCTCGGCTTGGCCCGCGGGCGGCTCGGCGGCGGCGGCGGCGGCGCGGGGCGGGGAGGCGCGGCCCGGCGGAGGAGGGAAGAAAGAGCGAGCCGGGCCGGGAGAGGCGCCGCGCCGGGTCCCGCGCCCGCTCTCGGCGGCCGGAGCAGTTTCCCTCGCGGTGACAAGGATGTGCCTGTGTCGGTTTCCCCCCGCATCTCCTTAAGACGATTTCCATAGTAACCTGACCAAGTGGCTCAATATCGCAAACCTGAGGATTTCGGCGGCCCCCGGGCATGACCTCGGCCAGGTAACGCTGCCATCTATTTCTCTTCCATTGCAAACCGCTGCGCTCCTTCCAAAGTTCCTTTTGTGGAAAATCGCCCAGCCCCGCGGAGCCCGGGGTATTTGCAACAGCGTGTTCCTTCCCAGGTGCTTACCACGGGTCCCCTCCCCTGGTGCTTCCCAAGGATCCATTATCGGATGATTAATAAAATTTTTTTTGTTGCCTCCCCCGCTCCCTCCCCTTTTTAATTCCCCCTCCCCTTTGCTGCGCTCTTCTCGGCTTTTTCCCCGAGACTAGAGATGGGGGCGCCAGGAGAAGTCGGGGGCGGGGAGGCGAGCGCGGTCCAGGGAGTGGCGGGCTCGGATGGGCTGGCTGCAGTGGGCTACTTTGGACATCACGGGGTTGCCCGCGCTGGGGTCACCGGGAGGGCTGTCAGCGCCGGGGAGCCCCGCGTCTCTAGACCTGGGAGGGAGGGATGCAGGCTTGGGGGTGATGGAGCGCTTAGCTGGGTGGCTGGCGAGCGTCCATACATCATAGCTTTCCTTCCCACTCCCCCGCCCCTCTTAGGGTTTCTCTTTCCCCATCCTCCTTTCTTTCTTCCTTTCCTCACCATCCCTCCATTCTCTCCCCTCCCTTTCTTCTTTTTACCTCCCTCCTCTTATTTCCCTTCCTCTCCCCTTTAAAAAAAAAAGGGGGGGGGGAATCATTTGTAACCCTTTTCGTTCTGCCAACATGGGAATAGCTGTGAAACCTGCAGCGTGGCCACCTCAACCTGGTCGTTTTCAGACCCATCCTCATCCATCAACATATTTGTTTCCTGACTCTATTGATCTCCCCCGGATTCTGCAGAAATGCATTCTAAGCTGGGCGTCTGTATGTCAGAATCGGAGTACTTCAGTTCCAAGTATGACATGTATTGTAAGGGTTGCATATGTTTTAAATTCAAATAAGCCATGGGTATAAATAAATATATCTTTGAAAAAAATCAAGTCTTATTCTAAAGTAACTTCCATCTTTAATTATTGTTATACTCTTCCCCCTCTTTGACATTTAATTTGAGAGAACTTGGGAGACAGTTTTTTTTTCCTCTCTCTCCAGTTTATGAGAAACATGCAACTTCTATTTTCTTAATTATCTTTGCTTTGAACTTCATTCAGTTTGCACTAACCAGTCACTGAAATGAGTGGGTCATAATTAAGGTTCAGATACTTGCTTCCTGAAGTCCAAGCTAGCTGAACTGGTAACCTCTGGTACAAAGTGTGAAAAGAACCAGCGGGGCCAGACAGATGCTGCCAAAGAATACAAAAGGCTTAGCAACTCCTGTGTGAAATTACTAGATTCAGACTTTGGTACCTAAAATGTGAAAATACAGTAAAGCCAGATTTTTTTTTTTTAATTTTTTGGTTCTGAGCATGTGTGCAACTACACTAAGTATATAGGTGTAAGTTAGCACTTTGCTATTTAAAAATGATCCACTTTAATTTAAAATCCATTCTTCATTGTTTATGTTGAAGACATTTCCTCACTGTGGTTCTTTGAAACATAAGATGTCTGTATCATGAGAAAACAAAGCCAAAAAACAGGATGACTTGTATTTGACCAGAACAGGATTTATGTGAATTTCTAAAATTTCTCAAGAAAACCTAGTTGTTAAGCTCTCAAGTTTTCCTGAGGTCAAAATATTTCCCATGTGAAAATGGCACTGATCAAGGATTTTTCTCCACTCTTTTAGTCATGTATAGTGTTTATAACAAAACAGATCTCAGTTTTAGAGAGCTCCATTTGTCTCCTTTCCTTTGTCTGCACATTTGTCTTTAAATTCAACTATTAATATAAGATAAAGGCTCTTGAAGCCCAGGAACAGATCAGGAAGAAGAGAAACTACTGGTAAAATGGAAAATACACCTAAACCAAGAGAGAAATAGTTATGTTACTTTACACTGTTTTCTTTGTTTTTAATCATTGAAGAAGCTGCACATTTTAAATGTATTTCTTTCTTTTTCGTACACCCAGTACTATTTATACCAGAGGTCATATTTATCTGATTCAGATTAATATTTACAAAGACTTAATTTCTGCACAGGGGAAATCCAAAATGTAAGCTTTTATTGTTGTGGTTTCTTTCTGATGAACAGTGATAATAGTAATGGTCCTTCATTGTTTTTTTTACCACTGAAATTTTGATGTTTCCTAGGCGGGTAGGTGTCTTTTGACACATTAACTAGTGCTCCCAGCAGGCTGAGTAGAACTTGAATGCACAGTTAATTGTAGATGCAACAAAATGTTCATTTTTCTTGCTCTTGGTTTAAGACATGTCATGCCCTTCTGGTCACTTAATATTTTGTTGTGACTGCTCTTCTTTATGTATATGTACTTGAAGGATTTAACATAAAGATTGTTCCAAATGTCATGTGATTTGAGGTTAAAAGGCGTGTTAGTGACAAGTCATAAATTACCCTATTTATAGTACATTGATTCTGAAACTGTCCCCCTCCACCCTTAGTGATTGTGTTTATAGATGGATCACTTAATGAAAGGGTAACAATGATGAGCTATCTGTTTTATATTAGGAAAGAAAAAGTCCCTCAAATTCACTTACCCCAAAACCTTATTTTCATGGGGAAGAATTTGCAAATGGTTTTGATCTGATATTTTAATAGACTGAATTGCCAAACACTCCTAATTACCAGGAATATATTCTGTTAATTGTGAAAATTGCTAGATCTCAAGTTGTTTGGAAGGCTCCAAATGACTCATCTTTGGAACTCATAGCAACAGGAAATGGTTGTCTTAGGTGGAAGCTGAAGTATGGTCAAAGACCTACACTTTGTGGTCATTCAGAGACTTGATAGGAAAAGTATTAGTGTGCTGGTTTTTCCTACAGATAGTTAGATGTTAACCTTTTGCCTTTTAATGAGAATGATTCCCAGGTCCTGTTTTGCAGTGTCCCTTAATTGTTCATTTACTTGAGAGGTATTATACAATTATCAGAAAACATAAGTTTAATTTTTTTTATAGTAAGTAACTTAGAGAAATGTGTATGAGTGTCTGACTTTGTGCATAGCTGGGATAATTACATTGAGAGCATCATCCAACTAAACTGAGAGATGGTCTCACCTTCACAAACGGTGGGAGTCAGGAAGTTGTAAAGAGAAATAGGAGCCAAAAAGCCAAGATTATGTTGCTACTTTTCCACACAGTTATTCTTTCAGAGTCCTTTTTTCCTGATGTCATTTTTTTTAAGAAGGAAAATGAGCATAGTCACGTTCCTATTTTTGAGTTCTCAAACATGCATGACATACTATATATGTGAGTGTACATATGGTAGATATTAAGACACACTGTCCCTCTGAGGCAACAGAAGAGACTTCTGAATAGAGAATGGAGATCTCCTTGGATTGTTGATGGATGGGTAATGGTATGTATTTTTCCTTCTGTTCAGGAGAAGGTGAATATATCACTCTATTCCATGGACATAGCTCAGTGACTAATCACATAACACAATGTGCAAGTGCTGAACACTCCCAGCAGGTAACACCCTTTTATTCACATGATGTGAGTGGGGAATAACTTTGCTTCACTTTTATTTTTAACCATTTAAGAGTTCCTCTCCCTCCCACACAGGAAAGGAAGCTTCTGTGGACCTCAGGGAACAATCTTTCTGTTCAGACTTCATGTTTCCTCCCAATTCTGATTGTCAACAATAATATCTGATATGAGTCTATGGTCCTGATGTTTCCATAGGTCATCATCCTTCTCTGACCCAGTTCAAGTCTTGGGACAAGCATTGTGGTAGCACTGATTCTGATTTAATGCAGCATTCAAGTTGGTTACATAACTCGGTGGTCTTGTAAAAGAAAGCTCCGACTCTCTAAAATTGTATATATTTACTATTATAATTTGGATGATTCTAAAGTGTTCAAAGAAAAAAAAACTGATCCCAGTAAAGATGTAAGAGCTGCTGGTTTATGTCCCTGGATTAAGCAAGGTTTGTACAATGATACCTTCTGCTAATCATTTTCACAAGAGTTGGCTCATTTTAACTATTTGGGATAATGGAGAGGTAGAGATTTCAAGGTCAGGAAGTTTGGCTGGTGACACAGCCAAAGTTTTCTTGAGACTAGAAAGCAAAGTCATTGTTTTGACAAGTTCAGGTATAGCCACATGCTTGAAACTTAAGTATCATTTTATCTTGCTTTGCATGTGCTTGTATGTGGTCCATCTATGTGTAGAGCCATGAGCCTTATATTCCGCTTTGACTTTTTTTCTAATGGGAAAGACAATCTAAGTCCCTATCCTTACTTGATGGCTTTTGGTAGGTTTTTAGGCATATCTATGGGAAACAAGTGGTACTTTTGGTTTGCTAAACTAATGTTGTGAATACAAGTATGACTGCGAAGTCATATCCTTTTGGAATTTTTTTTCCCAATGAAAAGAAGCACTTTTTATTGAATGCCCTCTTATGTTTCCTGATAAAGATAGAACCAGACCTTTGTTTGCCGCATGGCATTGATTAATCCGCAGACAGTATTGCCCAGCAATTGCAAACATGGATTCTGGAACTGACTTCCTGAGATTGATCCCAACTCTGTCACTTACCATGGAGGTGATATTGGTTGCATTTCTTAATCTTGAGTCTGTGTCCCCATCTGTGAAGTAGTTGTTCAGAAGGATTTTGGTAATGATTGAGTGAGAGAATATATTAACATAATAATTGCAGTTGGTGCTGCTGTTGTTGAACTGAATGGCAAGGCCTCTTATGTTTCTGTTTAGATCTGGTTGTCCTTCTTCTGTGGGAACTGGGCCTCCCCTCTCCTTTTTTCTCTCTACTTTCAGCTTCAGACTATAGGGAAAGTCAATGTCCAGGTACTTGGAAATAAGAGTGAACTTTATTATTATTTTTTGGAGGGTGGAAATGCCGTTCTTTTTAGTTTCCATAAAAGTTCATTATAACCTTTTTAAAAATATACAGTACCAAAGTTATCCATGGATTTTCATGTAAAAATTGAAGCTCTAAATCTGGAGTAGCTAAAGTAGGAAAACATTAGTTTAAAAATGACAAAACCATAACAAACAAAATTTCTAGCTTTAGTAAAATGCTGTTATTTACTTATAAGCTATAATTGCTTACTACAATGCTGTTGTAGTCCTAAAATTTTAAGTTTCTAGTTTCTGCTGTAGAATGTTGCTGAATAAATTTTTGGTGAAACCCCTTGAAGTCTCATTGAGAAGATGTATTTTGGTTAAAGATGTGATGTTTCATCCATTTTTTATTTTTTTTGGTTTTGAGTTTCAAAATTCAGAGCTTCATTGTACAAGTAGTTGTCTCTACATAGTGATGGTATACTTTCATCTGAAAAATGAATTATTGGATTGGCTTACCTCTTTAAAAATTTTTATTATGTAAAGTTTTGAATAGAAATAGAAGGATGGTGTAATGGGCTCTGATGGACTTATCACTTTCAATGGATAAGTTAACTTTTTATAATCCATCTCAATTTAGTGATTTTGTGATTTTCTGACCATGCAAATTATAATTAACTTTGATTATAAGGATCTGGAATATCTTCTTTTTAAGTAATACTGATTCTGCTATTAGTGAAATTGAAAATAAAATGATAATTATAGCACCAAGCATTTAATGGCAAGTCAGAAGAATATACACAAAATGATACATGAGAAATGTATTAGAACTGAGCAAATGTAGTAAGTCAGGGCTAAATACTGGAATTAGTTTGATTCAACAGACATTTAACTCCCCCTGCCCAAGATTATAAGATGTCCTCTAGTAGCCTGATTATTACAGTGTCATTATACATAAGAATAAGTTTCAATAAATTGAAATATAATAATTATTAAACTGTATGATATTAGTCTTTCATTTGGAAGCATATCTCAAGAGTATAATGACCAACCCCCAAGATGGTCCCCAGGTATAAGTCACTTTGCTTTGCTTTCACCAAAATACATGACAAGAACAACTTGGAGGAAGGAAGCTTTATTTGGGCTCATGGTTTCAGAAGTCTCAGTTCATCATCAGCCAACTCCATCATTTTGGGCCCCAGAGAGGCGGAAGGTCATGGCAGAAGGACATGGTGGAAGAAGGCTGTGCAGGTCATGGCAACCAGGAATTTGGGGCAGAGAAAAGAGCTAGGGACAAAATATAATTCCCAAGGATACACCCCCAAGTGATCTACTCCCTCCAGCCACACTCACCTACATATAGTTATTACCCAGTAATCCGTTTAAATTAATCCACCAAATGGATCAGTCCACTGATTAGGTTATGGCTCCAATCATTTTACCTGTGAACGTTCCTGCATTGTCACATGAGCTTTTGGGGGGACACCCCATATCCAAACCATAACAAAGCCCTTGGTAGTTCCCCGCCCATATTATATGTTGTGTGATCAATTGAATATGCAGGAGGAAGGACATGTGAGTTCTGAGGTTCTCATAAACACATTGCCACTTTTGCTCTCCTCTTTTGGAGCAAGAGGGAGGCCTAACAGCCAGTACCATATACCAGTCACATGGAGGCTCCAAAATCAGAGAGGATGCTTTAGCCCTAAACAAGTCTTTACATGGCTATAGTCTGGGTAATACTCTGCATCTTCTTAAGAGACCCCAAACCAAAACCACATAGGCAAGCTACCTCTGATATCCTGAACCATGGAAATTTTGAGAGTTAAAGATTATTGTTTGAAACTGCTAAATTTTTGAGTAATTTGTTACACAGCAGCAATAAATAATACGAAAAATTTTAAATTGCCTCAGCATGGTCATTATAAAGATTAACAGTTTTATAGATAGGAAGAAATTACAGTTCATAGAGTTCTAGTTGACAGAATGCTTTTTTTTTCTTAAATATTTTTTGAGATACAATATCTTTATTTTTGTGTGGTGCTGAGGATCGAACAGTGCCTCACGTATGTGAGGCAAGCATTCTACCACTGAGCTACAACCCCAAATCCAACAGAAAGCTTTTTAAATTGCACTTACCACAGTGAAAAACCAACATCCTAGGCACCTTTTTATAGAGAACAATCTTCTGTTAACATATCTATGAGGAAAGAACAACAATATTTTTTTGTTTTGTTGCTAACCTGGAACTGTCTTGTCCCTTCTTTTGGGACATATTTCTGTTAAAAATTCAGCTGTTTTCAGAATTTTTAAAGGAGATCAAGACTGGGACATGTTTATCCTGATACTTGGGGCAAACTCTGAAAAACTCAAACTCTGAGAAAGTGTTAGAGTCGACTCTCATGTTACTCCAGAAGTTACTTTTCCTCCAACATATACAGGTCTTTGTGTCTTATGCTCTTATTGTTGCAGAAGCTGTTGTTCTGTTATCTACTGAATTATGTAAGACAAATATGTCCTAAACATGACCTACATAAGGCTCTAGGAACATGTTACCCATTGCAGGCATTCTCCATGAATTTGTGTTTTAACTTTTCGTGTGTAATGCTAGTTATATTTCTTAAGCACGGTTCTGGATTATGTGCAGTCTATTAGTTTTTCTTGCTGTTCTATTACAAAGATAATGAAATCTAAAAATTTATACTATCATAGCTAGAATGGATCGTGTGTAAACAAAATTTTGCTATATACTCACAGATAAAATATGATGGGGGTTAGAGAACAAAGAAAAAAGATAGACTCAGTTTTTACTTTGTGAGTCTGTTTAATTTAATCTAAATTACCATCCCCAAAAAATTCAAAAAGTAAATCTTCAGTGTATCTATATCTGAGTGTTTAGAACTTTTAAGACTAGAAATAAAGGTTTTTTTTTTAACCTTTAGATTGATGTGAATATTAGGTTGTTTACATAAATAAGCCACCAATCTTCTTTTGGTTTGGGGCTTGTGATTTTTTTGTACATTTGTTACTTGTTAGGGTAACTAATAGGATTCTTGTCTGTGAAAATTTTTTCAGATTGAAGGTTATCTTGGTATAAAATGAAACAGTGATGGTGTTCTCTGACCCTCACTAATATCCTGCTCTCTGAGAATTGAAATTGATTTTTTTCTTTCTTTTTTTTTTTTTTGGTCTTTGACATATACATTTACTCTTTGAACAAGCATAACCTGGGAGGATTTGAGAAAACCAATAAGCAGCCCTTCAAAAATTATTTTTTAGGACATCACAAATTAGTTGCATCACAAGCCTCGGGACAGAGTTAATAAAGTCACTAGTTCTTCTTGATATTTTTATGTTCAAGCACAATAAACAGTAAGAACTCTTTAGAATTGATAAACACAGATCTGATTATTTTATTCCTCATGAAATATATAGAAATTAAATGACTGCTGGTTACTGGAAGAAAGGATAGATAGCATATTTGTACAGCGTCTGGGTGTATGTCTTGATAAGCAGGTTTTTGTCATTGGATAATGTATCCTTATGTGCTTGGCACATCAAACATTGCATTAATTTGTCCCATGAAGTGAACATGTTGAAATAAAAATAAAGTTTGTAGATATATATAAGTGTCTTTTATACTATGATAAGGATGGTGAGTATGGAGATGAATAAAACAAGGTCCTTGCCCTTGAGGAAGTTGTAATGCATTTAATTTATAATTTTAAAAATTTTATTATTTTTGGATTGTTGCTTATTCATAGTTAGACTTGGCAATTTATTATGGTCAGGCTGAGTTCAATCTAAGACTGGGTTGGATTATGTTACCATAATTGAGAGTTATCCTGAGTTCTACATTAATGAATGCTGATGCTCTCTTGAAGGTCTCCTATATATGACCTCAATAACCGCAAAGGCTTTTCTGCCCGCAACAGATTAACTCTCAATGTCACAGGAAGTTGCATTAGAAATGATGCCATTACCTATAGCTTTTTCCTTTCTTTTTTTTTTTTTTTTTTTTCTGTTCAGGGTATTTCCCGTGGGGCATATGTCTATATTGTATTTTGAAATTCTTTTTCTTACCAGAGGAGAAAAGCATCTCATGAACTTTTAAGTAAACTGATATTAGTGCTTGCATGGTAAGAGAATTGTATGGTAAGAAAACACATGAAAAATATCAACAAATGGATTCAGTAGACAGAAAAATACTCCCCTTCCAATGTCCATGTTGCAGTGTCTAGAATCTGAATATATTGTTTTTCATGGCAAAAGGGACTTTGCAAATGTGAATAAGGTTTAAGGCCTTTGAGAGGGGGACATTGGTGCCAGCTAGATAATCCAGGTTAATAATATAATCCCCTGAGTCCTTCAAAGCAAGGAATCTTTTCCAGTTATGGTTTGAGGTATAGATGAGATGAAGAAAATAGGGTCAGGGATGCTTCCTTGCTGCCTTAAAAAGAAAGAGAGAGAGAGAGAGAGAGAAGAGGAGAGGAGAGGGGAGAGGGGAGAGGGGAGAGAGAGAAAGAGAGAGAAAGAGAGAGAGAGAGAGAGAGAGAGAGAGAGAGAAGCAGCCATGGGTGAAGAAATGCAATGCAGGTGGCCTCTAAAAGCTAGATGAAGGCAAAGAAACATGTTCTTACCTGCAGCCTTCAGGAAGAAAAGCAGTTGTGCTTACATTGCTTATATCTGGGCTTTAGCCAATGAAACCCTCTCAGACTCCTGACTTCTAGGACTACAAAATCCCATTTGTTTTGAGCCACCAAGTTTGTGATAATTTATTTCAGAAGCACTAGAAAATGAATACTTTGGAAGAAAGCCTGTAGCCATATTTTATTTTAGGATGGGTTTGAAAAGTCAGTGGATTTTCAGAGCTTTGGGATTATGAATTGCATGTAGAGATTGTAGATCTGTAGAAAGAATTAGAAATCTTGTCATTTTAACTAAATGACCTTACCATGTTTGGAGTTTTAATTATGGTAGGAGGAGTTCTGTAGAACAGAGCTTTTGTGTTCTACCATTCTCAGTCTGAGGCTTTCATGATTTCTTTATATTCACTTTCCCTGCTATTATGGATCTTGCACTGGTCCATGATGGTTCAGGCCAGTTTAGCTCGCTATGGGCCTTGGCTCACTGGGAACAAAGTTAAGATATTATATATGAAGGAACTCTAACTCGACTGCACAAATGTACATAGGTCCTTGTTAATTGTATTTTAGTTTTCTTACTGTCCCTCTTTCCTTCTAGGATGGTTGGGATTGGTGGGGAGGAAATACTGCAAAGTAATTGTGGGAATGGGGTAGCAGTACTGCTGCTTCTGACTGCCAGAAAACCTCCTGTTCTCCAGATCTCTCTGATGTATGTGGCTCCCAGACGGGTGGCTGCTAGAATGAATGCCTTATTCCAGAAAGACTGGATACCCTTGGGCTCACCCATGTACCTCACTGCTCACTACTTAATTACACCAAGATTTTAATTGAGGAAGAAGTATCATCCGCACTTTCGTCCTTCTTGTGGCAGAATCCAGGACAGAAATCCAGGACAAAATTTCTCAGAAATTTTCTGAGAAAACACTCCATACAGTACAATAACATTTTAACATATAGAGCAACAGTATTTTTTTTCCTGTGATGGTGTATTGTTGTATGGTATATTCTGTTATGTAGTGGTCCAGAGTTGTCTGATTGATATTCAAAGGGTATATTTTCAATGAAATAGTGTAGAACAATAATACTACCTCTGTTTCATATTAAAATAACTGCAGGCTTACACCTTGCACTGTCCTTGATCTGTGGCTGAATCTCCAGGAACATCAATTGTCCTATTGATTTTTTTTGACGGCCAAGTGCTAGGAGAATGAGTGTTACTTTCCTGGCATCTGTGTATGTATATGGTTATTGTTTTCCCTTCATTTTCTAGAAAATTGGTAGTTTTCAAGCTGTAGTTTACAATCAAATGTGAGTCCTTTTTTTTCCCTCTCTCACTAAAGACATCTGTTTTCTTTTTGCCCTGATACCCATGTGTTCCCTACCCTTGACATAACACTTCTTCACCAACATTTCCAGGGGGTGGTGAATCTGAAATCTTTTCTTAGCTTTTGACGATAGTGACTGTGATTCAAATACAACTTGACAACTTGCTTTAGACAAGCAACTGTTGAGACCTCCTGTCTATGTAATCAATAACAACAGGGGTATTTATGCAGAGTTTTAAATGATCTTTCTAGATTGTGAACCCAAGTGGGAAAAAAATCTAGCTTAGTGGGAATTTTGGAAAGAATATTTTCTTGCCTGAGACTTGGCCAGGAATTTTTATGATACATAATCGTGAATTTGTGTTAATATTTATTAATTATGTTAGTTGAAGTATGTATTTAAAATAGTTGCAAAGACCTAGAGAGTGCCCTCCTCATAGCACAGTGTATTAGGTGATGGGCTAGGTGCTGGAGGAAAGTTGGGGCAGGGGTTGGGTGGGTGGAGGAGGCAGACCTTGTCCTTAATGAATTTTTCTAGCAGGTGAGGTGAGGTTTATGCAAAGGTGATAAGTGTTGGTATCTGAATAAAGGAGTCATCTTTTGGATGGGAAAAATGCAGAATGCTTACTGGAGAAAGTTGCATTTGAATATGACGAGGCTATTGGTAGTGTCCTACAGATGTCAACCTCTTTCTGCTTTGCACCTGTGCTAACAGGTATGGCTTCTGTACAATGAGATTTCCAGGTTGAGCTGGTTTAAAAAAGGAAACCTATTTTAAATTTAGACATTCTTTATCACATCTTCATAGTTTGGTCAGTCTTGCCAGTCACAAAGTTCTAGAATTGTAGAGATTGTATTAGGGGATGTTTGTTGCTGGACTCCACACCACTCATACTCTCATTCCTATGTTTTTTCTGACACACATCTATTTTGTTCATTGAAGAAAAGACAAGGATGAAATATAAAATAGTTGTTTTTAAAATTATAGCAGGTGACAATACTTTTTACTTAATTTTTTTGAAACAAAACTTTCACTATTGCTCTAAATGTTTGAAGGTTCATAGGGAAACAGAGGTGGGTGTAATAATTCGGCATAGTGGCTAGGCATCAGGGAAGAGTGCCCAGAGAATTGCTTGACTGAGTCATAGAAGATGAGTGGGAACCTGCCAGATGGCCACAATGGAGGGGGGTGTTTCAGGATGTGACTCTGCAAGTATGGAAAGACATAAGGAAATATGAAAAGTTTAGGGACAATGAGTCCCCAGGAGCAAAAAATGTGTACAAGGGACAGGTGCAGCATAATGCAGCCAGAAGGGTACCTAAATTTTAGAGAATGGAGTTTACATTTTTTTTTTGAAGTAGCAGTGATCATTGAAGAATATTAAACAGGCATGTTGGAGAGCAAGATCAGTACTGTAACATTTCAATGTAAAATTGTTCATTTCAGAAGCATTACCATGTGTTGCTAAGAGCAGAGTCTTCACAATATAACAGATCCTATATGTGGTGTGAATGGGGTCAAATTAATTTCTTCATGTTTCAACTTTTTCATCTGTAAAGTGGGGGTGATAGTATCAGCTGTCTCAGAATGGGTGGGAAAATTACATGGACCATTGTTGATAAAAAACCTATTACAGCAAGTATACAGTAGTTGTGTACACTTAGTGTGCATCTTGATTTATTAAGAATAGCAACCGTATTTCCAAAAAGAAGTTGGCAGTATAGAAACTGAAAAGGGCCTTAAAAGTCACATGCAATATGTGTTATTTTAATCTCATAATAAAGGCCCCAAACCATAAGCTGAATTCTACAGCTTTATTAAAGTTGAGGTTGTCTTATTTTCTGCTTGAGGAAGGATAATTAGAAAATGAGAAATGATAGAAATTAAAAACGAATTGCTAGTCTGGCAAACAAATAGCATGGGGCACCCTGACTAGAATTACCCAAATGGGTGAGGTTGTTGAAACCCTGCCTCACTGGTAGCATTGATATCTGCATATTTTAACAAATATAGAATCATTACAAGGCAATTTACAACAACAACAATAAAAAAAAAACCCCAAAACACATTTCACGTTGCAAGAGTTTCATTGCCCTGTCTCAGTTGGTCCAGAGCAACTCAGCTGAAGTCGGAGGCATCCAAATGGTGTAAAAGTTTGCTATGAATTCTGCTGGCCTTTTAAAGTTAAATAGTTATCAGTAAGGTATGGATAAAACTGTTTGGATATTCACTTGAACATTTCTGTTGTACCTAGATAGTAACCATTTAAATATTCTTTAAAATAAATAAATGAATGAATGAATGAATGAATGAATGAATATATTGTTGTCAATGGACTTCATTTATTTATATGCAGTGCTGAGAATCAAGCCCAGTGCTTTGCACATGCTAGGCAAGTGCTCTACCATGAACCATGACCCATTTATTAAAAAAAAAAAAAAAATAGTAAAGAAGACGACTGAGATGGCGTGCTTTAATTGGTAAAAATGTTTGTATTTAGTAAGATCATTGTATTTCATAAGCAAAATTGTGCATATTATAAATATACAATTCTTTGTTTACCAAGATATATTATATATACCACAGGGTCTTTCTGTTAGTAAAATCAGTATTTTAGAAAATGGAAATGTAATCTGATACATCATAACATATCTATAGTTTTGTTAATTAATAATTGCTTTGCAACTTAAAAAATGTTGTGAATCATCTGCCTATTACCTCAGCAAACTTTAAGATCATAATCATGATAATTTTTTGGTAGAAGAATGTTTTTATTTCACTGACTTACCAATTAATGTTCAATCATTCTGTTTTATCAGATAAATCCAAGCAGCAGGACTTATAAATGTTTGTGGTTTTTCATATAATCTCTCAAGTGTAGTACAATGAAGAAGTCAGACCTTGGCCCTTTTGCTGAGCATTCGCTTGAAGGTTGAATAATGAATAATTGTTACACTTCCAGTCATGTGAATCGCTGGTACCAAAGGAAGGTGCAGCGAAGAGAAGTTTTTAATGATGAGTTGGTGCTGTTAATGGAAAAGAAGTGGGTGGTAAATTATATATCCAATCCCTTGGAACATTAACTTCTAGCACATGTGATTATTTTTATTTTTTGCTTAGATTTAGTTTAATTTTTTGATGCAGAAGTTTATTGCTTTCTAAAAGATATTTCAATTAGAAAAATGCTTCTTTTGTATTGCTTACCCAAAAGGATATTTCGAGGAGTGGCCACTTTGTGGTTGGCTTTCTCATTTGCATTCTGCACCCCCTCTTGGAGTTCTTGTTAGGGACCTGTATGGATTTATTTGAAGAAGAGTACACATTGAATTGGACCTAAGGATTAAATGAATTCCATGAATTAGAAGGATGACCTTGTAGACAGGAAAAGATTTCATTATGTCTTCCCTGCTTTCAGTGTAATAGAATTTGTGTTGTATACCTGATGTTCAGACCTTTATTTATTTATTTTTGCTTGGGTTATAGTGAAAGAATAGATTGAAATTCAGCATCCAGGCAGTGGACAATAAATTGGCTGAGTTCTAATTGTGAGGAGTATGGTACTACATTTTATTTTCCCTCCTGTCATGCCCAGCAAATAAATAATCCTATTTACATTTCATCCTCTGAACATTCTTATGTCTTTATTTGAGCATGATAGGAATACTATGTGGGAAAATGGCTTTATGGTTAGAATCCTATTTATGCAGTTTTTAAAAAATTTCTTGCATGCATAGCCATATTGGTATGAAATTCTGGTATTGTACGTAGGTATTAAAGCTTTGTTAGATTGAGAGTCTATAAAATAGAGGGGGTAAAAGAATTTAACTGTCTGTTTCTGTGTCTTGGAGAATACAGTCCACTGCTGCCTGTTAGAGAAAGACTTTGGAAGCCTCAAAATAATCAAGTCAGATGGTAAAGTTGTAACAATTTAGTGCTAATTGATTAGCTTTATGTATAAGGAAGTGCAATTACGTGCTATTCCCTATTCCTGACATCTGTCTTTTTTAAAAAGTTAATGTGAGTTTTAACCCAGATTCATTCACTACCATTCAAAGTGTTTTATTCTGCACAAGGGCCTGATTGAACTAAGCTACCATGATAGCCATCTGTGACAATGGGGGGCAAAATAAAATAGCCTATGGTTGGGTCAGATCATCTCTAAGAGGTAATAGAAGAATCCCTAAGGCCTGGTGAATGAAATGCCCCCAAATCTATTTTTGTACTCTAGTTAAAAACAATACTTAAAAAGGTAGCATTGAAAGTACATGAGATGTAATAAATCATTTCCTCTTTCTACAGTTTGGTTTAGGGAAAATCTCTAGTAGCACCACAATACTATGACAATTTGTTAATAGGAATACTTACTTGATAGTTATATTTATATGTATTCTTTTGATATTTTCTGAAGTTTTTTAGCATCTGGCAGCTTCAAGTTTGGAGGTACATTTACGTATGTTTGTCACCAATTTATAGGTAATCAAATAGACTTGGAGTAAAGTTCAGTGGTTTATTTGACTTCACAAAAGTAACTAGTGGTAAAGTAGAATTAGCCCAGAGTCACTAGTTTCTAGACTTCTGAACTGACATTTACAATTAAGAAAGGCATGTGGGGATTACCTGTTACTTCTGGGCATTTTCAACCATTGTAGAGGTATGAAAGTCCTATAACATTGGGGGAGCTAAGCACACTTTAAAATCAGTCACAGCAGTTGGAGGGGGAGGAATGAATGAAAGAGGTCTTTTTTCCCCTTTGTTTCTTGAGTTGATGTGTCTCATCTTTGAAATAGGTTTTTGCAGAGTTGATGGTAATGGTGAATTATAGTTACATGAGGCAGTGTCTTCTATGTGTCATGAATGGATCAAGTATGATAATGTGTTTTTTCATCCTCACTATAAATGAACATTGTAGATAATTTGCTCATTTTTCTTAGGGGTATGTGATTTAAAGTGTCATGTCTTTTCTCAAAATGAACTAATGAAACCTGCCTCTGGAATGAATACATGCATTTTTATAGCATTGAAATTGTGTAAATAGCAATGTTATTCTTTCCTTGGTGAAGACACATCATTCCAAATAAATACTGTTAACCTTGGGATTTGAATGTGTCCTTCAATCAGTTTGAGATCATTTTGTATAGCTAGAGTTCAGTCAAATACTACTTTTAATCAGCTAATTACATAAAGCAGATCAGGTTTTCCTGCCAAACAAATGATTGGAGAGAAATAATTCTGCAAGTGCACATCTCTGAATGTCCCCTCCTCCAAAAAAAAAAAAAAATAGTCCTTTGAGGAAACCATTCTAAAAAGGTTGAAGTCGAATATGCCTTGGCTTGGTGCTAGGTTGGCTCCTATACTTTGGCTGAAAATCACATCTGCATGGGGTACATGTTTGTAGTTTTTGTTTCCAATTTTGAAATAGTTTCTCATTTCTTTAGGAAGAATATGGGAACATTTGAAAGTGTGTTTAGGAAAGAATTAGTTTAGGATTACCTCCCTTTCTTCTCCCTGCCAACAAATTCACTGATCTCTGTATTTATACTCTTACTGCATTAACTTTTTCTTTCCATCTTCCAAGGGTCTTGAAGGCCTCAAAGATGAAGGCAGCCTTTTTGAGCATCAGTTGACCACAGGGCTTTTCCTGATCCTTGTAGAGTTTCAGCTTTCCTGTGGTCCTTCTTTAAAGCTATGTATTTGTATATGACTTCAGAAATTTTAAAAGATCTTAACATATTTGATCTTTCAAAATTAATATATTTATCTCACTGAGGCCAAAGAAGGCTAAGAGATTGGCAGAGCAGGTTAGAATTGGAACAGAGGCAGGAATGCATGTATTTTTCCTTTCAGATCTTTGGATTTGAACTAGAAAATTAAAAAGTAATGCAGTTTCCAAAGTTAAATGATTATTCATCTTCTACTCATAGTACAACATAAATAGTTACAGTAGGGAGTCATACCTCAGGCATCTGTTACACTGAACACAAGCAAAAATGCATTTTTAAAAAATGCTGGAGTTAAGATAATAGCATCTAGGCATTATAGGAAGATACGATACAGCTTTTCCCATAGCTTTCCATTGCTTATTGCTGATTTCTACTTATTTAGTTTTCCTTCTGTCACCTGTAGGTTTCAACTGAATATCAGGAAAATGGCAGAGGTCCACAAGATTTTCTCATGCCAGCAACTTAGTATATATCCAGGAACTTGGAAGTATACAATATTGGGAGTATACTGATAAAGGGCTTGGTATGCTTATTTTCTGCCTGTATCTATCTTCTGGGCAGGCCTCTGGGGTGGGGACATCATGGCTATGCTGAGATAATGTGGCATTGTCAGCATGTGTGGGACAGTACATAGTCTCATCTTGAGTAAGTTCCAGAAGTCTATTTTTCCACTTACTGGCATGAAATTCTGTTTAGATGTTAATATCCCAAGTGGGACTTGGCCCTAAGGGTTAGACCCAATGAGGTCATTCTGGAAGCAATGAAAGTGACTGCAGTGGCAGGTCAGGGTGTCAGCCTTGAAGAGATGTCTTGGAACCCCTTCAGTAATGCTTATCAACTCATAATATCCTAAAAGTGGAAGAGGACTATAAATGCATGCCCTAAGGCTCTTAGGGTTGGTTATAGAAACAAGTAGAAAATGGCTGGTTTCATATTAAAAATTATTGCTGATTTTACATTCACCTTCATAATTTTTGTGTTACTTAAATTACTTAAAAATAAAATTGAAAATCTAGAAATCGGCACCCTGTTTATATGGGGGATTCTTGGGTTCTCTGGCTTTTTCTGGATAATTTCCAGTGTTTTACTCCTCAGTTTGAGAATCATAATTCTACTAAGAATGAAAAAAAATAATCCAGCAGTCTAAACTTTTCAAAGGATTCATAGTTTCATATGTGAGACAAACAATCAGTATGGAATAAAATAGGGAAAAGTATCCAATGACAGTTTACTTTTTAAAAAAAAATTTTTAACAAGCCTGTTATTTGGTCTTAATGAAATTCCAACCCCTGTTGATGAAGCAAATAAAGACCAAAATAAGGAAATCAGGGTAATAATGTTCTGTCTGAGGAGAACTGAGTAGTAGGAAGCACCTTGGGAAACAATTTTTAGTACTAGCTGAACTGCATATTAATGTGGGATCGTAGGCAGATTTGTAACCTCTCAAGCTTGGGTGACTATGTCTTTTAGTGGATATGCTATTCAAAATAACAGTGGCTCATCAGGCATAAACTCAGACTCTCCTGGACCAACTGGTTGCCAATCTTCACTTCTCTGTTAGTTGGTGAAATGAAAAGGTTAGAATAGATGCTTTCTTGAATTCTTCAACAGGCCCCACCCCTGCCAAAAAAAAAATGTTTAGTTTGAAGCCTGGATGGGGCAGGATTCCAATTCCTGTTCTTTTCCATGGAATACTCCACCCATAGATGCTGAGGAATCCCTGGTTAACAGTTTGAAGTAACGACATTCAAGGAGGTTCCACCCATCATTTGCTCTAAGCTGGAATTGGACACCACATCTTTATATCCAGAAAATGTTGGGTAAATGTAAATCCTAGTAGAAAAAGATGTAATCTAAAGTAATAGGGTATTCCTTTTATGCTCTGTCTTCTTGCTTGATCCTTTCTTTATCTTATATTTTGTCTTATTATTTGGAGGATGAGATTAGGTTTTACTTTATTTCTTTACCTTTTCCTTTTACTGACTCATTTGATAAAACCTGAACCTGAAGAATTTTGGATCTACCTGTCCATAGATTCAGGCTTTATAAACCCAGCATCAAATCTGAAAGTCTTCTGTGTGCCCAGAAGAGTGAGGGTTTGTTCCCTGACCCTCTACAGTCATCAAGGTGAATATCCAGTGCTGAAACCTCATGTCATACTCAGGGTGCCAATAAGCCATTTCCCTTTTCTTGGTCTTTTTATTGCAGGTGTCTCATCCATCTTCCTGCACATGATTTGGGAGTGTTGCTCCTAACATCATCCTAACTGCTGTGTCTTTTTAATTGTTGAAATTAAACTGCCCTTTCCTCTGCATGTGTAGCATGTAGCATGTAGCCAGCAGAAGCCAAGCTCCTTGCAGAAGAAGTAGAATGAACCCAGGACTCTGGTCATGGAGGCACTGGCAGACATGCTGCCATCAGAGCATAATGCTCCTCCCATACTGGATGTTAGCTGGAACAGGAGGTGGGGGAAACCATCCTTTAGGTCCCTCCTGTGTTGGTGCTTCAATATTGACTGGGGCAGCCACTTGAACCTTTGTGACTCAGTCCTCATGCGGAACATCTGGAATCTCCTCATGGGAAGCCATTGGCTTGAAGGCTCAGTGGTTTTAGACCTGGCCCAAGTCAAGCAGATCTGCTTTGTGTTATCCTTTCAAAATACTTTTCTTTTTCCCCTCTGCTTGGAGTTACAAGTCAGCATTGGGCTAATGACTTTTTTGATCATCTTCAGAATTCAGTGCTTCTGGGTTGATGTAGCTCCCTTTCTAGTTTATCTGGACTATTTCAGGTGCAGTTGTCTGAGAATGACTGGTTAGAGGATGGCGTCTCTCTGTGGCTCATAGTCAGTAGGAGGTACACAAGTGCTACGGTTAATACATATTAGCTGCAGTGGCATCTTCCTTTCTGCCATCTCCCAGTTATAATTGACCAACTATCATTCACTAGGGCCTACTGTGTGTCCTGTGTTTTCACTGTACTTTCCCATTTAACAGTAAGGTGAATATTAATATACTATTGCAACTATAACAAATTGCTACTGATGTAGTAGCCTAACACAGATTTATTTCACAGTTTTGGAGGTCAAGACCTAAAATCAAGGGGTCAGGACAGCTCTCCTTCTGGAGACCTTAGGAGAGAGAAGCTGTTTCTCTTTTCCTTAGCACCTGTGATTATATTCCCTTCTTTGTCTCTCCTTACTTTTATGAGGAACCTTGTGATTATATCACATCCACCTGGATAATCAGCATAATCACTGTCTCTCAAGATACTTTACTTAACTGTATCTGCAAAGTCTTTTGACATGCAAGGCATCATAGGATGGCCTCCAGGTATTAGAATATGGACATCTTTGGGGGCCCATTGTTTTGTCTACCCCAGGTAGTGGTAACTACCACCACCAGAATGACGGCAATAGCCAATTTGTTTGAAGTTCTTGTTGTATTGCACATTTAGCACTGGTTTATGTCAGGGGTTGGTGATTTATCTGTTTTACAGTTGAAGACACTAAGGCTTAAAGAGGTTAAGTAACTTGCCTAAAATCACGTAGCTAGTCAGCTGCAGGAAAAAGAATTCAAATCCAGGTTTTTGATGCCAAGCTCATCCTGGTCGCCACTACACAATCTCACTGTAGCATAGACAGGCTCAAGTGAAAAAGAGTGCTTTCAAGTGGTCAGTAGGGAGTAGTTGGCATTCAAACTCAGTGTCTCGGACTACAAAACATCAGACTTGAACAGTGTTCTGTATGTGCTGATGGTCAGATTCCTTTTCTACCTGCAAGTTTGCTGTTGGCCATGGGTTGTGACCTTTGTTTTCCTTGTTTCCCTTTTTCGATAGTGCTTTTTTATTGGAATCAGCTGGCAAAGGCTGGTGCTTTGGCCCTGATTTCATAGGGGTGAGGGTTAATGTGTGAAAGCCTTTGTCCTGGAGCTGCTGAGCTCTCCTGGTTTGTGACTGCTACTGCTTGAGCACAGTTTACTTCTTGGTGTGGCTCATGGTACCTGGAAGTGACCATTGGCAGCCTCATTTGGAGTAGAGGCCCTGACTCACATTGAATTTTAAACATAGTTCATGGGATGGAAAGCTAATATTTTATGGAACCAGCTACAATTTAGTTACCATAACAACTTGGTAATACTCATTCTCTCTTGGCTTACTGCCTCCAAGTGTGATGTACAGCAGTCATTCTGGCCAGCTGAAATGGGTTCTCACCTTATTCTTGTCAGGCATATTGATAAATAGCTGTTTCACGACACACGCTTCTAAGACATCACTTTTATGTCGCTGACCTTTCCTTAAGCTATAGGTTGTATAAAGAGGAGCTGCTGAAGTAATGCTATCATTGTGCTGTTTTCTGTTGGCTGCAATATTTTTTTTCATGATATTGTATGTGTGTATGTGCTGGGGGGTGGGGGTGGAGGTGGTAAGGAGATACAGGTAGAAGATTGAATCCATATTCTTGGAGCAGAATATCATAGTATAATAGTGTACTGAAGTTATCCTCCAAAATTGAAAACCAAAAAACAAAACACCCAAACCTTGAAATAATGTTAATTTAATTCCATTTTTATGCATTGAGTAAGATATACTCTGGAAAAAGGTGTGGTTAATACAATTGGAGAGGGAATTCTTTCATTCAAGCATTTTATGAATGCTTTATCTTCATTTGGCATTCACTAAACCATGATGAGTATTGTCTCCTTAATGATAAGTAATCTATAGGAGGATTTAAATTTTATGGGAAATAGTGAATTGAGCTGGGGGGGATTTGAGGGAAATCCTACAACTGGATTTTGTTTTATATTCTAATAGGCAGAAGAATTCCCTCCTGTCTTGGGAGGGATTGCTAGGAATCTTTAAGGGGAAAAAGCCTGAGGTAGGGTCAGGATGTATTCTTTATTCTTCTTTGTAAAATACAGATTTATATTCATCCTCCAAGGGTCTGCAGAGACCAGCATTAGAGAAACCAATTTCTCTCTGCTTTGGGCCATGGGATCTCCTGTCCAGGGGAGCATCTGTGAACATCTCATTGGAAACTGTTTGGAAAATGGTGCTTCAGAGTAGTGCTAACAAAGAGGAAACCAAAGTCAGAATTTCACCTTCTATTCCTAACATGGCCTACAGAGATTCAGCTGTGGGACAGATGCTACACTTTTATTCATATTAAGTCCTTATCATCTCCATTCACCCCCCCCCCCAAATATTATAAAGGCCATTTCCGGTGGTACGTGCCATCCAGGATGCCCTCTATTGATTTGAGCAATTAGCACATTTTCTTCAGCCTTTCCTTCTCTCAATGTGGGAATGTATTGCTGAGAGAGAAAATGGAATTGTCTCTGGGGGAGCCTAAAGACAAGGAGTGATCTCTATTTTTATATGACAGCTAGAGTTTGGTCTTTTGAAGGGAGATAAGTAATACAAACACTGATATAACATCTTTTTAAAAAAATTTTTTTAGTTGTTGATGGACTTTATTTATTTTTATGTGGTGCTGAGGATTGAACCTAGTGCCTCATACATGCTAGGCGAGTGGTCTACCACTGAGCCACAGCCCCAACCCCTGAGGTACATATTTTATATTCCAATTATTTCATTTAAATGTGTGGAGGTATAGTTTGTATAATTAGGGTACTGTAAGCTCTTTGTGTCTGTCAGAATCTTAGCATAAGCTGGTTATTCCTCTCAAGGATGAAAAAACAAACTAGTTATGTGATGTCACTGAGTGAGAAAACTGGCTGTAGAAATAGTCCCAGGCCTCCCTAAAAATGCTCTCCTTTTGCTTCATTTTGGCCAATTCTAAAAAAACTGAGGTAAGCAGTGATACATAGAGGAGGGTGATGAAACCCTTCCCAATGTTGCCTCCTAAGGAGCAGGGTGGAACATTCTGTCCTCATTGTTGCTGGCTCTCTCATGCATTGCCTGCTTTTTAAGATAACTGATTAGGAATGGAATTTTCAGGATGATTTCCTGCATACATCCATACCCAAGCTGATATCCAGTATTATTTTCTTTCCACCCAAAAAAGCTGGAGAAAACACATTTGAGTAACTGGGTAGGCAGGAACCAAGCCACCAACTGCTGTTTAGTTCCTAGACATTTTGAGATCCTTTCCTGACTCAGCTGGTTTGCTGGGTCTTTGACCTCAATCCCATGAGTGCTAGTGGTCAGTGTATTGCCTGTGATTTAGCTGAGTCAGTAGCTTTTCTAATTCAGAACAGTCCTGTGTGCTGTATTGCCTACCATGGTTAATTATATCCAAATAACAATGCCACTTGGCGACTTGTAGGCCATTGTTAATCTGTCTGATGAATCTTCTGCATATCCCATTTGTTAGGATTTTATGCCTTACTTTCCTTTTCTCCCTCTTTCTTTATACAATAACATCATCTAGAATTTTGAAAAAGTGTGATTTTTTTTTTTCATTTACATTCTTTAGTCAAACGGATATAGTCCTTAACAAAGAGATTGGATTCATCCAGCCCTGTCTACATTGTTAGCCAAAAGAACCATATGCCGGGGTAACTTGATAATAGAACACTTAAATGTAAACTTTCACTTAATATTTTCAAGTAATTTTCTCCCTTGCTGATCCAAAATTAAAGCTAGTGGTAATCAAAGGATAATGACCCAAAGTGGTATAACGTGTTTTAAAATATTTGGGTATTATGCACAGCACAGGGAAAAGAAATAACGGCTCATGATCATGACTGCTGAAATGCTGACTTGATGTTTATTTTCAATAAATGTAATAACTAGTTTCATATGAGTACATAATTTCTAGGAAGAAACAGAAAGAGCTAAGCAAAGTAGAACATATATAAGACATATTTACCCACTGAAAATATACTTCATGGTACACAGTCACTAAATTTTTATTTTTAAGAGGGAAATCAGGTAAATACAATGTGTTAAAAATCCTTCTTGGCTTCAGAAATGTTAGTAGTTCATATATTTTCTTAGGTGCCATCAGCGCGGTTACTCATTTCTTGGCATAATGTGATGAGGGTGTATCTTTATGACAATTAAAATGAAAAGAAGTATGAGGACTTGCCTCTTTGCAAATATCTCCCAAGGCAAGGCAGACAAAGGAATCATCTATGTTGCTTCAGTGAAGCTATAAAAATAAGACATGCTGTGGGCACAGATAGGATCAGAACCTAATGAGCATCAGATACAATAAAGACAAGAAATTTGTTGACACTGTCATTTCACAGGCTTTTTGCTGCCCTGATGAGCTGCTGGACAAAGGACTTTCTGTTCCTGTCATTTAGTCTTTGAGTATGAGTTAAACTGTGCCTGTCTGATGGTCTTAGCGCTGAGGGACTTGAGGTAAATGGGGCTCACCCCTGGATTGTGGTGAAGCCGAGTTTAAAGCGTGCCTTTGGTGTGGACATCCAGTCTTTGATGATCAACACCCCTGCTTTAACCAACTGGGTTCCACAGAGTGGGGCTTGAGCCATGGGCATGTGAAGAAGTGTCTACATTTTCATAGTCATTTTTGAGGGGTGTTGGTACCTAGGGGTGTCATACAAGTCTGCACAGAGGAGAGGATGTTTGGACTTGAGCCTTTTAGGAACTGTAGGAGTTTGCAGCAGGCACGATAAGGTGAAGCACCTTGGCTGATACAGGATACTCAAGAAGCTAGAAGTTGCATGGAGAATCTAAAAAGTGTATAGTTGGAAAAGGGAAGAGATAGGGGCTATATTATGTAGCCACTCCATGATCTGCTAAGGTTTAGAATCTCTAGGCTTGCATTTTTAAAAATGGAGCCTGAAGCAGTATAGGGCAGGGTTTGGTAAACGGCTGAGTCTTGAGAGTGGAAGTTTAGTAAGCAAATAGATTCAGCAGTTTTGTTAAAGGTGATGAGGGCCTACGTTAATATAGCAGTGGTGAAATGGACAGAAGGAAGTGGCGACAGAGAAATGTAGGTGCTACTATCCCCAAGACTTGCTAAATTAAAAATGGGGGGGCTGGGGATGTGGCTCAAGCAGTAGTGCGCTCGCCTGGCATGCGTGCGACCTGGGTTCGATCCTCAGCACCACATACAAAGATGTTGTGTCTGCTGAAAACTAAAAAATAAATATTAAAAAATTCTCTCTCTCTCTCTCTCTCTCTCTCTCTCTCTCTCTCTCTAAAAAAAATAAAAGAATGAAAATAAAAATTGGGAGCAGAGGATGGTAACAAGAATTAAATGAGATAATATATTTTAAAAATGTGTTGAATGCAGTATATAGTACCTGGCACAGAGTAAGAATGTAGGAAAAGGGGAGTTAGTTCTTTTTAGTTTCTTTTTAGGAGACATCATAGAATCTGGGTGCAGTGGCTCACGCCTGTAATTCCAGTGGCTTGGGAGGCTGAGGCAGGAGGATTGTGAATTCAAAGCCAGCCTCAGCAAAAGTGAGGCTCTAAGCAACTCAGTGAGACAAGGTCTCAAATACAAAAATTGGGCTGGGGATGTGGACTTCCTCTGTTTACCATTATACTATTATTAAGCGAGAAAGTCCCATCCCCCAGTTCACATTTAACAAGTTGTCTAGGATTATATTTTATAAGTATAGTATTTACTTTTCCTTTGTATCTTTAGAGTTATATTTAATCCTTGCTTCAGATACAAATGTTTCTTCTATTTAGCAAATTAGGCAGTGACCATACTTATATCTCCCTTTGGTGATACTAGCAAAGAATTCTTTGAGAGGATATAGTTAGGGTAGGTGGACTGAGAAATGTGTGTGTATTGGCTGCTTTTTGTCATGCCTTTACATTCTTGGCTTCACAAACCAATCTTGACTGTTTGAAGTTGGTCCTGCTGTTTTGGATGTGTTGAAGAGTCATTGGTTAACAGATTCATCAGAGAAGCACTGAGCTAGGATTAAAAAGTCAATAGGCTTTTCCTTTAAAAGCTTATAAAGCACATATGTAGTTGCCAAACTGGGAGAAAAAAATAAACAACCTGCAGATTTTTTTTTAATGGGAATAATTTGTCTCTGAGAAGATGGCAAAGTCGGGGATAGTATAAGATGAGGACCTGGGTAAGAAGGATGCTTTCCAAGGTCCCTCTCAAGGTCAGTATGGTACTCTGTGTGCTGTTGATGTTGACATTGCATCCTGGTGTATTTCTGTCTTGTGACTGAGTTAATGGTTAGGTTGATCTTCACTGCAAGCATGGATAATTTCTTTTCAGGTATGGTCCTGGATTTATAGGAACCTGTTAATCAAATGACTTTCAAGTATCATTTTCTTTAGTGACAATATACAAGTTGGCCCACATTCTAAAATTTCTGATCTCAGGATGTATTTTTTAAAAATATCTTTGGTTTTTTATTATTTTTATGTGGTGCTGAGGATCGAACCCAGATCCTTGCACATGCTAGTTGAGTGCTCTACCAGTGAGCCACAACCACAGCCCCCAGGATGTATTTTTACAATCAGCAATGAATCTTAGTTATTTGACAGTGTTTTTTCTTCCTTTATAGCATGCTATTCTATTGATTATTTCTTAAATTATATTTCCTTTTATAACATAATAGCACATTTTATAGTTGGCATTGAATATTGATGAAGTACAACACTGCCCATTATCTTCAAAATTTGTTTTACAGTAATTTAAAAACTATATTATGATTTCTTTATTTGTTGTATAATACTGCAAACCACTTACCAAAAGGATCTCTGATCAGATGACTTATGCCTGATAGGTCCACATGTCTGAAACACATGTTTGGAACAATACTCTTTAGCTTTTGGATATTTTTAAAAAATACGTTTCTGATCCATGTAGTGACTGATCTGTTACATTTCCATAGAATTTAAATGTCCTCTCAACTTCTGGGATCATATTTTACATATGACTTATGCAACAAGTATATATACATGTATGTTCTGTAGTTTTTACACATAAGTAAATGTCTATAATGATTTTACTTTTTCATAATCCAAGTATTTTAGAATTGTTTGAATGTGTCACTAGAATATGAGCTCAGAGGACAGTGTTTTTTTTTTTAGTTTATTGCTATTGCCCAGTTCCTAGAACAGTGTGTGACACATGGTTGGTGTTCAATATATATTAAATGAATCAGCAATTTTAAAACATGCTACCTTCCTCAGGAGGGGAAAATCAGTATTTCACAATTCTTCACATTTGGTACATTGTGTGCAGTTTGATTCAACTAACTTCTAAGTTGCATGAGCGTATAGACTCTTTTAAGTTTTTTTAAAATGAATATTTTTAGCTGTAAATGGACATACTATCTTTATTTATTTATTTTTTATGTGGTCTGAGAATTGAACCCAGTGTCTCACACATACTAGGCAAGCACTTTACCAGTTAGCCACAATTCCAGCCCCTGACTCTTAGGCATTAAAGGGAAAGTCAGCTATCAAGTTCAGCTTCTCTTCCACAGAATAGGCAATGACTAAGTATCACATACATTTCAGTAAGCAAAATAGTAATTAGAAGTTGTCGTAGGAACCATGTGACAGTAAACCAGTAGAAAAGACCTGTTCCTGAAGTACTTCCCCCCCTTAGCCTACCACTTAAAGCATTATTTATAAAGAAACTGCAGAAAATCATATTAAAGTGATTTGTGATGTCAAATGAAAGGGCACAAAAGTGGTTTGTTGATTTGAGGGATCAGAACCAATTCTTCTATTGTGTTTATTCAGTCTGTTTCTGTTTCATCTTATTTGCCAGTGGAAAATGGCCTAGAGATTAGCAGAAGCGAAGGGAAATGAAGTATTTAAGCTGCGTTTGGTGCCATATTGACAGTTCAGAGTATTTTCTTGGTTCATTTTCTTAGCTCTATTAGGATTAAAACCATATTTTTGGAAAAAAAAAAAGAGAAATTGATGCTACTAACTTCAGTTTTGTCATTAGCAGTTGATACTAGCAGCAAGTAAATGGAGTGTTAATTAGTTCTTCTAGTATCTCAGAGTGGAGTATATTATTACTCTATATGTATTTAAGATTTCTAGCAATCTAATATCTTAGTCCAGTTGGTCCAGAAGGTCTTGAAATGTTATGCAATTGTTTTTCTTAAGCTTGAATTTCCTTATGGGTATTCTTTCTAGATAATTCTACTAATTTAAAAAGATCTTTCCATCTTTAAAGATAAAATTTCTAAATGAAAATTTTCATTTTAAATTGGCATCTCTTGGCAAAACCTACCCATTGTTACTACTTTGATATCTGGTGTCATCAAGAGCACGTCTAATTCCCTGCACAGATAGAGCCCTTGTCGAATTGAGTTGACCTCTCTGGATTTGATAATGGTAGACTTTGAACTGCTTTTTAAATGCCATAGTCTTAATATCCTGATATTCTTTAGATCAACCATGTCTGCTTTGTTACATGTATTTTAAAAATTCTGCTAACACAAATACAGAATATCATATGACTGTTCTTAGACATAATCATAGAAGCTTTTTCTTGAGATTAGTGCAGTTCTGTGCATACTGAAGCAAAAGGTTTTCTTAGCAAATAAAGTCAACAATACTTTTCTCTGATTTATAGTACATATTGAAACTAGTGCCTAGGTCTCTACACCTAAAATGATCTTTACCACAAACTCAATGATTATTGGTTCTCCTTCAAATGTAAACATTTATAAACAGAAGAAACATAAACCTGTAATTGAACAGCTGAGAATTAATGCTAGAAAGATTGCTTAATAAGGTATTTAGCATATATAAATGAGATTAAAAATGAGAAGTTATATCACGTATATTTGCTCCAGCTCAATTCATGTTCATTAAAACGACAGATAGTGCATTCTGTCTTGGAACATTGCCATTATAAAAATAAACGTCAATATGTTTCATACTTGCAGAATTTTAGCACTTGTCTACAAAATGCCAAAGGATGACTACACCAGTACTTCTGGGTGTGGGCAGTGTATTCACAGTAGAATGACATCTATTACAAAAATGTAAGATTGTGTTTTGTCTTACAGGAGTATCCTGGTTGCCATGATTATTTGATTACCCGAGATGCTTTCTTGATTGTTGTGTTCTCAGAGAGGGTCCCTACTTTTCTTCTATGTGGAATTATTTGGTTATCTCTTTACTACTTGCTCTCATCCAGTTCCTATTCTTATTTCATTTCCTCATGGCTCTTCTGAGTCTTTCTCTTCAATCATTTTCCCCACTGCCTTGCACTGAGCAGTGTGGGCATTATTTAGTCCCAGTGGTAGCATAGGGCTTTAATAAGATTGCTGACCTCTGGGCCACAGTGACTCTTGACTGCCTGACAGTTGTTAACTCCTAGTGGGCTACATAGGTAAGAAGAGCAAAGGCACAGAATTCACAGGGGCTGCCGAAACGGAAGGTGTTGAAGACTGTGGACCTCTCTGTCAACACTTTTGCTTTCCTAGCTCTGGGTCTGGATGGGTGGACATGCAGTGGGTTCAGAATTAGAGGACAGGATGGGATCGCTAGATTTTATTTTGCTATTTTTACTTTTTAAAGATAATTTTTAGGGTAATTTTAGGAATAATTGAAGGGAAAGTAGAGAGATTACCCCTCTGCCCACACACATGCCCCATCACCGACATCCTCATCAGAGTGGTATAGGATGGTATACCTCCTGGGGTTTGGATAGATGTGTGATGATGTGTATCCACTTGGTTGCATAACGCAGAAGAGTTTCACTGCCCCAGTCCTTTGTGGTCTGCCTGTTTATTTCTTTCTCCAGTCCAACCCTGACATCTGCTGATGCTTTTACTGTCTCCATGCTTTCAAACCTTTTCCAGAATGCCTGTAGTGGGAATCATACAGTACATAGCCTTTTAGAATTGGATGCTTTCACTTAGTGGTGGGTGTTTGTTTTCCCCTTCATGGCTTGATAGCTCATTTCTTTGTTATACTGGATAACATTCCATTGTTGAGGAGTGTCCCACAGTTTATTCATTTACCTGCTAAAAGACATCTTGGTTGTTCCCAAGTTTTTGGAAATTATTAATCTTGTTTAAACACCTGTGTGCAGGTTTTTATATAGGTATGAGTTTTCAGTTCATTTGGGTATGATTGCTGGATTGTATGATAAGACTACATTTAGTGTTGTAGGAGACTTTCAAGCTGTCTTTCAGAGTGACTGTCTTACTTACAATTTTACTTCCCTATTGGCAATGCAAAGAATTCCTGTCCTTTCAGATCCCTAACAGCATTTGGTGTTGCCAGTGCTCTGGATTTTGGTCAATCTAATAGGTGTGTAACTGGCATCTCACTGGCGTTTTTTTCTAGTTGCATTTCCCTGATGACATATGATGTGGAGCCTATGTTCATATGCTTATTTACCATTTTCTTTGGTGAGGTGTCTTTTGGGTCTTTGGCACACATTTTTCAGTTGAGCTCTTTGTTCCTGTTGAGCTTTAGAGAACTCTTCATATATTTTGGATAGCAATCCTTTGTTAGGTATATCATTTACAAATATTTTTCTACCATTCTGTGGCTTTACACTGTCTTCTTTGGAGCAGAAATTTTAAGTTTTAAAGTACTCTATAATGTTTTTCATGGGTCATGCCTTTAGTGATGCATTTGAAGTTATTGCCTACCCCTAAGTCATCTAGATTTTTATGCTTTTGTATTTTACACTTAGGTATGTGGATCCATTTTAAGTAAAATTCTTGTAAGGTTTATGCCCAGATATGTATTTTTTTCTTTTGAATATAGATATCCAGTTTTCAACCATTTGTTGTAAAGATCTGTGCTCCATTGTATAGTTTTTGCTTCTTTGTCAAAGATCAGTTTAGTGTATTTATGTGATTCTGTTTATGGTTTCTGTTTCATTGATTCATTTGTCTGTTTTTGTACTAATACCTCACTTTCTTGATTACTGTAGGTGTCTAGTACATCTTTAAGTTGGTTAGTATCAGTCATCCTGTTGCGTCTCACGACTAAACCGATCAGGGTCACGCCAAGTGAATTGGGGGAATAAATAAAGACACAGACACAGAAAGTACCCTTTCTTTGGGTTCAGTGACCACTCCTCAGCTGCAGCTCCCACAGGGGGGAAAGGCAGGCTAGAAAGAGAGCAAGGAACATTTGCTGAACCCTTTTATTGGGGAGAAGCCATTCAAATGAGGCAAGGGATCAGGTTTCAGGGGGTTGAGTCTAGCTTTGAGATGTCTTGCTGTCAGCAGGTTGACTGGCATCTAGGAAGGCCACATCCCTCTCAAATGCTGTGTGGGGATCATAGGCAGAGGGAGCAAAAAGATGTATACGTTGCCTGTCCAAACAGAGGAGCAACGTCGATTCAGTCCACTCTGTGCGCTCAATGCTCATAGTTCACACACACACAGCCCATGGCTGGCTTGCCACATCTCCACATTCTCATCGCTCAAGGCTAAGGGGCGCTTGGTTCCTAAGTGGCAGCTCCCAACACCATCCAATTTCTCCTTCTGTATTCTGTTGACTATTTTGGATTTTTGACATTTGGGGGTTAATCACCTTCCTTACTATGTTGGTGACTTAGTGGGACTAGGGAGGAAGCCAGATAAAGAAGTGCGTAACAACCCTTGATCTTTTCTAGGAGAAAGGGTCTGTTTGGGATGTGGGTGTGTAGTTGCTGCCTTTAAGTGATGAGAATTGAGATGTGAGAAATGAGTTTAGAAGGCTAGATTCTGGGAATGTTGGGGCTGCACCCATAGTTTCAGGTAAATTAGTGGAATGGAGACCTATGTGAAAATGTTTGTCACCATTTGCACAATTAAAGCCAAACTAGTTTTTGTAAGTTATATATTTGCCTAATTTGTTTCTGTGCAAATAGAATTTCTGGAAGGCATATAAAAATTCTTCCCTAACTTTGGGATTTTTAAATACCAAACACATGGATCCAGTTTTTTAATGATAAAATATTTTGTTCTAGATGCTCATAATTTATGACTTAAATTTCTTTTCATGTGTGTGGTATTGGGGATCAGACTTGGGGCCTCGTGGATGCTAGACATGTGCTTTGCCACTGTACTATATCTTCAGCAATTATTTCTCTCCCTTCCTCGCTCTACTCCTTCCTCCTTCTCACCCACCCTCTTTCCTCCCTTCCTCTCACTCTCTGCTTAGGGACAGGGTCTCACTGAGTTTCCCAGTTGGGCCTCGAACTTGTAGTTCCCTTGCCTCGGCCTCCTAAGTGGTTGGGATTACATGTTACCATCTTACTTGGCTCTCTTATGACTTCTTAGTACCTAATCTGAGAATATGAATTCTTCTTTTAGGTTATCTCATTTGAAATGAAAACATATTAATCCAAAACTGGACTCATAGGAGGAACCTGTGAATTCAAGTTGTGGGAACAGAGAGAGCACAGCCAGTTAAGCAGCTTGAAGTGCTTACTGATGTGGACCATTTGCTATGTGTGGGGTAGAGAGTTGTTGGTATTCTATTGGATTTTCTTTTCCTAGTAGAGAATCAAACAGCTTAATTTAAAGCAATCAAATTCTGCCTTCTTCGGTAACACTCCAAACCCCTAATACTTGACTGGGATATATGATTTGTAGTTTGAAAGTAGTATCTGAATCTATTTGGCAAATATATGCTGGTATTCCAGTTTTTTGATAAAGGGAGGTCTTTGGGCTTATTTGATCAATGCCCCCTTGCCCATCTACCAGTAAAACAAAATAAGACATCATGTCATGTAAGTTTTTGGTTAGATCAGCAATAATTTTAGGGGGAATCATATGTTAATATACAAATAGGAATTGTACAGATCTGATGAATCAACAAAGTAGGAAATGGAAAATACATTACTACTTCTGGGTTTTTTGAATCAGGAAGAACACACGTGTGGCTATGATAGGGTTTTAATATCAGTCCTGCAAAAAGGAGCAAACGGGTCTTCGTTTGTGCTGATCCTTTGTGCTTGGGAAATAGTGTTTTCTTCCTTAGCTGTGTTTGCAGAAACCTTTTCTAAGAACTGAACATGAATGATTTTGGAGATTGTTTTATTTATCCTAAAAGCAATATCCTTCCTGTCAAAGCAAGGGAATTAGATGGCAGAATCAATAACTTGGTGGCCATGTGGGACTTGCTAATACACAAATTAGTGTATGGTGCTTATGAGCTTGATCAGCTTGAAAGGCCTGTTCTCTCAGTATTCCATTGCCGGGCAGTCAAATGAAAGACTAGTCGGAAACAATGTAATAGAGTAAAATGATGTATATCATGATCTTTCTAGGGTGTTAATACATACATGCAGTGGCGACAGCTGACATCTGTGTGACAAACTTTGGTGACAAATCACTGGTACCATGTGTGCTGTGCTTCCTAGAGGCAAAAATCAGATAAAACAGGAGAGGTTTTTTTTTTTCCTTTTTAATAAGAGCTCATCATGCTTTGGCATGTCTAACTAGGAAGCACTGGGAAATGGACACCCGACTGTGAGATTTATTCCCCGCAATGCTCTTTTCAGGTTGGTGTGTGGAAGTGTTCACTGTGTCAATTAGTTGAGGTGAAATGACATAATTTATTGACCGATGCTGATAACTTTCTGAATACAATGAACATTTGGCGCTATATAACTGAATGCCTCACTAATTGCTCAGACGCATGCCAGCTTTTGTGATCAATGTGCTGCTGGACTAGCCTCAGCAGAATTTATTGCCTCATTGTCTATTTCAGACTGCTTAAATATTCACTGGGTGGTGTTCCTGAAAATGACAGTCCCCAAGGAGAAGAATCCCTGTGTCGGAGGGCAGAGGTCTCCCTTCTTCATGGCATGGGAATCATTCTTTCATATTCTAAGAGGAAGGCAAAGCTGGCAATTTGCATTTAAAGCACTGCTCTCCAAGGTTACATTTCTGTTGAGTATATCTGTTAGATAGTGTACATTTATCATAGTGTAGCTCTCAAATCTGAAATAGCTGCTGAAGGTATAGCCGAAAAGCCATCACAGTCCTGGGGAACACAGTAATAAATCAGAAGCTGCCACAGGATCACTATGGTAACCGTCAGACCCTGTCACACTGCAAGCATTATTGAAGGGTAGGTACAATGTGCAGCTCATCAAGTGTTTGTGATTGTAAACCTGTTGACACTATGGATTTGATGTGGTGGTATTATTGTCTTTGAGGATTGAAAGGGGCTGTTATCAGACCCCATTTTAGGGAAAAACAATGTCATATTTTAGGGAACATTTCATTATTGAAGATTTGAACTTGTTGTCAATGTCAACATGCATAATAGTGAAGGTATAGTTTCTTTTCTTTTCAAAGGTAGAACCTAGTATTTTAACACTTGTGCAATAAACCATTTGTTTTTTGGTGGTGGTAGTAGGTACTTAGGATTAAACCCCAGGGGTGTTTTTACCACTGAGTTACATGTCCAGTTTTTTTTTTTTTTTTTTAAATTTTTGAGATAGGATTTCATTTAGTTGCTGAGGCTGACCTTGGAATCCTCCTGCCTCAGCCTCCTGAGTCTCTAGGATTATAGGTGTGTGCCAGCATACCCAGTGCTGAACATTTTTTTCCAGTAAAACACTTCATTCTGAGCTGTTCGTGTAGATACATATAATTAGTATTCATATTGATTAAAATCCCTTAGTTATATTTCAGTAAAAGGCGAAAGATTTATACGATCTGAAGAGAAACCAGAGTATACCTTAGTTATATTTTAACTATTAACAACACTTAACATTTGACAGTTATATTTGACACAATGTCTTTATGCATAATTTTGAGAATTAGAAATGTGGGATCATGGTATAATGCTTTCTGCCTCTTATTTTTAAATACATGTGCATACTTGTGTTTCGAAATGTTATATGACATTAAAGTTTAGATATAGGGAGCATCTTGGTATAAGTGCTGATGAATTTATTGTGAAACAATAAGAATTTAAGGCCAAGATTGCTAAAGGTAATAGTTTTGATTATAAGAATTAAATGTGCATTCTCAGAATTATAATTACAACTCCAGGTGAGTAAAATATTATTTAAAAGTGATGTTCATATGTCCAGAACATTTTGTTTGAATGCACAGAGCACTCTTAGCTCTACATTCTCACAATAAAAGATTGTTCCCCCAAACACTTTTAATATACAGTTGTTTAGCATTTAATCATATCAGATATTCAGAAGTAATTAACAGGTAGAAAGCTTCCACATTATTGTAATAAACTTGATAGTATTTTCTTAATTATTGAATTTTAACATTTTTTCTTCCAACTAGCTGAAAGGGCATTACTAAATGTTAATGGCAGTAACTATGGTGATCTCCTTGTAAAAGAGATAAAAACTCATTAAGGTCATAATAGAGCAGTTACTTCTACACAGTCCTCAAAAGGATTTGGATTTCCTTCTCCTTCCTTTGAAGGAATGATCCAACCTTAAATTAGTGTCCATAAACATCTGTCATTACATTCTTAAAAACGTCCTATCTTGACTATGGGTAAGAATAATCCACTGTAAGGCTTGCTCTCTTGCATTACAAAGCAGCATAGGAGGCAGGAATTGGTAAGGAAAGAGGGAAGGAAGGGTGAACTCTTAGCATTTTCTTCCTTTCATGCATGCTACTGGAGTTTCAGGTTTAATATATTTAGTTACTAGGAGAGGAAGATAGATAATGAATGTATGACAGTTTGGGGGGGTGAATATCTCTCTGTACCATCCCTCTTACTTGAATGGTAGCCTGAAGCAGGGGTCTGTTGCTGGAAATGTAGTGGATGTTGGTGATACGGCTGCACAGCAGAGTCTGAACTGGGCTGTGAGTGCTGCTGTTTCATGTGGGTTGTTGAGCAGTGGCCAGATATTGAACTACTTTGCACCATTTACAGGCTAGAATAAAAGCCACTGGCTGCAGAGGAAGAACTTGGGAGCCAGTTGGCTAGTTCTGAGGTCCTGTCTGAACGGGTGTTTATAAGGGTAGGAGTTATGTGCTGCTTGTTATATTATTTATTGTAGTTTCTTGTTCAGAGGCATTTAATCTAGCATTTACATTAAATTTCAGGAAACCTGTATACAATATGTTTGAAGGGACAGATACTCAGGATCCTATTGCTGTGTGCTACATAATCTGGTAGCTGTTTGTGTACATTCTTTATTGAATCCTGAGAGCATTCTCAGGAACTGTTATCTTTCCCATTTTACGGATAAGGAGGCTGAGTCTAAGATTGAAACATTTAGAAAGTGGCTGAGCTGGGTTTTCCTCCCAACTTCCTCTGACACCAAAGTTTGTGCTCCTTACATCTTTTTTTCTTTGTTTGCATGAGTGTATAAGAAGGCTTCTTCCAGTTCCATTTGTGTGTATTTGGATGTGTCCAGTGGATAGTTCACTACTACTTAGCAGCATTTAACTTAGTGAATACTACTTCAGTGTGAACTGTGTGCCAGATACTCTGCCTGGTGCTTGAAAAATCTATTCAAATTCAGGCCTGCAGAATTTCATTTGGTATCACTGTTAAGTAACTAAAGATAGAAACAAATTTTCTGCTATGATGAGAATGGACTAGGTTAAGATAACAAACTGGTGTCACATTTGAGGTTTGGTTTCAGGCTCCATCCTATATTTACTTTTTAGTTTTGGGCAGACGACTTTATCTGTTTGGCCCAGTTCCCTCATCCACAGAGGATCAATGGTCTTACGATTGAATGAGGTAAAAGAGGCTAGGGACCTGGTGTGGACTGAGTACCACTCATTTCTATTCTTGATGACAGTTCCAATTATAAAATAGTTAAAGGTTTAGGTTAGAATAAGTCAAAAACTTTTAGGTCATGATCAGTATTCATTTTCATGCAGTTGCACTGTATATAATATAGTGGTTGATAGCCTATGTGACATTCATACTAATAGTATTATCTCCTTATTTCTTATTAGAGATTAGCTTCTCTTAGCTTGCATGTTGGAAATGAACCTTTTATCTTGACCACTGGAGGCAAATGTGGAAGAGAAAATGAGAAGTAGTATTCCCCTCAAGCCTAAATCTGTAATCAAGCTTGGAAGGTCCCCAGCACCCTCCAACCTCCTGCCTGTGATTCTGGAATCTGCAGAAGAGAATCCTATTGGTGAAGCAGGAAATCACATGCTAACGTGCTACTCCCCAGCATTTCTCCAGGGGTCTTGCACATCTCCCTGTCTGCTTCTGTTGGTTTGCCTGCCTTTGTTTTCCTGTCACTTCCACCCTTAGAAACGTCCTAGGATTCATCCCTTGCACCTCCTATACCAGTTGAATGTAAACGTGGCTACCCAAGGGTAGACAGTTGTCTCATTTCACTTGGTTTGTTCTGTTGGGCTTTTCAATGGTAGGCTCCTGATTTCTGTAGCTGCTACCCCTGGAAAACTCTTAGCTGAGTGTAAATAAAGAGCTTGCCCTGGTGTGCAAGCCTGCTGTGGAGGGCCACCATGCTGAGGGGTCTCAATCATGACTTCCTGTTATTTCCAGAGCGATTATCATCTTTTGAAATGAAAGCAATTATTTGATTAACTGAAAGATCCTTTTTATAATAAAGAGCTGGTTTTTTAAAGAAACATTTAAGAGGTTTTAATTTTATAAAAACATATTTGTGCAATGCATTCATTTGGCTGTGATTGCCTCCTATGCCTAGTTGTTGTTTTTGTGTGTGTGTGTGTGTGTGTGTGTGTGTGCGCGTGTCTACCTTTTATTTCAAAGGCTTATCGATGTATGTAGAGAGCAGATAAAAATTTGTAGGTTTTGTTATCTCAGTTGATGTTTGAAGTAGAATTGCCGTGGTAAGGCATGTTTTGGTCGAAATTCTGATGACATTGACTTTTGCTTTATCATCCGTATTCAATTCTAGTGGCTTGAAATTCTGTTCCTGTAAGATGAAAACTCACTCTTTGACTCAAATGTTTTATTTATCTTGGCTTTGCCTTTCTAAAGGTAAACAAATAAGCTTTACTATTTGCAGAACCAGACTTAAGATTACAGTAGGGCTTTATATTTAGGCATCTTGATCTTAGTCATACCAGTACAGATATTTGGTTTCACTGCCTTCTAAGATGTTAAAATAGAAAAATGCCGCATGATGAACTTGGGAATTAGATGATCAAATACTTAAGGCAGAAGCTATTAATGATTTGTGATCTTTTTTATTACATAAGCATTTAATGATATTAATTTTACCCTGCGTTCTTCTTTAGCTGAATTTCACAAGTATTTACATGTTGTAATTTCATTTTGTTTTCATTTAATTCAGAATATATTCTAATTTCCTTTGACACTGCCTGTTGGATTGAGATATGTTGTTTAGATTCTAAATATTTGGAGGTTTTCCAGATATCTGTTCTGTCGTTTGATTTTCAATTTAATTTGGTTATGGTTAGAAAATATGCTTGATAGGGTTTAATTTCTTTTAAATTTGTTTTGTGGCCTAGGATGTGATGTGTCCTGTTGAATGGTCCATCTTCATTTGAAAGAAATAGTACACCACACCCCCAACAGCCGAATAAGTATCCATCAGCTCAAATTGGTTGGTGTTTACATTTTCTACATCTTTGCTGATACTGTTTTTTTTTCCTGTTACTGTCTGAAAGGAGTGTTAAAGTCTCCAAGTATAAGTAGGAACACATCTATTTGCATTTTCTGTTATATCAGTTTTTGCTTTATTTTGGTCTGACATTAGTATATCTACTCCAGCTTACTTTCTTCCTTTTTTTTTTTTTTTTTTTTGGTACCAGGAATTGACCAAGGGGCACTTCCCACTGAGTCACATCCCCAGCCTTTTATTTATTATTTTTTAAAATTTTTGAGACAGTATTGCCAAGTTGCTTAGGACCTCACTAAACTGCTGAGTTTAGCTTTAGACGTTTGATATCCGGCCTCAACCTCCCCTGCTGCTGGGATTATAGGAATGTATCACCATACTGGGTTCCAGCTTTCTTTTGATTAAAGTTTGCATGATGTGTATTTTTCCTTTTCCTGTTACTATTATTGTAACTATTATTATTAAGTACTGGGGATTGAACCAAAGGGCCCTTAACCACTAAGCCATCCTGAACCCTTTAAAAAAATGTTTTTTTAAAAAATTTATTTTTATTTTATTTTTTTATTTTGAGACAGGGTCTCGCCAAATTGCTGAGGCTGGCTTTGAACTTGCCATCCTCCTGCCTCAGCCTCACAAATTGCTGGGATTCCAAGTGTGCTACACTGTGCCTGGCTTTTTTTTTTTTTTAAACTTTTAGATCACTCATATTGAATGTGGGTATTTTTAGAGAGCTTGTAGTTATGTTTGTTATTCAGTTTATACTCATAGTTTGTGTATTTAGATAATTCATGTTAATTGTAATTACTGATACAGTTGGATTTAGGTTTATCATTTTATTCCCATTTATACTTTGTTTTTTTCTTTCTTCTTGTGTTCCTTCTTGCAGACTTTGGGATTATTCAATTCTTTCAGTATTTTAATTTACCACTGACTTTTTTTCACTCTATCTCTTAATATTACAATTTTTGGAGGAGTCTGTTTTAGATTACAGTGCATCTGGCTGATTTGGGCAGTCTACTTAGAACCTATATAAGACATACAGGTTGTGTATCCATTTTCAAAATGTTTGGGACCAGGACCATTTCATATTTTGAATTTTATGGATTTTGGAATATTTACCTAGACTATTGGTTGAACATCTCCAAAGGAACATTTCAAATTTTGGATTTTCTGAGAGATACTCAGAAATATGATATTCTTACTCTTCTTTAGCCAAACAGTGTTAGAATCTTTGCTTTCAAATATCATAGATATTTTTTAAAACTTTCAGAAAAATATTTCTCTTGCTTTTCCTTTATTTCTGATATTTTGCTTTATTGTGAAGCTATTCTTTAAGTATTTGTCTTATCACAGGTTTGCTGATGACAAATTCTATTTACTTTCCTTTGGCTAACAATATCTTTGTTTTTACTTTGTTTCTAAAGTACATTTTTGCTAAGTATAATCTTGGGTTGAGAGTTGAAAGTTGCTTCAGTACTTTAAAGATGTTTTATTTTCTTCTGCTTTCCATGATTTCTTATAAGAAATCAATAAAAATTGAGATTCTCTGCTTTCAGCAATTTGATTGAGATATGTCTGGGAATGTATGGTTTTGAGTTTGTCTTCTTGGGTTTATTGGGCTCATTCAATCTTGTAAACTAATGTATTTCAACCGATTTGGGAGACTTTCAGCCATTATTCCTTCACATATTTTTTCCCCACACCAGTATCATTTTCCTCTTCTGGGAATTTAATTACACAAATTTGACCTTCTGATATTGTCCCACCTGTCTGAGATTCTGTACACGTACTTAAAAAAAAAAAAAAAAAAAAAATCACTGTCTCCCTTTTCTTCAGGCTGGGTAAGTTTTATTACTTTCAATTTTTTATTTTAATCAGCTATTGATTCATAGAATTTTAAAGCTCTAATATTGATATTTTTCCCCTGGTGTTTTGGGGTTAGGTCAAAACAAGGAAATAAAAGAGGAAAAAGTAAAACTAGTACACTTCTTTGTGGTTTCTTTGCATCTGTTGAAAAGCTTCCTTACCAATTCATTACAAGAGCATATACATGTTTACCATTGTTATAATTGCTATTTTAAAATCCTTGTTAATTTTAACATGAGGGTCATCTTGGGACCCCATTGTTTATTAGTTTCCTTGTGAATTAGTCAGATTTTTCTTGTTCTTTGATTGTTCAGATTATGTCCTGGATTTTTTGAATATTAGGTTATGAGACTCAAGATTCTGGTGAAAACTCTCTGGAGAATGTTATCTTAAAAAATTATGATCAAGTTACCAACCCATTTAGGTTCACAGCACTTCAATTAGTGGGTGGTTTACACGGTGTAAGTTCGGTTTTGAAAGACTTTACTCTGCTGTTTTGGGTCTACTTTAGACATTGACCGCTCTGGGGTTTGCTCAGGTCTTGGATGGAGTTTTTGATCAAAGCTTCATTCTTTAAGTCTTTGCTGGGTTTCAGTATCTGTCATACAAGTGCAGGTGGGTGTGAGCCTGGGACTTGGGTTACTTTATGCACAGCGTTAGAGGATCCCCTTTGGCTTAAAGCAACCAGAGCAGGAGCCCAATTGAGCATTTCCCTCTTATCTTTGAATGAAGATATGCTTTCAGATTTTAATGCCTCTGCCGCAGTGGAACTCTGTGACTGCTTGTGGCCTCTGAGCAGGACTGAGGTAAAACTTAAGAGGGGGAAATGAAAGAAAGGAGAGGTTCTCTCCACAATTTTCTCTGCAAAGGCTCATTCCCCACATCTTCTGGGCTGAAGGGCATGTCTTACTATCGTCTTCCAGGACTGAGGCCCAACCCAAAGTGGGACAGGAAGGAAGAAAAATGCAGGGAACTACCCCATACCTGTCAGTAAACTTGGGCTTTTCTTTTTCTTTCACTGTTCTTCTTTTTAGAGTTCTCAAATAGTTTCATTGTTATGATCCCCCACCCCCAGAATTTTTAATTCTGTCAGTGGGAGAAGAGGGCCAGGGAATTGTAGGCTGATTTCATGTTGGCCAGCATCAGAGGTCCAAAATAATGTTCTTAAAATTAAGGATTATTTTATTTGCCAACAACAAAATATACATTAAGGAAAATTAGGGAAATATCAAAGTTAGAAGTAAAAAAAAAATAAATAAATAAACCCCAAACAAACCATATTTTCCAGAAATCAGAATTAAAATACTCCTGGTATTTTTATGTATACATAATAGTTCACTCACTTTAATGTACATGTAACTTTTATTTATTTTTTGATACTAGGGATTGAACCCAGGGGTGCTTAACCACTGGGTCACATCCCCTGTCCCTGCTTTTTCTTTCCTTTTGGGACAGGGTCTCAGTAAGTTGCTTAGGATCTCCCTAAGTTGTTGAGGCTAGCTTTGAACTCGTGATCTTCCTGTTTCTGCCTCCCAAACTGCTGGGATTATAGGCATGCACCACATAACTCTTTTATAATGGTGAATGTATAATGTATGATTTTTTTTATATGTTCATTACAAAGGCAGATTTTTGGTGTTACATTATAAACTCATAAGCATGATTTTAGTGTGTGTGATAGTTCATTAAATAAATCCATTGTTCATTCAATTATTTGCTTATTGTTGTATATTTAAAAAATTGCAGCCATGGCATTGTCATGATTAATGTATTTGTGTATAAACATTTCTATGGATTTAGATTATTCTTTGGGCTATTTTTATAGATTTATATTACTATGCCAAAGCATATAAATATTTTTAAGGATTTGTCATATTATTCTAAATTGTACAAGACCATCAGAGTACCAACATACTAACCAAATGACATTGGTTCAAAGTACCTAATTCCTGCCACACAACTCTTAGGGACCCATGTTATAATCAGGGCTCTGTACACTCCCCTGAACCCCATGAACCTATTCAGATCTCTGCTTGGAACACTCAAATTCTGAATTCCCTCTGCCTATACTTTATAAACTCCATGCTTTTCCTTACCTTGTCTATGAGATTAGATCACTTGTTGAACTGGTACAATAAAGACATTAGTGTAAGAGAAACTGCTTGAGCCAATCATTTGGGAAGCACAGTTAGGTTTTAACAAAAACCTGATCCTATCAACACTCTGACTTTCTTAACGTTCCATGAAGGCCCTTCACCATAGGTCCTGTTCATTTCTGATCTCTTACTCTTCTTGCCTTACGGTTTCTGTTTTGGTCATGCTAAGCTGTTGGTTCATACCATCATTCTCCTTCATATCTTTCTTCAAGCCTTTGCTTCTTAGGTCTTCCCGTCTCCCTCTGTCTGCCTTCCTACACAGAGGCAGACACAGGCTTGTGAGCTCCTAAGTGTCACTTTATGAAGTTTCAGGATGTGCTTGCCTGAAAGAATCCCTTGCACCATTCCCCTCACCACTCATATTTGTTAGAGCTGCGTTCAAGTGATCTTCCTGTGGATTTTTCATCCCCCTTCAATAAATTATGAATTTTGCAAACTAAAAACATTTTAGAGCTAAAGATCCCAACACAACGTTGAGTACATGCTATGCATTTAAGAAATTTTGGTTAGTTGAACGAATGCATGCATTCTGCATGACTGTACCTGTGAGATGCCCTTGCCTCTGCTTGTTCTTGTCATGATCTAGGGCCCTAGAAGCACTGATTTCATTTTGTTTGCAGAGTGCTGTTTTCTGTTATTGCAGATGATGGTCATAGATGTGCAGCCAACCAGTTTTTTCATCACTGCTGACGCTATGAACCATGAGTCTTGATCCACAGGGTTAAAATGGATACAGATGTGTGTAGTTCAAGTACTTATTAATGGCTTTGGAATATGATGGAAGAACTCAAATCTTTTCATATTTTATTAGCTTATGTTATATATCATGGAATCAGTAGAGCTCTTTCTCCTTTTTCTGCCTTGTTTTCAGTTTTATACTCTTTGAAGCTTTATATTTTTGTGCCTTTGAAAACTTCACTCTGTCTGATCAAAATTATAGTTGAACTGAGGATCATTTGGCTTCAATCTTGTAAGGCAAACATAGATAAAAATGTAAAATATACAAATGGCTATTTGAGGAAAAGGCATTGGAGACAATGAAATTGTTCACTATAAACATGTTGCTTGTGCTTTTTTTTTTTTCTGTACGCCTAATCCACTAGGGGAAAAATCAACCATATCCACACTTAGTAAAATACAGTCTTCAGTTTCTCCAAGTAGGAACTCAGTTTAGGGTAAGTAGGCCATGAAATAAATGACTGTCAAATAAATCAGAAATAAAGTATGTATTATGTGCTAGGTATTCCACAGGCATGAAAGATACATGGTGACAAGACAGCATCACCTCTTCACATGAGAGAGCCCACCAAATTAACACGCAGTTGCAAATGACACTGTAATGTAAGATTGTGCCACAGTAAGAGTGAATGAAAGGCTGTTTGAGGGCACCTACAGTAATCTTAGGGGATCAGGGATTCTTTCTTGGAGGCAGGGAGGATTTCATATGTTTATGTGAAATAAATGTTGGATAGAAAAAAGTCTTTTGTGCTTTAAGGTAATGGATATTTAGCTCTTGGCGTTGGATTTCCAAGTATGTACTTACTACTGTATACTTTTATACTCTAAAAATCTGTCCTTTTTCTTTCTTGCTTTGAGATTCAGCAGCATGGAGCATCCAAATAATGTTTTAAAATCTGTGATGAAAACCCTAACGTGTGTTCATGTGGGCACCTAGCTTTATCCCCTTCCTCTTTGCATCCTTACACTAAGTGGGAATAGTATTGCCATCAACATTTGCCAAAAGCAGCTGCCAGGAGTATTATAGGAGGTGTGTTAAGATGAGGTTACATGCTGCCAAGGTAACTCTGGCAATTGACAAATTGTAGTTCAAATTACTCAGGGGCAGAAGAAGGAACTTTGGTCAGCAGTTTTGAAAAGAGGAAGTGTTGTCTCTAGAATAATGATTTGTTAAATCGTGCTGCTTTCTCATTTTGGAGCTGGTCCTAGTAGTTGTGCACATTCTGTTTCTCTTCTAGCTGGGTGAATGACACTCTGTAGCACTTCAGCAAATTGGGGTGAGTCTCTTGGATCTAGTCCCTTGGTTATTTCCAATTAATTACAAATGCCATGTTGGCTACACATTCTGCCCTTGAACCGTACAAGTACAGTAGGAATCACATCACAAGCAAGAGAATATTGGTTTTGAGCATTGCTTATAAAATAATTTATTAAATATAATTTTTTTTGGAGGAGGATACACCTAAACAATTGTGCTGTTTAATTCATGATGTAGTCAGAGGTACTCTAGGTTTTAGATCCAGAACGTTGGGTTCCTATTAAGGGTCTGTGTAACCTTGGAAAGTGACTCAACTCTGTGACTCAGGTTCCCAATGTGTAAGGTGGGAACAGAATTAATTAAATATTATAAGAAATAAGTTAATATACGTGCTTTTTGACTTACAGTGGGGTATGTCCCAATAAACCCGTTGTAAATTGAACATATAAGATAAAGATGGATTTAATATACATCATAGTTTAGCAACACAGTACACTAGAGTATGGGTTGTTGGCTCTTAGGATTGTGACTAACGGAGAGCTGCCCAGCACCACAGAAGTTTCGTACCACACATCGCTAATCCAGGAAAAGATGAAAATTCAAAATTTGAAATAGTTTCTATTGAATGCCAACTGCTTTCTCATCATCGTAAGGTAAAAAAGAAACAAGTTGAATCAACATCAAGTAGAGGATGTCTGTATACATGAAGCATATTAAACAGTACCTGGCATGAGAAGAGGCTCAAGGACTACTAGAAATCATTAAAAATTAATCAACCCTGAGTTACAGGGCATCAAAGAGAATAGTAGATAGACTTAGGCACGAGCAGGGCCGTTTGATTAAGGCCTGCATAGCTATTAAGGAGTGGTTGGTTGGGGGCGTTGTTTGTATAACTGAAAAGAAAATTTGATTCTGACAGCAATTTTTGTCCACTACTCTCATCTAGTTTTTCTTTTATACTTTTCCTGCCCTATATCTAAGGGATCACTCTATTCCTCCTCTGAAATATCTTATTTGTCCATCAGTTAATGATTATATAAGTTAATTAAAATCATACTTGAGATTTTGTAGTCCAGAGGTTGCCTTTTGGGAGTATTTTTGAGTCTCAAATGATTTTTATAAATGCAACTTGTTCAGCAAAGTCTTGGTTGTTTTGTACAATCCTTTATGTGGTTTGATTTCTTCGGAGTGCTTTTTGCTGTTTGCTGGAACTGTTTTGTAAGGCTCTGCCTTTGTTTATGTCATTGCTTTGTAATGTGCTTTGTCTCTCTCCCCCCCCCCCCAAATATGTTTTACCAACTGAAGGATATTTTTTCTTGCTAATGAAATGAAAGATTTTAAGTAAATTTAATTTGGTTTCTATATTTTCTAATCCTTATGTTCATATACCAACAGTGAGTGATTTGAAGGTTAAAGGACAATTGTTGCATACAGTGTGCAGTTTTAAAACAATATAAAGGATATTTCTCATTTGGCAGTTTTTTTTTTCTTTTGGGCAGTGCTGGTATTCGAATCCAGGGCTTTGTTGAAATTTGTACAATTTCTACAAAGGGCCTTTAAGGTCACTAAATTAGGTCCTTTTTTGAGTGCTTTTTTTTTTTTTTTTTTTTTTTAATCTGTGTGCCATGTGTTCTGTTCTAAATGTATGATAAAATTTTAATGTCTGTCTCCTAATTGTACAAATTAAAGTGTTGTTGTTTTTTTGATACAGTATACTGGGGATTAAACCCAAGGTGCTCATATGTGTTTGGCAGTTACATTATCACTGAGTTATACCCCATCTCCTTTTTTAACTTTATTTTGAGATGGAATATTGCTAAATTGCTAAGACAGGAGTAAAACTTGGTATCCTCCTACTTCAGCCTCCTGAGTAACTGGGATTATAGGTGTGTGCCACTATGCCTGGCTAAAATACCCCATTCAGAGAAGCCAGGAAATGTGTCCTTTGATTGGCTTAAAAGCATCTCATGTCAGCGTTAGTAGCCTTTCTAGAACATGTGGAAAATTTCACTTCAAAGAGGAAAAGATGTTTACTAAGGTGAAAACATCATGTAGCAGTCACTCAGAACACTTTTTAGCAAGGGGTTGTTGAATAGATGTCATGCAGTTTATCATGCTTACTTTGTATATGAAATTTACTATCTATAAATATATTTTCTGAATGTTTTCACATATTTTCCTCCTAAATATAAATATGATACTCTGCTGTGGTACCTTTGGTTTTTATGTCTTTCTATCAAGCCCCTCAATTTTGTACCTCTTCACTTGATTTGGCAGCTTTGAATATGTTTACTTTGAAGGATTCTTTGGTTCTTCCAGATTTTCCTTTTCTCTCCTTCCCTCCCCGTATAGATACTGTTGCTGAGTTGTAAACTTCCAAAAGGGCAGTTACACTAAGGTATTTATTTTGCTATTTTATTTTTCTCAAAAAAAATATTTAAGTTCTTGTTCTGTTCTATGCTATAGGATACCTCAAAACATGCAGTGGGTCCCTGCTTTTGAGTTAGACATGTTTGTAAAGGGAGCATTTCTGTTCATGGGTTAAGTGTCATGGTGAGAACATGGGTAGGGTGTGCTGTGAGAGCTCACAGAAAAGGGTTTGCAGGTAGCCAGGCTGGTCAGTCAGGAGAGACTTCTGAATGGGCGTCGTCTAAGAGTAGAATTTAGCTAGAAGGCGGCACTGGGTGAACTTAAGATTCAAGGCAGAACTCTAGCCAATGGGAACAATTTTATTTGATTACCTAAAATGGCTCTGTGTGTGTGTGTGTGTGTGTGTGTGTATGTGTGTGTGTGTGTAGTGTCACCAAAGGAGATGATCATTTTTCCAATAACAATCTTAAAATAATCCCTAATGAAAAGGGAGGGGGGAAATAACGAAAATCCTGGGCTTATAGGAGAAAAAAGTTCAGGGCAAAATAATAAAAAAAAATTGGCAGTGACCCCTAGTGGGTGAAGGAGGTAGGAACCTAATAAACATGACAGGGCAGATATACATTGAAAGATTAAGAAATGGATAAATAAAACAATGAATATGGAACATCATCTTGAAAAATGTCTGAAGTTTGCAGAAGTCAGTGTCAGGGACTGTAGTTTAGGAATTGTGAAGTGGAAGAAGGGGGTTACATGAAATTGGTTTGAAAATTGCAATACCAGTTTTGGATGGGTGTAGCAGGTAAGGTAGTTGGTAGATGTTGGTGTGCATGTGCCTAGTTTTTTTTTTTTTTTCCATTTATATGTGGTTTGGTTCAGTTGGGTGCAATTCTTTGTCCACGTGTTTCCCAAAGATGAAATTGCTTATAAGAAAGCAAGAAATTTGATTGTGCTTAAAGTGTTTCCAAATCATTTTGTTGGAATAAATGTGTTTTCAAAACAAGTGTTATAATAGACTTGACTGATGTATTGTTGCAAGGTAATAAGGGAGGTGGGGGGTTGGCAGGAAATGAGTTAGGGTGGGGTACCAGGATGAGGATTCCATTCCTATCTTCAGCATCTTTTTCTTACCGTGTCAAAATGTCACTATGCTTTGTTAAACCTCTAGGAGTCCATTTGATCCTTCAGAACCATACTGGATTTGTCAATTCTGTTCTTTTCAGCATTCCCCCTGGCACCCCAGTGAGAATTTTTACCATGCTCCTAGGATCTGTTTCTGACCCTTGTTGATCTTCAGAGCTTCCCTCTCTGTTGTTTGTAACTTGTCTTTTTCCTTTGCCTTCCCATCATCTTTGAAGTTCTTTCTTCATTAATGTAGAGGCTACTAAGAACCCAGTTTTGTGCTACGATTGCTTTGTAAACCCTGCCTTATCTCTAATGGCTACCTTGCTGTCCTTTGGTTTCTAAACAAATAGCTCCTCTTACATTTTATATATAGCTGCTGGCATGTTTAGGTGTAAGAATCAGGCTTTTCGAAAATGTATCCTGCAGTGTTCAAATTTGCGCTTAGCAATTAAAATTCAGTGAATAAGCAGGGCATGGTGGTGCATGCCTATCATCCCAGTGGCTCAGGAGGCTGAGACAGAACGTTTGCGCGTTCAAGATCAGCTTCAGTAACTTAGTGAGACCCTGTCTTAAATAAAAGTAAATAAATAAAAATGACTGTGGATGTGACTCAGTAAAAAATTGTCCATAGGTTAAATCCTCAGTACCCCTGCCCTTGCCCCCCCTCCCCAAAAAAAAAAGACTGAGGAGAATGAGGAGTTTTTCTAGATTGCTTATCTATTTAGGAAAATCAGGCCTTAACATCTCTCTCAATTGATGGTCATTCAATAGCTGTGAGTATTAACATGTTGTACAATGTCAGGTATAGTGTTACGTTCTTAGTATCCAATTTATCTCATTTTGTCTTGATAATGGTCCTAGGAAGTAGGTGCTAATATTACCTTCATAGAGAAACTGAAAGTGAAAAAGTTAGATGGTTTGTCTAAAGTCAAATGAGTTCAGGCTCATACAATGTAGCATCCTTAGAAGAACCCAGGTGGTTTGATCCAGAGGCTTCATTTTTAACCATTGTTGCATAATTGAAATAGTTTATTTCAAACTTTATTATAGACATCTTGAGGATATTTTGGAAAGTGGCCATATATCAGTGTGAAGGGCCATGATATTTGAGTAGTTTTCAAATTAGATCTACACCTCTTTGTACTTAGCTACATGAACGTGTCATGCATCACATTACATTATTTGCATATTCATTCAGAATATCCGTAGCATTCAAATCATACCAGTAAATTTTCCACCCATGCTTTAGTACATCTTGTAGTGGTAGAAAGCATAGATGGGGAGGGGAGAAGCCTAACCTTTTCCCTGTTATAGGTCAGAGAGCTTTTGCATATATTGTAAGAAAAAGTCCCAAACACCAATATACATGCTGGGATGGGAACAGGGGCATGTGCACCATATGACTATGAGAATGAGCTCAAATATAACACATGACAGGAATGACTGTACATAAGTCAGCTATTTGGTTCTGTGGCTGTGAGCACAATAATAAGGATGGAAACAGAAATTGAGGAAGTGCCAGCCCCATCTTCTGGAAAGGTCGCAGTCATCAGGTTTTTCCCCTTCAGTGTCTGTGCCTCTGCAGGTAGCACTTGGTGACAGGGCATCATAACATCAGTGGGAGCATTGCAATCTGCTTTCTATTAAGCCCCCGTGTTTCTGACCAGATGTTTGACCTTAAACAATTGTTGATGGATAAGATTAGATACCAAGCATAATTGGTAATCTTGATGGTTTAATGTCCTTCCAGTGTATTATTTTATTTATTGCAATTCTGCAAGGTAGTCCAGGATACTTACTCTCATTTAATAGGCGAGAAAATGGAGATTCTGAAAGAGGTAATTGACTTGCCCAGGGTCATAAGCAGTAAATGATAAAGCTGTGACTTGAAATGCAAACTTGTGTGTGTCCTAATCCAGGGGATTTTCCTGCTCTGCCATGTTCTGCTTAATGTATGAGACTGTTTCAAGACAGGCAGTAGCTGTTTCATCAGACCACTGCTTCTACACCCTCTCTTCTTGGTAGTATTTTGATACCTACCTCTCATCATTCTCTGTGTGACTGGAGGTCTAAGAATCTGAGGACTTTGAAATCATGTCAAGAAAGTATATTTTCTTTGGAGGTGTGTGGACAGAAACTGGCAAGTCCTTATACACAGTCTTTGTGTTGAATTTCCCATTGAACGTCTTCAGGAGAGAGGGAATGAGTCCTTGTCTGTGTGAAAGCAGGGGAGAGGTGTGAGTTTGGCTTTTAATAGAGAGGACTGGACACGGGATCAAACTATGAATTGTGTTGTGCCTAAAGAGAATCCAAGTCTTCTTGAGTGAATAGGAAGCTTCTTTTCTGCTTCTGCCTTATGGAATTTGGAGTTTGGTTGTAGAATGATGGATTCTCATAGTGGAGATGCTCAGTCCTTAGTAGTTTCTTTTCTGAGGTCAGTGCACCTGTCTTCATTGCTGTGTTCTCAACTCACAGAAAGCCTTCAGATAATTGACAGGTAAGTGAATTAATGTTGGCTTTATTCTTTCTGTTGGATCCATACTTGGCCATTAGGTTAGTATGGTCTAGTGGTCAAAGCAAGACTTGGGAATCGGATATATCTACACATGATTCCTAATTATTTCTTTCTCTTCTTCTGTTTTTATTATACATAATAGTTTGCAATCATGTGATACTCTGCAGATAATTTATCATGGTTTTTGACATAGGAAGTGTGACATCAGTACAAGCTGTGTCATCACCATCATTAGGGTTTCTTTGGACGTCTACATTTTCCATAAGTGGTTGTGAAAATCTGATAATGTCTGCTTCTGTTTCATCTCTAAATCAGGATGCAGTCTTTTAAATATTTTTTTTTAGTTGTAATGGACACAATACCTTATTTGATTTATTTACTTCTTATGTGGTGTTGAGGCAGGTACTCTACCCCTGAGCCACAATCCCAGTCCCCAGGATTCAGTCTTTAATAGTTTGGTGCCTCTCCAACCCAGAACTCATCAAATTGCTTTGCCAGTTTGCTCTGACTTTGACTCATCATATGGTCAGTTCGGGCTAAAGCCTTGGATATCAATTAGACTCTTCCCCCTGGTATCTATGTTTATCTTAATTTTTTTTTGGAAAAAAACATAGTTTTGATTCTGGGCTGGGCAGCTCAGCACAAGCAGATGAGCTCTTTGGAGAACATTTTGTACTTGGTAAAAGACCCTTGCTTGATTGTTCCTCTAGTAACTGTTCATCCTTAATGTAAGTCTGGGCCATAGTTTCTCAACTTTGGCACTATTTTCACCTGGATTAGTAATTCTTTATCATGGGAGGCTGCCCTATGCTTTATAGGATGTTTGGTAGCATCCTGGGCTCTATCTGCTATGTCAAGAACATTTTCCCCTTCCCAGTTTGGACAACCAAAATATCCCAAGTTGTGCAAAATGTTTCCTGGTGGTGGACAAAATTACCCCTAGTTAAGAATCACTGGTGTAAATCTACTGTGTTATTTCTCTGCTGGATACTGCCTCCTCTCAACTAATGATTGACTTTTCTCATTTATTTCTTCCTTTCTCGCTGTCATTCATTCTCTTGGCTCAGTTCTTTTCTCTCTTGTACTGACAACACCCATTTTCTCAGGTTGAAGTAATTACTAAAGTGCTCTGTGTGAGTGAAAAGGTTTAGAATCAAAGTTATTTTAAAAGTGCTCAGTGATTATAACAATCTCAAGGGCCGTAACAATCCTCTGAAAGTCAAAGTAGTAAGTATTTTTTTTGCTCTTCTTCAGATTGTTGAAGGAAGGATTGGGTTTTGTCAAAATTGTGAGGCCAGTGACATTTGTCTTACTTCTTAATTTTTTTTTTTTTACTCTTTCTCCCTTTAATTCCTCATGTTCCCTGATGCTCCCTTTCAAAAACTTCAATTTATTCCTTTATTTATTCTATAATACAAAATATTTCCCCTTCAGAACTTCCTATGTATTAGATCTCAGCTAATATTGGTTGGGCCAAGAAATCAATCTTACTTGCAACTGGAAATATTTCATAGGATTTACTGTTTTCTCTTACCATTTGTGTTTTGTGAAAACAAAGCCTAATAACTTATAGGGATAAGCATCATGGGTTGCACTAGGTAAAATGAAGAATTTTTAGCAGATGGGCAAGATGGTTTTAGACACGAGTCTTCCTTATACTTCATAAGTCACATGTCCCAGACAACCACTTTATGTAGTGTGCCAACAACATGCATTTCAAGTGTTTAGAAATAGAGGTCACCCTGTATTCTTGGCATCCTTGTAGTTCCTTGATGCCTTTCCAAGTGGGTCTAATCATCTTTTCTAATTGTACTGATTTTGTTGTTGGTGCCAGTGAGATTCCACCCCCCACCCCATATTAGTGGTACTTGAGTAGATAAGGAAGTGGAGTACAAGGACAAGACATGCATGGACGTATGCAGTTGGAGGTAGAATCTTAAGTTTCAGAATTGTGTGTGTAAATTGGATGAGAGCCCCCGTAGAGGGTAGTGGTATAGTTCTGGTTGTGGGAGAGAATTAATTCATTCTGAATATGGAAATAACATTCAAATTGATACCAGTAAATTATCTGGTATCAAGAGAAGGCTGGAAAAAAATCCATGGCAGAGGCCAGAACATTATAAAAAGGAAGATGTGGGGAAAGGTTAGGAAGGCTGTAGAAAAACATTGGAAGCCCTGAATTTAAGAAGAAAGCTTTGAGGATTTATGATCTATAAAATGAGAGTATTGGCTCACTCCTTTCCAGGTCTAAGAATCTGTTGTTACTATATGACATTCTTAAAAATATTTCTTTATATAAAATCCCCCAACCCCCCCACAATCGAATTCCAATTAATCTTATTGTGTTAGTCAGCTTTCTATCACTGTGACAAAACATATGAGAAAATCAACTTGAAAAAGGAAAGATATATTTTGACTCATGGTTTCAGTCCATGTCACTTGGCCCTGTTGATTCTGGGCACATGATGAGATAGAACCTTGTGACAAGGAAGATGTGGTGGAGCCAAGTTGCTTAGCTCACAGCAGTCAGGAAGTGAGAAAAAGAAAGGGGAAGGATCTGGGGATAAGATATAATCTTCAAGGACATGCCTCAGTACCTTATGTCCTTCCAACTGTGTTCCACCTTCTAAGGTTTCTGTTGCTTCCCAACAACACCACCAGCTGGGGAGCAAACTTTCAGCATATGAGCTTTTGGAGGACATTCCAGATCCAAATTGAATTCCATGAGAGCATTTTAAATAACAAATGTACTTTTGAATCTAACTCAAATTAAGTCATATGTATATAAAATACACTAGAGCATTAAAGAGGAGGTAGAAATACACCCAAATCTTTGCCTAAAGTAACTCTCACTCTTTATAGTCATTTCTTTATGTCCCATAATATTCACTGCCATGAGGTACAGGGAGAGAACCTCTAATTCCCATCCTAGTGTTAAATAACAAACATAGCTTCTTAGCTTTTTTTTTTTTTTTTTGTTGTTGTTCCAGGGATTGACCTCCCAGGGGTGCTTAACTCTGAGCCACATCCCGAGCCTCCCCCTACCCCCTTGCTTTTGAGACAGGGTCTCACTAAGTTGCTGAGGGCCTGGTTTAGTTGCTGAGCCTGACTTTAAACTTGCAGTCTTCCTGCCTCAGCCTCCCAAGGTGCTGAGATTAGAGGCATGCACCACCACCCCTGGCTACTTTTCAGCTTCTGATGAATTCAGGGTATCAATATTCTCCTTAAATATTTCCAATATTTGTAGGGGATAATCTTTAGGAACTTGTCAACAGAACCAACACAGAGAGTCAAAACAGACCTTCCAATCACAAATAGAATCTAACATTTTTAAAAGCAAATCTTCAACAAGCCTTTATGAAGTGGCTATCATATGCAAAGCATCTCTTTATGTGCTGGGCCTGATAAAACAAGGGAAACATACTATCAAAAACAACAGCAGTCATTTCCAAATTATAGTTTGTCTTCTCAGTTTACAAAAGCATGGTGATTTAGCATGGAGCCAACACACAATACTAGAGGCCCACTCACTTGGAATACAAATGGCATGTGAGGGCCCTTTGCTCTGGACATCTTTCCACATGTGGTCAGCTGCAGAGGAATAGACTGGGGGTGGAGGGTGGGCTGCTACAAGAAATTGACATCCTGCACTTTTGGAAAATGGTACCTCCACATAGAGGAGGGATTAATATCTCTGGATTCATTTTCTAGATTCTGGGAACACCCTGCCACATTAAAAATTTTCTAGAAGATTAGTTCTGGATTCAAGATATATTGAGGAGATGGAGAAAACTCCACTGGAGGTTATGCCATTCTTGGATTTTTTTATGTAGGTTGAGATTCAACACAAACCACATTGAAACTCTCTGGGGGAGGGTACAGGCTCTGTTTTCATGTAGGGCTCTCCTACCTAAAACTAATTTACCAGCATGCTTTTGCTTTTGGTGATTGTCGATGGTGAACTCCACCCTCCTCAGTCTCCTCCAGAGACATTCTGGGGACCATAAGTGGCACAAGGTTGGGGAGAAGTGCAGGGCAGGACGGCTAGAGGTAGATTGTTAATGACAATTTAACAAAATCCTTATCCTAATAGATGCCTAACAGGTAAAGAGATTCAGTTGTACCTCTGACTTGGATCTGTCTGTGACTTTGGGCATGTCACATTTATTTTATGGGATTCACATTCTTACATAAAGGAAACTGAGCTAGATAATTTCTCAAGTTCTAAGTCAATCAAAATTGATCCAAGTTCCTAAGCCAATCAAAGAAGATAGTTTTAAAAGTTATGTTGTCATGTTATTTATCTTTTAAAAAAAATAGAAATGATTTTTAAAGTCATCTCAGTATCCCAGTGAACGTAAATCTTGTGTGAAAACCTTATTTCTTTGCATTGAAGAGAGAAGAACAAGATGGAAAGTTTTTCAAGAATGAGATACATAATTAGTCCTACTGCAAAGATCAAGGTGGACTAGTCAGTTTACCTATAGTATCACAGAAAAACAGTAGCAATCAAATGGGAGAGAGTTGATTAATTTATTACTCTTACTGTTTGAGCTGATACAGGTATAAGGTCTCAGTTGCTGGCTGCTGTATATTTTCTTGTCATTCTCACTGCAACCTTAAGGAAAATACAGACATGAGAAGAGACATATTCCCAAGTGAGAAATAAATGGGTAGCTTCGAACAGGTATCATTTGTAGGTACAAATGAAAGGGTGAAACTGAGAGACAGTATCTGTGTAGAATGCAGGACTGGTTTGAGATTGAAGTATATTGTCCAGAAAGATGATTGTGTATAAATGATATATTCTGACTGAATTTGTCATCAGCCAGTGTTTGATTCAGACCTCTCTTTTACAAGAAAAATAGAAGATAAGTACACATTGCTGCTAGCATCAAAAAGGCAATCCAATGCTAAAGAAAGTGCTAGAATTTAAAAAATATTATCTCCAAATCTGTCAGGGATATAAATTATGATTGCAGAGCTACTTTTTATTATGGCAATATTATAAGCAAAAAAATTATTGGAGAATTTTCAGATCCCAGGTGGAGTATGTCTGACTGGCACTGACTTGCCTGATTTTGATTTACAAAACAAGAGCAAAATTATGAAGGGAGTGTTGGTACTGTCCCACCTAATTTGTCATTTTGTCAAGATACATCCAATTTCATGTCTTTCAGCAAAGTCTTTTCCCCTTCTATTTAGAAAAAATAAACTCACATGCTAACATTTTTAGAAAGCTCCAGAGTTTGTTGTATTTAGAGAGTCATGAAGAATTTATTTACACTAAATATGAGAGTATCCAGAATACTGAAAATTCCACATTAGAAATATGAGAATTTCATTTTGGGTTAAACGTTCTTTAAAAAGTTTTATAACTCATAAGGACCCATTAAAATTAGGTCATTTGCATTTATTCTCCTGTATTCATGACAGTTTAAACTTTGGAATTTTGATTTCTTTTTCTTTTTATTACTTGTTATCAGAATTCCTAAACCTTTACTGGTATTTAAAAACAGCAGTTACTTCTGACTCAGTGCATGGATTTCATTTTTGAGAAACATATCTGTTAGTTAGCTTTTCATCACTGAGACCCAAATACCCTGCAAGAACAGCTTAAAGGAAGAAAATTTTATTTTGACCAAAGTTCTAGAGGTTTAGTCCATGGTTGGCGGACTCCATTGCTCTGGGCCCAAGGTGAGGAAGTACATCATGGCAGAAGGGTACGCTGGAGGGAAGCCACTCACCTCTTGGTGGGAGGCAGAATGCCACAGTGATCTAACTCCTCCAGCCATGCCCCGCTTGCCTACAGTTACTACCACTAACTGCCTTCAAACTAGGATGGACTTATTAGGTTACAGCTCTCTCAATCTGATAATTTCACATATGAACATTACTATATTAACACAGGAGATATTTTGGGGAACACTTCATATACAAACCATAACATCTCTTATCCCCTGATTAAACTCAGTGTTACTTCTACCTTCCTTAGACTTCTTGAATAACATTACCCTTGGTGTGACTTTCATCTTAGATTACTAAAGTAAAAATAGGGATATCTGAAAAGGAATATAGCATGTGGTGATTTTGAGGTAGTCTTCCAGGCTTCTTTACTAGAAACATCTGGAACACGACTCATTGTTTGGGGACTAGGATCTATGAGTACAAGTTAACAGGAATTATTTCATATAAGGGTAAATAATGGTTTAAAATACAGACTATAAGTTCATAAGGAACAGTTGGAAGAAAGATAGTAAATCCCATCAATTCTTTTAAATACTGAAGATGAAGAAAAGCAGGAGAAATTTGTACTGGGAATAAAGAAGGTTGTAGGAGTAGCCCAGAAAAAATGTGAATTCTGTAGGCAATAGAAAAAGTGTAACTAAATGTATATGCTGTATTAAGATTTTGAATCCTGGACAAATTTGTTCCCAATGTCTGCTGCAAATTCTTTTCACTTATCAATGAAGCAGTCAGTATGCATCTATCTTCTTAAAATTTGTGCTACTCATAACCTTTATTCTACAAAGGTGTGAGGATCAGGCTTTCTTGGGATCAAATCTGAGACACGAAGAATTTGCTGGTTTTATTTATTTATTTATTTTTGGTACCTGGGACTGAACCAAGTGCACTTAACCACTGAACCACATCCCCAGTCCTTTTAAAAATATTTTATTAAAGACAGGGTTTTGCCGAGTTGCTTAGGGTCTTGCTAAGTTACTAAGGCTGTGTTTGAACCCACTACCTTCCTGCCTCAACACCCGCCCACCCCCCACAACAGTTGCTTGGATTACAGGTGTGTACTATGGCTCCTGGCAGAATTTGCTGTTTTAAAATAAAATTTCAGGAATCAGGGATGCTTCTGGATTCTCTACTGAGTATATAGAGGTATTCTAGCTGAAAGTAAACCACAACATAATAAGCTGTTAATAACTAGAAAAAGTCACCAAAGTCATGAAACATGAAAAAAATATTACAAGGGAGTCATAATTTGAGGAAGAGTCATGCAAAGATAACTCATTATAAAACGTTATCATTGGAAAATGTTTTTCTTTAATCAAATTTTTAACGCTAAGAAGGTGGTTTAAATTATAGGCTTAAATTAAGATGTAGGTTATTTCTTGATTCAATGGTGTTCTTAGTTTATTTCTTCCAGTGTTATTTTATGATGCATAAGCACTTCTGTTCTTCCTCTATGCTTTTGTCTAGGATTGAAATAAAATAAAAAATTAAGAGCTATACAATGCTGTCAGGCCCATAATGAAATCTAGCTTTATTTATGTGTGCTTAGAGGGTTCAGAGCAGTCTGAGCTGGTAACTGTGATGTTAAACATTGCTTGACACTCCTCTCACTTAAATCCTTTGAAAATAGCTGATTTTTTTTTTTAAATGTTCATGCAAAAGAGTCCTCAGAGGATAGTGAGAGGAATGTGGTTTGCTCATACTTGGGATTATCTTATTATATAACCTGTGTACTTTTTTGAGGAAGAAGCAGTTGTAGGGTAAAGCAATATGGATCTTTTTTCTGCAGAATGAAGTCATGTGCTCTATAGTCTAGGAAATTTAAAGAGAAACTGTGGTTCGGCTTATATATTTCAGTAATATAGTGTTAGAGCAGTTTGTAGCATAAATGATCATTTATGAGAATCAGACCTAGACTATATCTCTTGGTTTGTGTATCTAACACAAATTATTTTCATTTAAGTGACTGGAAAATTTAGTATTTTTTAATAGTCCAACTGTATATGGTGAAGAATATAGTATCTTGGGGGCATTTTTAGGATCCAAGATAACTGAATTGACTTTTTCTGTAGAGAATAGTTGTCTTGGTATTATACAATCCTAGCATCATGTTTGCAACAAGATGTTGTCTGTGCAATGTCCAAGCTAGAAGGGCAAGTGAGGCTTAACAATTGGGAATGCTAAGGTCCAGGAAACTAAGAAGGACACAGATGTGGTATTCAGCTTAGCAAGACGTGTAGTATAGGCCTCACCTAGGAGCTTCTTAGAAATACAGGATCTGTATTTTTTTTTTTAATCTAAGTCCTATTTTTTAAAAAATATACATTTCAGCTATCTCCTGAGATCTGTGTGTCTAACACAAATTATTTTCATTTAAGCCTTTTGAAATTGGTAAGCTCATTGAAATTTGAGGGATACTGATGTATGAAGTCTACAAAATGGACAGGGACTAGTAATTGGGATTGTGAAAGGAATTAGGGTATACAGAGTGAGGGATCTTGAACCTGAGGGGATGCAAGTAGATTAAAGGAAGGTGTGAGAATTTTGGTTTGTCTGAGTGATGTGAAGGTAGGAGGTGAGAGGAAGAGTAGTTGGCAGCCTGAGTGATTGCCGTAATTAGAACCACCGCTGTTGCTTGGAGTGTTCGTGGGATGACCTTAATTATGGTTATGGGCGGAACAAAGCCTAGCTAATTATGGAATCTGGCAGCTATTAAATGTTGGAATTGATCATAGGCTTGGAAGTCAGTAGAGGGAAGAAGGCTTGAGCTGATTTAAGTCTGGGGAAGTGAATGTTGTTGGCTGAATCACCTTCAAGTCATTGTCTTGGGTGTGGAGAACTAACCAAATATTCTCAGGAAAAAAGACAGTTTATTGGTGGGGTGTTGCTGAGTCTGGCTTATCTGTATCTATCTACCAGTTCAGGTGAGTAACTCTTGTGTGCTAATGTTCTCTCCAGATGCCAGTAGCTAGGGAGTGTGGGCAGGCCTAAAGCTGGGGACACCAGTCCAAAGAAAGATCTTAAGATTCAAGAAGCAATTAGACATGTTCTGCTGGAGGCCACACATCTTACAGTTGGAGAAATGCTAGTAATTATTTTTTAAATTTAAATTTAATCTGTATTATAACTAAAAATTTTAAATTTAATGTTAATTTTTTCTTTAAAAATAGAAATTAACTCATAATGTAAAAAGACAAAAGAATATAAGGTAAAATTAAAATCAATCTATACTAGGGTGTAAACATATTTAGTAGGTTGTGTCATCTCCTTTTCCTTCTCCTTGACTATACCTATGGCTTGGTATGTAGTTTTACATATGTTGGGAGTAAAAAAGAATATTACTCAAGACAGCAACTGAAATCTTCAAAGAGAGCAAAGTGTGTTTCAGCAATAACAAATATTCCAAATAAAAATTGTAAAAACTTTTAAAAGACTAAACTAAGGACCCAAAGACAAGCTGTCTCCTTGAACTTATGAGCACTGTGGGCAGGAAATGATAAGATGGGTTGCAGTATATTTTTGTCCCTGCCAATTATATCTGTGAGATCAGAGGAATATATAAAATATATTTTTAGTGGTTGCACAGCACTTAAGCTGTGGCAGTCTTCATCCTACACTCTTGTGGCTTAACTTGGCAGATCTGAGAGGGGACACAAGCCACAAAGTGCTATGGGTCTGAGGGTATAATGAAGTCATGCATTACAGTAAAGGGTGGGGAAAGGGGAAGTCAACATTTTCCAATAGCCAAGCTTTTTACACTAAGATGTTTCATATATATCTTACTCTTTCTGTAGCCTAGTAAAACTGGATAAAGTTGCCTTAATGTCTCCACTTTTAAATGTACAGGCCTAAGTGATTCACTTTCATTCATACTCACTGGGCTATTCAGTGCCATCTAAAATACCCTGCAAAGCAATGATCCTCTCCATGCACAGTGAGTGTTACAGGATGAATTCTTATGCTCATTGATATATTGTTGGCTTCCTGGGGAAGGACTTGATCCTTCAGTTTGACTATCAAGGTTTTGCAATTGACTGTAGAGATGAGTCTGGATGCAGGTGACCTAGGCGGAGGGAGGTGGTGTGAGTAAACCTCAGCCAAACATGGGAGGTTAGCTTGCAGCCATTTGGGACCAGGCAGTTGACAGACCTCCCTGGTTCTCTCTACTTTTTGATATACCAGTGGATGCAGGGAGTGAAACCTGGCAGCAGAAGCTCCTGGACTATGGGCAAGTAGGATGAGTAGGAGATCTGCGGTACTTGAAGTTGGAAATGACCACCTGAGTGTGAAAGGGTGCTTTGTTGAAATAAGTTAATTTTGTTTGTATTCTAATTACCCATTAAGTGTTAGGATAAGAATACATGTGATGTTACAGTTATGAATGGAAATATTTGTATTTTGGTTCTGTTATGTTTTCTCTTCAGAGTCATAATTATGCCTTGTTTCTGTCATCCTCCTGTATTAGAAATACTCTTCATTTGAATCCCTTGTAGAAAATGGCTGCTTTTCACCTCTTTTCTATGTGAACATACATTGGCCTTTTTCAAAGGATGGTCCAGTTGGTATGGAAAATGTCCACTCGTTTGTGATTTGTTTCCTCCTTTTATGTTTCTTTTAATCTTGGCATCATTTAACCCAGCAATATGTGTACCATGAATTTATGGGTTATTCCTCTGGATTTGGGGGCTGATCTTCTAGGCTTAAATCAATCTGAACACTATACATTGATTATGTTTTCAGGAAGGAGGGTTGAAAATGATCTTTGAGCAATCAGAATTTTATTATTGTTTGTTTTTTTAAGACAGCTATAACATTTCCTGAATTATCTCCACTAAGATTGATTTTGTTTCTAATGGTCATCTATTATTGAATAGTAATCCAATTATTTAAGGAAGGGTTGCCAAGAGTCAACTGGAGATGTTTTCGTAAGAGATAAAAAGTCAGCATTATAATTTACTATTCAAGTAATTATTCTAAGATTATAATTCATATCAGATAATACTATATATCTTGTATAAAAATTTAGAGTAAATTTATATAAATGCATAGAAATAGATAATCATTTAATATTAATAACTGATTATTTTGTTCACATCAAGTCACTGCTTTTGAATCTCTTTGTTTTTATAGAAGCAAAGGGTTATTTTTTTCATGAAACAGACGTAGTCTTTTGTATTTTGTAAGTGAATTCATGGAAGGCATTTTAGGAAAGAGTTTTCTGTGGCAAGACCATCTCACACATTGTTGAAACCTTTATTAGGCCTTATCAAATTTTCATTTAGCACCTTTTCCCTTCCACATAAACACCAGGACATAAAGATAATTTAAGTAGCCTAGAAAATTTACATACAGCCAGTCATGGAATCAAAATAACTTTTCAAACTTTTAATTTTGACTATGTAATAAAAATTATATGGTAAATGATGATAGTAGTTATGCAGACAATGCAGACTAAGAACCTTTAAGGTTCACAGTGCTTAGTAAAAAGGGGAATAATTTTAATTTGTTTTTTTTTTTTAAGGAGGAATAGTAATTAAGGGTCCTATTTTAAAATATTGGCCTGACACTAGTTCTTAATTAAATTATATTTCTGCCTAAAAGCCTTAGGTGTAATAAGCAATTAGTAAGATAAGCCAAGGAAAGTTCACCAATTGTAAATATAAAGAGCCTGTGTGTGTACCCGTGTGTGTGGGGGTGGTGGTGGTGTAGGGGTGGGGTCTTTGCTCCTAAAGATGCTCTGTTAATGTCTTTTGTTTTCATGTTTCCCTTTCTCTTTGTCTACAGTCAGTGGAGTCTCCTCTGCACCAGAGCCCTAAGTGACAGCCACTGGCAGTAATGAGGCTGCACACTCTGCTATAATTGAACCCTGTCAGCGTTGCCCATTAAGGCCGTGGTGTATATGCCAGCTCATTAATCCAAAGCCCATTTCTTCTCCTCCGTCATTTCCCTTTTACACCATGGCACTGTTTCAAGTCCTGATCCCCTCCTTGTGCATATGGAGGTTCAGGAATAGAGAGTAATTGGTGTTGTTGCACCCATCTTGAGGAATAACCCTTTTAATAAAGACACGTTCACATCTGCAAGCTAAGATCATTGTGCCATGATTGCACATTGTTCTAGGATAGTTATTTGCAGTCAGTTCTGTTTTGTTTTGTTTGGGTGCATTCAGATCCAGCATCTTAAATTTCACAGTTGCATGATATAAGGGCAGGTACTTATAATTAAAAACATACATGCATATGTACACATGTAATTTGCTTTTATAATAAAATAGTTATGTATTATGAAGTTACAGTGTTATATATAACTGCAAGTATATATTCTGTCTCATGTACCAGGATAAAATATAGTAGACTTATGTATTACCAAACACTGTTAAAATATCAAAGAAAAACATACCTACATTTTTCAGATATCTACATGTTAAGATATTAATAACAGAATGATTTCAGATTAATACCATTGTGTTTTCATCTTGTTTATTCTTTTGTTACCTATATGATGCATTCAAATTTTCTCAGTTTTCATTATTGTGCTTTGTGTATGTGATACTTTTCCATATTCAAATTCTGTAATAGTACAAGCAGAGATGACTTAATTATTACTTGCGTGGAAAACCTTTCTGACATTATTGTGTGTAACTTTGCTCAGAGCCCTTTCATCTCATCATGCTAAATACACCCTTTTCTACACTCAAAAAAAAATCTAATTAAATGGAATCCCTTTTTGAATAATTTTTGAATCTGTAATCTAATTGAGGCTTATCTTTTAATGTGCCTTCTAAGTAGGAATCAAAGAAAATATACTTTGGGTCTTAGCAAGGAAGGCAGTTCCACTGAAGGTATCACTTAATTGAAATGCAGAAATGTGGGGAGAAAAAAAAAAGAAAGGTTGAGTCCATAGAGAATGAGTGGAGGGAAGGTTGGATAGGAGGGGAGGTATTGACAAACAGATTGAGATTCTGGTGAGTACCTAACAAATTATCAGGTCTAAATTGAGTCAAATTTTTCAACAATGTCACTTTGCTTTGTAGGTATCTTGGGAGGTTTTTCCACCCCCCAATAGTTCAGGAACACTTAAAAATAACAAATGTGTGTAAATTCTCTATGTTCAGTACTTAAATTATAATTATAATATTTTGTGTAGGCTGAGTGGAGTCCAAAGATTTTAGGATTCACTTTCAACAAAGTAAACAAGAAAACAACAAAAATCGTGTAGGAAAGAACAGGTAAATTGCAACTTCTTGAGGGTGGGAGTGTGTGTGTGTGTGTGTGTGTGTGTGTGTGTGTGTGTGTCTGGAACCCTGTGAGTTTTCAATCCACATTTAGTCCAAAGTGGGTGGAGGAAACAATCATGGGCAGAGATAACTTGTTAATTTTGGTTACTGTGGTTCTTCCAGTACCTAGAAAGGTGCCTGGTACAGAAGATATCCTCAATAAATATTTATTGAATTCATTTAATTCAGCTTAGAAAAGATTGCTGTTAAAGCAAGGGTTTGTCACCTGAGTTCTGGCTGGGATACACAGTTCTATGGCAGAAGACAGAAAAGGACCCTGCTGCAGAGTAACCAGATAAAATAGACTTTTAATATTGGGAAAAATGGGGGGAAAAAAAGATAGGATGAAACTCTATCTTCAGAGCAAGCCTTCAAATTTAACCAACGGATTTTGTAGTCTCTATAATCAGATGTCACTAGATAGAACTCTACATTTTCCTCATAAAAGTTGGAGTATGGTCAATTGAAGCATTTAAAAAATTTTCATAAAATCAAGTATTTAAAAAATTTCAACAAAATCAAAGTAGTTATTTAATCTTAATGAAAGACAATACAACATAACTTCCTTATTTATTGCTTCATGCACTTTATTGTCTTGGTAATTTTTTTACTTATTTTTATTTTAGTTATACATGACAATAGAATTCATTTTGATATAATTATACAAGCATGGAATATATCTTATTCTAGTTAGGGACCCATTCTTATGGATATTCATGATGGTGGAGCTCACTATGATGTATTCATGTAAGTACCTAGGAAAATTATTTCTGATTCATTTAATTTTTTGATTCCTTAAAAAATATTTTAGAAAACAGTAAATGAGTCCTTAAAGTTATACAATTAGTTTGAACTCTATGGAATTGAAATGTTTTTAGGTCAGACTGAACTATTTACCTCCTTTGAGATCATAGGGCTAGAAGTGGCTGGTCTTTCCCTTCTATTCTGGGTGTGGTGGTGGGGCTTGGGGTGGAAGGGTGAAGGAAGAGGCAAACATGGAGCATGAAATAGATGTCTCATGGCATGGCAGTTTTGAATACACCAACCAAGAAGCACAGATGCTTAAAGCTTTTTTGTTTCTTAATCCTAAAAAAGGAGTTAAGGTGGGTGGGGCATTAAGTGACCCCCACCCTCTAATTTTAGGGCTCTCGTTGAGTTTAGTGTCATTAGCAATTTGACCCTTGATTGTAACCATATGGCTGGGAATTTTCACCAACCAAGATAGAGAAGCAATCCAATGTTTTTCCTTTTTTTATATATAACAGTCAGATTATAGTGAAAGGAAAATAAACATATGTTATATGTTTTGAAAAATACTTGAAGAATTTGTCATCATGGAAGTTTTGTACACCACTTAAATGAGTCTGTAGTGGTGTTTTGAGAAAGTATGACAGATGAGTTTCTCAATGTAGTACTCTTCCACAGTGTCCCCCCGTGGTTGGAAAAGGACCACTTGTACCCCTGCAGATGTCCATTATATGAGTCCTCATATAAATAGGTATTTCAGAGACTGGGCCTTGTGGATCCCTAGGCAGATGTCCATATATGAGTCCTCATATAAATAGGTATTTCAGAGACTGGGCCTTGTGGATCCCTAGGCAGTATTCTATTAGGGTCTGCACATATCTTGTGGGCAAAGGCCATGGTTCATGCAGAAAAGATAATTTGGCTTAAAAAACAATAACAAGAGAACACTGCTGATTTCCCTCCTCTTCCTGCTTTTCAGCTGGGTTCAAGCAGTGTTATTTCATCAGCTTGTCATTGAATCCCAGTCCCTAAACTCATCATATTCTCTTAGATCTTTAAGACCTTGGCAGCTTCCTAAATAGCTAATGCTTGAATTTCTAACCAGAAATCTAGTCTTGGGTTTGTTAGA